>NC_080180.1:45214539-45572664 GCF_950295315.1 Erinaceus europaeus | reverse complement strand
TCGAACTCAGGAACTCAGGAACTCTCGTACTCGGGAACTCTCTGAAACTCTGGCACTCTGGAACTCTCTCTTACTCTGTAACTCTGAAACTCTCGAACTCAGGAACTCAGGAACCCTCCCTCGGGGTTCCTTGGGGCGGGGCCAAGTAGGCCCACGAAATTAATTGGACTTATCCAATTCTTTTGGCGGGGGAGGGCTAGAACAAACCAATGTAAAGCATACGACAGAGTTCAATAGCTAACATGGAGGTAGTCTAAAGATATTCTCTGGAAAGATAATGTCAGAGTTGAAGAATAAGACTAGCAAGCTGGATTAAGGCAGAGAGTAGCTCCCAAACTTGAAGAAAATAAATAAGTATAGTTAGCTGTTTACCCCCATCTACCAGACCTAGGGGCTATATATATATATTTATAAGAATAGGAGACTGTATAACGTCAAAGTATCCATAAACCTGTGTTCACAGTCCATGGTCACATCTGGGAACATTCTCAGCTGCACTCATTTCAGGACCAGTTTTCCTCAAGTGGCAGAGTAGGATGACCCAGCCTCCCTTCTAAGAGTGGAATAATCTTTACTATTGCTAGTTCATAGTGAGGGTACAGTCCTGAAGAAGCCTAATCAACACAACGATGGCCACCTCAACATGCTTCACTTCAGACTGTGTCCAGAGACTTCACGTGTGGAATGACAACCCTTCAGCTTCATTACTCAGGTGAGACCTTTCCTTTCATAGTACACTCTAATTCCATCTCAGGTGGTTCACTTTCTAACAAAGTCCCAAAACCTAGATATACACCAGTTTCTGTGAGAGACAGCATATGTTCACACGTATCCGTAAACTACTGCAAAATATATACCTGAAAGCAGAAGTACACTAGAGTTTGCAGTGAGTATCCCCCTAACACTTCCTCTCCACTATTCCAAGCTTTGGGTCCATGATTGCTCAACAATTTGTTTGGCTTTGTATGTTAACTCTCTTTTCAGTCACCAGGTTCCAGATGTCATCAGGATGCCGGCCAGGCTTCCCTGGACTGAAGACCCCACCAATGTGTCCTGGAGCTCAGCTTCCCCAGAGACACACCCTACTAGGGAAAGAGAGAGGCAGACTGGGAGCATGGACTGACCAGTCAACGCCTATGTTCAGTGGGGAAGCAATTACAGAAGCCAGACCTTCTACCTTCTGCAACCCACAATGACCCTGGGTCCATGTTCCCGGAGGGATGAAGAATGGGAAAGCTATCAGGGGAGGGGGTGGGATATGGAGATTAGGTGGTGGGAATTGTGTGGAGTTGTACCCCTCCTACCCTATGGTTTTGTTAATTTATCCTTTCTTAAAAAACAAAAACAAACAAACAAAAAAAAACCAGAAGTTGAGAAAGAAGAACAGAAAGGGAAACTCAAAAAGCAGGATTTGAATTTGGGGTGGGATACCAAAGTAAAAATCTCTCGGTTGAGGGCAAGGGTGGAAGCTTGGCTTCACTGAGGGGAGGGGGGCAGAACGGGGTGGGACACAGTCTTTTTGTGGTGGGAATGGTGTTTATGTACACTCCTATTAATTTGTAGTCATATAAACCACTATTTAATTAATATGAGAGGGGGAAAATTTATTGAATGTCTCAAACTTTTTAATACACAGACCATAGGCTGAGTCTTCAATATGTTGACTTTCTTAAAGGCTTAGACCAGGAAGAACAGAAGCAACCAGTGGCACAGCTATATACAAATAATGTCAAAGGACATAAATTATGGTGATGTTGTGTATGATACAGCAAATCCTAACAAAGGGATTTTTCAAAGCTAACACAATTGCCAAATAATGTGATTATAGCAATAACTATCTATTGCCTTCTTAAATCCTAAGACAGCAGGAACCTCCCAATTCGTCTACAGAGACTATATTTGCCCCTGTCCTGGAACCTCTAGGTTGGAGCTTACTTTTCTGCACACTTCTCTCAATCCATACCAAATGATATTGCATCCACCAATCCCAACCTAATCAACACAAGGAGTACTACCTCAGCATGCTTCACTTCAGACTGTGTCCAGAGACATCAGTCATGGAATGTCAACCCTTCAGCCTCATTAGTCAGGTGAGACCTTTCCTTTCACAGTATTCTCTAATTCCATTTCAGGTGGTTAACTTCCTAACAAAGTCCCCAAACCTAGGTATAGACCAGGTCTTGTGAGATAGAGCATATGTCCACATGTATCCATAAATTAGGGCAAAATATATACCTGAAAGCAAAAGTACACAATAGTCTGCAGTGAGTCAGTATAAAGTTCCTAATGAAATAGTGTCTACTTAGACTTAGATACCCTTCTCACCTACTATTACACTTCCCTCACTCACTCCAAAGCTAACCTTAACAACGTAAGGACTACGAAAGCTGAAAAAGGGAAAGAGACTGGCAGTTATCTACAAAACGGAGACCCCCTACCCCCAACTATTCATCTGCACTATTCCAGCCTTTAGGTTCATGATTGTTTAACAATTTGTTTGGCTTTGTATATTAACTCTCTTTTCAGCTACCAGGTTCCATATGCTAGCATGATGCCAACCAGACTTCTCTGGACAGACAGCCCCACCACTGTGTCCTGGAGCTCTGCTTCCCCAGAGCCCTGCCCTACTAGGGAAAGAGAGAGGCAGGTTGGGAGTATGGACTGACCTATCAATGCCTATGTTCAACAGGGAAACAATTACAGACGCCAGACCTTCTACCTTCTGCATCCAATAATGACCCTGGGTCCATACTCCCAGAAGGATAAAGAATAGGAAAGCTATCAAGGGAGGGGATGAGATACTGAGTTCTTGTGGTGGGAATTGTGTGGAGTTGTACCTCTATTATCCTATGGTTTTGTCAATGTTTCCCTTTTATAAAAAAAAATATAGAAAGAAAAATATTACTAAGTTAAAAATATATTTTTTGTTTTTACCAGAGCACTGCTCAGCTCTGGTATATAGTGGTGCTGGGGATTCAACCTGGGTTTTTTGGTATCTCAGGCATGAAAGTCTTTTTGCATAGCCATTAGGATATCTCCCCAGCCCTAAATTAAATATATATATATATATATTTATAAATATATATACATATATATATTTGTCATTGCTGAGGCTTCAACACTCCAGGCCAGCTTTTTCAGATACAGACAGAAGGACAGAGGAAAAGATATGACAGCACTAAAGCTTTGTACCATGAGTTGTAGTTTTGGCTTGAAATGTGGGTCAACCTAAATAATAATTTTCTGAAAAGATCAATCTTATATACTGCAGTAGATATTAATTAAAGTCAGTTTATTCCCCATGTCATATAATTAATTTCTTGATTTCCCCCAAGCATTTTATGCATAAGCAGGTTTACTTATAATTAATGGAAAAGAGAGAGGACAATCAAGCTATGCTACTAATGAGTAAACAACTAAACATGAACATTTAAAACTCTGCTTGCTAAGATATATGAGTGAATAATATGCACATAGACATATAAGACATGCACTTTCTCATCTTGGAGGTGACAACTATATGTCAGAAGCTTTTATTATTTTCTTATATTTTTTCTTATTTGGGTATATTGATTATATTTCAGGTGAACATGTTCTAGCCCTTCAAACTTCCACACCAGGCCAACACCCAAGATGTCCCTTCTCCCACCTTCTTGTCCACAGAACCCCATGGCTCTCACTATCCTTTTCTTCCCCTCTCATTTGTGTCTGATTCTCAGGACTTGTTTTTATTTAACATCATTCCTTTACTTTGCTTCTTTTCACTCAACGTATAGATGAGACTAGCAGGTGATCTTCTTCTCCTGACTTATTTTGTTTAGAATAATCTCTTCCAGTTCTATGCATGTCGTAGCAAAAGGCAAGAGCTCTTTCTTTCTCACAGCTGAGTAGTATTTCATTTTGTAAATATACAACATCTTTTTTTTTAAACCCACACATCTACTGTTGGACACTGGGTTATTTCATTTGAAAATATTTTAGTTTTGGGAGTCGGGCGGTAGTGCAGTGGGTTAAGCACACATGGCACCAAGCACAAGCACAGGTGTAAGGATCCCGGTTTGAGCCCCTGGCTCCCCAACTGGAGGGGAGTCGCTTCACAGGTGGTGAAGCAGGTCTGTAGGTGTCTGTCTTTCTCTCTCCCTCTCTGTCTTCTCCTCCTCTCTCCATTTCTCTCTGTCCTATCCAACAACAATGACATCAATAACAACAATAATAGCTAAACAATAAGAAAACAAGGGCAATGAAGGGGGAAAAGAACTGATTTTTAAAAATAAATAAAATAAAAAGTTCTTAAATTTTTTTTAGTTTTATTTTTATGACAGAGAGAGACAGAGAGAAAGGTACAGAGAAAGATCAGAATGCTCTTCAGCTCTGGCTTGCGGCGGTACCAGGGATTGATTCAATACACATATCTATTGAACAAGGAGGTCAATAATTCTTTCATAGATATCAAGGAGTAAAATTGCTGGTAGGCAAATTTTAGTTCTGTGTGCCCTGTTCATTATTGATATTTTGAGAGGACCAGAGACATAGTCCCTTGGATGGAGCACATTCCCTGTCAAGCACATTTTCCAAGTTCCCAGCTGGGAAACACATGGAGGAGAGAAGTGCTATAGCTCTGGAGGAACTCTTTTTCTGTGGTATCTCTCTAATATTCTGTCTACCTGCATGATAAAAGTGGACTGAAGGGGCTGGGCAGTGGTGCAGTGGTTTAAGTGCAGGTGTTACCATGTGGAAAGACCAGATTTTAAGACCCGCCCTCCCCGTCTGAAGGGTAAAAGCTTCATAAGTACTGAAGCAGTGCTACACATTTTACTTTGTCTCTCTCTCTCTCCCTCTTTCCCCCTTCCTTCCTTCTCAATTTATCTTATAAATTAAAAGTCTTATCTTATAAATAAAGTCCTATCATATAAATTAAATAGTTTTTTTTAATACACCAGAAGGGAAAATTGTGAGGACTTGGCTCCACAAAAATAGTAACAACAAAATCCAATGAAGATTAAACATTTGCCTAACCTATCTTTGAGGGGCTGTGAAGATTACAATAGCCTGGAGTCAGTGCACACCTGGTTGAGCACACCTCATGGGGGGTGGGGGCATGCTTCTCAAGTGGTGAAACAGGGCTGTAGTTCTTTCTTTCTCTTTTTTATAGCTATTTTAAAAAACATTACTTATTTTATTATTGAATAGAGACAGAGAGAAACCGAGAGGGGGGAGAGAGAGTCAGAGACACACACACACACACACACACACACACACAGAAACCTACATCCCTGCTTCACCACTCATGAAGCTTTCCCTTGCAAGTGGGAACCAAGGGCTTGAACCTGGGTTATTGTATACTGTAGTGTGTGTACTTAACCAGGTGCACCACCACCTCGCCCCTATCTTTTTCTTTTCTTCACTAACTCCCCCTTCCAAATCAATTTCTCTCTATCCTATCAATTAAAAGAAGAAGAAGGAAGAGGAGGAGAAGGAGGAAGAGGGAAGAAAAAAAGAAAGAAAGAAAGGAAGGAAGGAAGGAAGGAAGGAAGAAAGAAAGAAAGAAAGAAAGAAAGAAAGAAAGAAAGAAAGAAAGAAAGAGAAAGAGAGAGACAAGAAGCAAGGGAGGAAGGAAGGAAGATTGCAATGGCCTGAGAGAATACTTGGGGGGGCGGATATTTGGCATGTGATATTGTTTCTATGCATAGTCGACATACTCCTAATCAATACAATTCTATGCAAATCTTATTAGTACAACTAATTGTGAAGACTATAAGTTTTGACACATGACACATATTAATGTAATCACAATAAATAACTTTATTTGTGGCAACTTAAATCTGAAAATAAGTCAAACATTGACCATTAGGGAAGTGGATAAGCTAGTGTGATGTTCAGGGTGATGGGCTACCAGTGGATGATTAAAACAATCAAACATATCACAATGAGACATGAGATGAAAGAAGACAGCATTTTTATATCAAATGAAAGGAATACATGACACATGTGAGCTTCTCATTAATTTATTATTCCACTTTTCTGAAATTTCAAATGAGTATCTAGTGGTGATGTTCAGAAGCAAGAGGTCTTTGAAGGTTAATGGAAGTACTCAACTTGATTGGGAGAGTGGTTTATTTATATTTTATTGCCACTAGGATTCTCACTGGGGCTCAGTGCCAGCACTAAGAATCCATGGCATCTGCAGTCCATTTTTTTCTTTCTATTTTTTATTTGGCAGGTTAGAGGACATTTAAGAAGGGGAGGCAGAGAAGGAGAGGGAAAGATAAGCACTGGCAGACCAGCTTTACTACTTGTGAAGCGTAACCCCCCTGCTGGTGGTGGCCAGGGGCTACAACCCTGATCCTTATCATGGTGATAACGTGCACTTGAGTTTGCCACCGCCCATCCCCTAATGTGTTTTTACAGGTGCACTCATCTGTCATAATTTCATTGAGTTATACACTACCAATGCATACCAATTAGTATAAGTTTAGTAAAAAGACTAAACTTGGCAGCTGTATTTGTTACTACCTATTTTGTGTCTTGCATTGACATTTGGTAGTCACAAGTTTATGTATCAAGCATTGCAATAAATCCTTTAAAATTAATTGGAATAATAAAACTGGTATAGAACTGTATTCATGGATGGTATGCTAATCGCTCCTCCAAACATTTTTTTCAAGTTATTGTCATCTTAAAAGCACTAAATGTAAGTGGGGCAAAGGCTTTAAGTGGAATAAATTGAAACAATGTGATTAATTCACTAAGCAAACTTTATTCATTTACTAAGGAGTAAATTTGAGAGATCCAGTCCTCTCATTCTGCTTGCTGACCCTTCTAACCATTCACTTGTAACTTCTTTAGCTTGGATCATGTATATGTCTTCGTAGCTTTTGGATTTGAAAATGGATCTTATTTTATTCATCATTGCACTTCTAGAGGAAGAGTCATACATAGTTGACTCATCACTACTTAACTTTGCTCTCATTTAATTGCAGCTATTGTAAACAACTACTCCCATTTGCAACCCACACATGGAGAGAACATTACCTCCCATGGACTGTGTTTGTCTTGGGTGGTTAATGATCCTGCATCCAACATCTACCGAGGTTACAGTACAACAGGGAACTTTTCCAAAGCACCCGCTAAGGAAGGTCTGATTTTCTATCTCAGAAGTAAGTTCCATATGAACACTTGCCTTCTGACTCATCTGCCAAGTCCAGCACACTGCAGTATGCCCCAGAGATACCAGACCAGTGAGCCAACCCATCAAATTCCTGCCGTAAATTTAGCTTAACCCATGAGATTATTTCTCCTGGGAAGGACATTTCACATGCCTCAAGCAATCCTCTGGACATTAAAATATTCTTCTCCTTGTGTGAATGCTTTCTATTTAAGACCAAGCAAAAAAAATTGTTTTTTTCTGAACTAGATAGTTCCTTTACCATTATGCATTTGCTGTTAGTAGTGAATAGAGAAGATATAGGGGTGTGTGTGTGTGTGTGTGTGTGTGTGTGTGTGTGTGTGTGTGTTGTGTGTGTGTACTCATGCATAAGAGAGATGGAATTTGAAGGCGAAAAATAGAACTAGAAAAGAGGAATGAAACACAGTTATAAAAAATACATGTCAATTATCAAGATAGGTTGTGGCTTCATTCATTTGCCAATTAAGGATGTTTTCAGAATGCTCTTCCCCTCTGAGATATTTTTCAGTGCCAAAGATATAATTTACTTTAGAAAACATCACCTATTCTGACTAACAAATACACAATTTGTGGATAGATGCAATTTCAATTCAGATAATACAGATGCATTCTGTGTGCTAGCTATCAGGAAAATTTTACATCATGTGGTAGGCAGGAAAATCTCTACCTCAGAGTGTCAAGTCCTTATCTTTAGAGCCTATGATATTCTACATACCAAAAAAAAATTAGCAACTGGAATTAAGTTGAGGGTTTTGAGATGGGGAGATAATCCTGGATTTTGCAGATGGATTCAGAAAAATCATAAGGTTCTAACAAAGTGAAAAGAAAGCAGGTCAAAAAGTAAAGGGAAATTTGAAGGTGCTATACCTTGTTGGTGTTTAAATGCATAATAGACCATGGAGCTATGGGTGTTGGCAGCATAGAGTAGGGAGAAAATGGATCGTTTCATGGAGTCTTCAAGAGCTTGGTTTCACTATAGAGAGAAACCCAATTCAGATATTAGGCCTGTAGCACTGTAAGAGTATACATTTGCTTTTTTTTTTTTTTTAGCCACTAAATATGTGCCAGTTTGTTAAACCACATATGAGTGATGTAAAAGGATTAGAGGAGTAGTTCACAGGGCAGAGTACCTGACTTGCCATCATCACAGTCCAGGGTTGAGTTCTGACACCATATAGGCATACAAAAACACACCAGGGGCAGTCCTGCTGCGCCTGTGTCTCTCTTCTCTCTTCATCTGAAAGGAAAAGGTACTAAAAAGAGGTAAAATTGTACATGCCAGAAGCTTGAATGCTTAAAAAAAAAAAAAAAAAACAGTGTAGAGGGAGTTTGGTGGGTTACAGTACAATTGTTGACACATGGGTACAACTTTTCATTTCTCCATGATAGGTGCCTGCCAAGCTCTCCCTGCAAATGAAGTCCTTTTCTACCATCATGCACCTGGATGAAACATGAAGGCATCACATTGTGAGATAAGCCAAAAAAAGAAAGGAGAGGATAGAGGGCCCTTTGGAACTCAGCACTTTTTTTTTTAATTTCTTTACTATTTATTTATTCCCTCCCCTCTTGTTGCCCTTTTTGCTGTTGTTGTTGTTGTCATTGTATTTATTATTGTTGTCATACTTGCTGGATAGGACAGAGAGAAATGGAGAGAGGAGGGGAAGACAGAGAAGAGGAGAGTAAGATAGACACCTACAGACCTGCTTCACCGCTTGTGAGGCGACTCCCCTGAATGTGGGGAGACGGGGGGCTTGAACCGGGATCCTTACACTGGTCCTTGTGCTTTGCACCATGTTTGCTTAACCTGCTGTGTTAACGCCTGACTCCCAGAACTCAGTACTTTTTAAAGTGACAAACCAGAGGTATTTTGAGGAAAGTAACAACACTATTAAAGAAGCATTGGAGAGGAAGACCCCACTACTTCAATTTTCTTATCTTGAGGCTGTTTTCAGAAGTTTTCTATTAGAGTGTCTGAACCTTCAGGGATCACTCAGGTTGCCATATCTTATAAGGAAAATGCTTAGTAAATTTTGTGCGTGCCAGGTGTTGGTGTGCCTGTTTGAATGCAGATATCACAATGCACAAAGACCTGTGTTCAAGCCTTTGGATCCCCACCTACAGGAGGAAAGCTTTGCCAGTGGTGAAGCAGTGTTACAGATGTCTCTCCTTTCTCTCTCTCCCTCTCCATCACCCCTTCTCTCTTGACTTCCAGCTGTCTCTATCCAATAAATAAATAAATAACACTAATAAAAGATTTTAAAAAATACTTGTAGAGTTTCTGGTTAAAGAATGGATTCCATTTCATTATGTTGTGTCCTGGTGTATTTAGTTCTAAATCAATTCTGTTTGGAATTTTCTGAGTTGGGATTTCTCTGCTATCATGTCATTAATATATGTTCTTCTCCTTTCTCTGCCTTTTCTCTTTCTGGGATTTTTATCATTCAAATACTGCTCCTCTGTGTTCATCTCAGGTGTCTCTGATGATGATTTCTTTATCCTTTGATCTCTTCTCTCTCTCTCTCACTCTCTCTCTCCCCCTCCCTCCCTCTATAGGTTGTTCGCTAGTTTCCTTTTTTCAATTTTTTTATTATCTTCAGTCTCTTCTTAAATTTTTAAAAAATATTTATTTATTTATTTTCCCTTTTGTTGTCCTTGTTGTTTAACATTGTTGTGGTTACTGATGTCGTTGTTGGTGGATAGGACAGAGATAAATGGAGAGAGGAGGGGAAGACAGAGAGGGGGAGAGAAAGACAGACACCTGCAGACCTGCTTCACAGCCTGTGAAGGGACTCACTTCCAGGCGGGGAGCCGGGGGGCTATAATTGAGATCCTTACGCCGGTCCTTGCACTTTGCGCCATGTGCGCTTAACCCACTGCACCGCCGTCCAACTCCCTATCTTTATTTTCTTATTGGATAGAGACAGCCAGAAATCCAGAGGGAAGGGGGTGATAGAGAGGGAGAGAGACAGAGACACCTGCAGCCCTGTTTCACCACTAATAAAGCATTCCTCCTGCAGAGGGACCAGGGCCGTGAACCAAGGTCCTTCTGAATTGTACTGTGTGCATGAGGTGCGTCACCAACTGGCCCCTACTATTTTCTTTATGTCCTCTGATTCATCCTCTGTTTTGTTGATTCTGTTTTCAGCCTCTGTAGTTATGCTTCCTAGTCCCTTCATTATTTTTTTAAAAATATTTTGATGATTTATGAGAGAGAGAGAGAGAGAGAGAGAGAAAGAGAGAGAGAGAGAGAAACAGATAGACAAACATGACCTGGTATCATTTGACCAGGGATCAAACCAATGACTGCATACTTGAATGTCCAAGGCTTTATCCACTGTGCCACTTCATGGTCCACAGTGGTCACTTTTATAGAGGAAGAAAGAGAAAGAGAGGAAGAGAGAGAAGGGAAGATACTCGCAGCACTGCTACATTGATCCTGAAATGTAATTTCATGACATACTGTACTTCACTACACTCTGACAGTGTGGTAATGGTAAAAGGATACAAAAAGAAAATCAATGTATAGAACAGAACAGACACCAGGAATAAACTCTGACATGTAAGTAATTCCTGTTGAAAGCATACCATGTGTGTTGCTTTATTTTCACACCAGCAATCAGGTGTTCTCATTGTTCTTCTATCTTCATGATCTCTTATTTCAATATAATACCTCAAACTCCAAGCTTTCCACCTGTTGCTAACTTCCTTTTTTTCATTCCAGCATGTCATGAACGACCACAACAAAAATTAAAATCTAAAATGCAGGGTTATCAAATCTAATGCTAGAAGATCATTTCCAGAAGTCTTATAAATCCTGACTTACAGATAGATCTTCATTTGGGGAAATGTCATTATCTCTTTGTATTACTTCCAGTAATAAGAGTCAAAAATGAGAAAATACCATTAAAAGATTTCAAATGATTTGAACTTCTCATTCAAAGTGTTCCTGAGATATTTTTTTCCATTTCTGAACATGACAACTCATAAGAAGTTGGATTTCTACTTGAAAAAAAGTATTGTTCTCATGTAGAAATCTTCATTCAATAAATTAAAGGAAAAGACTGAACAATGAAAAGAAAAAAAAAGGAAAAAAAGAAGAGGGCAAGAAGAAAAAGGGAAATGAAAGTGTTACAAGAGAAGTGATGACCTCTTTTGGGAATTTCCACATTCTTTCCCATGTTAGGAAAACTTTAACTGGACATAAAAATGGTCACTAAGCACAGGAACCATTAGTGTGTTAAGGAAATTTATTGAGAAAAGAAATGACTGAATTGATTTTGGAGATCAACTTAAATTTAATTGTAGACATTTCAAAGATTTTGGATGAGTTGTGGGGAAAAAATACAGTACAAAACTTCCTTCTCTTCACCCAAGGGAGCAGACCTAGTTCCTATTATTATATACCGCACCAAGAAAAAAAAAAAGTGAGCACACAAAGTGGGAGTTCTGGCTTACGTAATTGCTTCTCCACTGGACATGGGCGTTAGCAGGTGGATCCATATACCCAACCTGTTTCTTTCTTTCCCTAATGGTGTAGGGCTCTGTAGAAGTGAGGTCCCAGGACATTATCAGTGAGGTTTTCTATCCAGTTAGCATGGAATCATAGTAGCATCTGCAAATTAGTGGTTGAAAACCACTAAGATAGAGAGCAGAGCCCTGGAGTTCCCACACAGACACAGTGGGCCTGGACCTCTAACAGATCTCTCTCACCACTGTCACTCACTGGTCATCTCCATCAAGAACAACACAGTGGACCCCTTTATGGACTACCATAGGACCTTGCCCTTAATGTGGATCAATAATGGTAAGGAATGTTCCATTCTCTGAAGGGAGGTTGGATAACATACTCTACCTACTACCTGAGGAAGATGGGTCCTGAAATTAGTGCAGCCTGGAACGTTCTTAGCCGTGACCACAGAATGCGAGCTCAGACCTACAGGGATGCAGAGGTTACAAAGGCTCTTGTGCTGAATACGGCCCCTAGATCAAACCGGTGCGATTTACAGTTAACAATATTTATATACTTTCCCCATATTTGGGAGCTACTCTCTTCTCTGATCCAGCTTTCTAGTCCTTTTTTCCACTATGACACCATCCCCCCAGACAATAACATGGGTCCACCTGCATGTTAGCTGTCTGGAAAAGGCAAAAACTAGTAAAGTCATGAGCCCTTTGGAATGTACCTAAAATAGACCTACTAGCTTTTCCCAAAACGGAGACCCCAAATCTTCATCAGCAATATTCTTGCCTTTAGGTTCATGATTAGTCAACAATGTTTTCTGCATTATATCTTAACTCTTTTTCAACCACTAGGTTCCAGATGATACCATGATGCCAACCTGACTTCCCAGGGCAGAGAACCCCACCATGTGTCTTGGAGCCCAGCCTCCCCAGATCCCTGCCCTATTCAGGAAAGAGAGAGACAGGCTAGGAGTATGGATGGACCTGTCAATCAATGCCCATGTTCAGCAGAGAAGCAGTTACAGAAGCCAGACCTTCCACCTTCTCACCCCATAATGACCCTTGGCCCATGTTCCCAGAAGGATAGAGAATAGGGACATTATCAGGGGAGAGGATAGGATATGGAGCTCTAATCTCCCCAAGAAAGGAACTCTCTCATTAAATTTGAAAGAAAAGAAAAGAAACATATTTCTGATTTAGGTAAAAAAAATATTCTAACAGAGAGAAAAGTTATGCCAGTAACCAAAATCCCAGTATATTGGATCAGTGTACTAGGTGTTTTTTGCATGTGACATTGATTTAAAATGATACAATAGCCCTTGCAGTTGGTATTGTTATGGGTTGGTTTTATGATTTTCATTTGTTGGTTGAGTTATTTTAGATTTTAAACTTGACAATGGATGATAAATATTCTCTTCACTGATACTCGTGGATCTGAGGTGACTAAAGATGGACAGGGTCGGGGGCTCAAGGAGGGGAGGGGTGTGATGGACTACAGTAGACGAGAGTGGCACTTTGGTGGGGGTGAAGTATACCCCAAAATCTATTTTATAAGGCTGTGCTGACTCAGGAGTTTAAGTTCACATCTTCCTACATATTTGTGAGATTGAATCCCTGAGAAAACACAATCTTGTAAAACAGATTTTCTCAAGATAAATAAATCACAATTAACACCTGAATTTGAGGACAAAGCAGTTAGTGTCCCCTCCAGCAAACAGCAGGTGGTATTAGCCAATGGCTAGAAACAGAGATTCTGAAGGGCAGGATTCTTGGATGACTCCATTCATAACTTCTTTTAACTTGAACAAGTCATTTGACCCTTTGAAAAACAATTTCCTCATGTATAGCATGGTAATAATCATTTACCCATTTCAGAAAATTAGTCTTGAAGTTTAAATTTGTGAATAAATATAAGCCCTTAGAAGACTTCCTAGCATATAATATGAGCTTAATACAAACTGCTTCTAATATGGCAAACAATATAAATTATATTATGAGAAGACATTCATGTGTATTAAGTAATCACAGTGTATTGTATTAATTTCTGAGTATGTTTTTAGTGACCTAAGATGTCACTTGTATTTTCACTGAAAAGAAAGAAGCTTTATTTACTTGTTTATATTATACATTAAAACTCTTTAATATATATCTATATATACATAAATTTTTTCTTGGAAAAAAAAGAAAACTCATGGGGTAATGGAAAAAAAAGTTATCAAAATTATGTTCTGATGGTGTAAGCAGTAGAACTGAGTCATGTCCAGTTACTTAATTAGCTATGATCATGAAAACCAGAGCTTCTTTCTTGACATATTTTTGGTAGAAACATATGGAATAGCCATAAAGAGCACTGACAATTTAAATCTAAATAATCACGCTGCTTCAAGATGTCTACTGACTAGTTAGAAAAGTGCTTACGGAGGTGTAATCTGAATTAGATGTTAAATATTCTACTATTACATATTAAAGTTTATAAGGGCTTACTTTCTCTCAAAAATGGTTTTATCGTGTTTCATAGGAATCAACTTTAAAAGACAAATCCTAAATCATTACTCCTATGTTTGAAAAATCATTCTCAGGGGCCGAGTGGCGGCACTCTGGGTTAAGTGCACATAGTTTGAAATGCAAGGACTGGTGCAATGATCCCTATGCCAGTTCCTGGCTGCCCACCTGCTGGGGGAGGGTGGCTTCACAAGTGGTGAAGCAGGTCTATAGATGTCTATCTTTCTCTCCCTCTCTCTATCTTCCCCTTCTTTCTCAATTTCTCTCTGTCCTGTCCTATTAAACAAACAAACAAAAAAAAAAAGGAGGCAAAAAGGAAGGAGGAAGGGGAGGAAGGAGAGGAAGGAAAGAAAATGATCCTCCAAAAGTAGCTTTAGGTTTTTTACCTAGAGCAATAAAAATATTAGAACTACACAACTCAAGATCTTTTTTGTCTTTTCCTGCTTCATTTTCATAAAATTTCATCCTTCTGTTAACCTCTCTAGAGCATTAAAAATCTAAGGGAAAACATTCTCTATTAGATCTTCTTTTAACCTTTGCTATTCATGATGAGATTCTAACTACAAACTTGTTAGGAAATAACCTCCACAAATGACTCTGCTATCAACCTTCTGTGCAACATTTTTTTTTCCCTTTGAAAAATCCATACATGCACAAGGCTCCACCTCCCTTCCCCCAATAAAAGAAAGAAGAACATGTCAAATGTATTCAACTGCCTTAGCACTGCAGAATTAGTATTAAGAGAGCAAGAGTCGGAGTGATCAATTGCCCTGATGTCCTGGTTAATTTGTGGAGAGCCACTGAAGGACATTTAATCAGTGGGGCTCTCTCTGCCAATATGAACAAGTGCTGCTCTCCACCATGTCAAGTCTTGTTAGCATGACCACAGGAAAGCGATGCTCAGCCCTTAAGAATAAGTACAACACTCTATAGGACTCCCAGGTAAAGATAATGGACCACTGAAAAATTTGCATAGACCATTAAAAGTTTGGTAGAAAATGAATGTGCTTCACAAATGTCACTCAGAACTCAGAGTCTAAATTCCACATTGCTAGCAAAGTCGAAATTATTTGTAAGAGGGGACTTGCTTCGTGATTTCGGTTAAGTGAAATAAGCCAAAATGGGAAGGACGGATATCAGATGGTCTCACAGGTGCAACTTAAGAAACAAGTCCAGAAAAAGGGAACAAAAGAGAAACTTATGCTGGGTTTGGTATATTACACCAAAGCAAAGGACTCTGGGGCAGGAAGGGAAAGGATAGGGTTATGTAGGCCTTGGCATTCTGGTGCAGGATAGTGGAAAAGGTCTAAGATGGGGGTGAGAGTGTTTTGCAGATACCAACTATAAGGTGATGAGAGATTGCACCTATGTGTCAACAGCCAAACTGCAATCCACTAACCCCTCCAATTAAAATAAAATAGATGAATGGATGAGTAAGTTGTGCTATGTATACACACTGGAATATTACTCAGCTAGTAAAAATGGTGAATTCACCTTCTTTATCTCATTTTGGATGGAATCATCTTATGTGAGATAAGCCAGAAAAAGAAAGATGGATATGGGATGACCTCACTTATAGACAGAAGTTGAAAATTAAGAACAGAAGAGAAAACACAAAGCAGACAAAAAAAAAAAAAAAAAAGAAAATAGAGGTCTTGAAAATGGAGACATGTTTAAATCAATCAAATCAAATATATGTACATTCTAACTCATAAAATGTGTTGTAAATAAACCAAACATGTCCATAGTCCATCTTTTCTTTCTTGACTAGACAAAGCAGTTGTCACATATTAATAGCGAATAACTTGACGAAGACAAGTCTGAATCTTTCAGGATTCCACTGAATGCCATCAGTTAAAGGTGAATTTTTATTTTTTTGCAAAATTCTATTTTTGCAAATGGTTAAGAAGCAGTCAAACTCCAGTTATCTCACAGAAGTAGCCACCTATTTATTCTCAGCCAAACACTGTACTGTTTCAAGGCAGTGGTAGGCTACCTGACTGTGTATCAAAACAACCTGAAGAAACGTGCTGAAATACAGACTCAGGAATCACTTGCAGGAGTCTGATTCATTATCATCTCTCATGGGGCCAGCTATCTAGCACACCTGATGCATTCATCAGTGATGGGATGATATCACTGCAATGTGTCTCCGAACAGATCTCTCAGTGAAATCACATGATTTTCATCTCATCAGAGATACAGCGAGGAAGAGCTTCTGCAGAAATAGGAATTTTGCAAGAATTTTACAGTAGTCATTTAAATTGCTACAAACAAAGGACACAATTAAGAGTTATTTTGCTGGAAACAGCCATAGGAAAATGCTCCCTATTGCCTGGGAGACAGCAATACAGTCTAATGACTGAGACTCTGAGGCCCCAACTTCAAACCCCAACGCTACCTTAAACAAGAGCTGAGGAGTGCTCTGGAAAATTAATTAATTAAACTCCTTTTTAGAAAGAAAGAAAAAACTCTGTTCTCCCTCTGGCTTATACTCCTCTAATAACAAAAACAGGATCTTTTTTTTTTTCTGTTTTATTGTAGTGTTAATGGTTTACAGTACAGTTCTGGACACATGGGTAAAGCTTCTCTTCTTGCTGTAATGAGTTTCTACAAAATACTCACATGCCCTGAACAGACTTAATAAATTAAAAAAAAAAAAGATAAATAATATAAACTGAGGGGCTGGATGGTGACACACCTAGTTGAACAGACATGTTACAATGCACAAGGACCAGGGTTCAACCCCCCAGTCCATACCTGCAAGAGGAAAGCTTTGGCAGTAGTTAGTGAAGCAATGCTGCAAGTATTTTTCTGATTCTCTTCCTCTCTATCACCCCTTCCTCTCAGTTTCTGACTGTCTCTATCAAATGAGTAGAGATACTTTTAAAAAGTTTTAAAAAAATACTATAAACTGACACACCAGTAAAGTCATGTCTAAAACAGTATGAGATGTAAAGACAAGGCAGAATTCAATCTTAAAAACTTAAAAAACAAACCTATTACTAAGTCACATGGTAGAAATATAGGTAATATTGGAAATGAGAATGAGATTGTAACAATGTATGGTCTTCAGAATAAGAGATGGATTTTTAAATTACAGTTAATAAATGGAAAGTTCTCCAGTTTTGTAAAAGAAATCAACAATCCTATACTCAGTCTTAGAAAGCTAAACTCAGGGCCAGGTGGTGGCATGTCTGGTTAAGGTACATATTACCTACCATGTGCAAAGACTGGTTCAAGCACCCATCTGCCACCTGTAGGGGCAATGCTTTATGATTAGTGAAGCAGGTTTGCAGGTGTCTGTCTTTCTCTCCCTCTCTTGATCTCTCCTCTCTTTACAATTTCTCTCTGTCCTGGGAAATAAAATACAAAGAAATTTTAAAAAAAAAAAAAAAAAGGAAAAATGGCCTCAGGGAACTGTGGAATTGCAGTGCCTTCACTGAGCCCCAGCAATAACCCTGATGGAAAATAAAATAAGATAAAATAGAATAAAATGAAATAAAATGGAAGAAAGCTAAAGTATAGGAACAGCATAGAAATAAAGGTGATTATTATGAATAACTTGTCTTACTATAAGAATTCTAGGCCGGCCTTATGATTTAACATCTATCAATCTATCATTAAAGTCTCCTAGGTAATACGTTCTATTCCTGAGAAGTTAGCAATAATTCCTATATAAAAAATAATCAATAGAAGCCATGAACAAAGTTTATCAAAAATAATACACTAAACTGACTGAAGGAAACAATATAAATCACAAATAAGCTAAAATGTAAAAAATTATATAATTATAGAGATGTTTTAAGAACATGAGGTATGATTATAAAAATATTTTGATGAATTGGAAGCTTTAAAAGTAAATATATTTTATTGAAAGATAGTTCAAGAAACTATACAATGTACCTAAGTATTATATAACATTCAATTTTTATTCAACAAGAAAAAGAAAAAACAGAACTTCAGAAAGATAGAACTTTACTACTTTTTCATGTAAAAGTTCAGGCTGAACTGTAGTTCTGCTCCAGATCCTTGCTGCTATCACTTAAGTTTGGTTCACAGTATAGACATTTCATTCCTGAACCTCTCTCTCTATCAACAAATACATAAAATTAATATTTTTAAATCAAATAATTTTTTTCAAGCAGTTCAATAGGTGCTAAGTGGTGAAACCTTGGTTTTGCCTGCATGGGGTCCTAAGATTCATACAACATGCATTAGAACAGAGCCCTAGCCATTTTCTCTCTATATACATTATTTATTTATTTATTTATTTATTTATTTATTTATTTATTTATTTAACAAAGATGATACATTAGAAGTGGAGGAGGAGATAGAGAGAAATAGAGACAGAGAGATACCTGCAGCACTGCTTCAACACTTGTGAAACTTTCCCCCACAGGTGAAGATCAGGGACTTGAAATTGGGTCCTTATGCACTGTAATGTGAGGGCTTAACCAGGTGCGCCACTGCCTGGCCCCTATCTTCTCTCTCTCTTTCTCATTAAATAAATATATATGCACAGTTTTGAGATTCATGTCTATATGTGTTGCTATTGCAACAAAAAATAAATAAATAATCAGAGAGAAAAGGAATAAAGGACTTAGCATGTGGAAAATAACATGTCAGTTATTTGAATATACATCCAAATGTCTTAAGTAAAACAGCGAAACTGGACATTGATATAGCTCAATGCTTTACTGAAGAAATTCTGCCTTGTTACATATTTCAGGAATGCATCTTTGCAAAGCAACTGTTTAATACACTGCACTAATATCACTTTAAAGAATTTTACCCCTCCCATTTTCTTCACCCCATAATGACTCTGGGTCCATACTCCCAAAAGGATAAAGGATAGAGAAGCTATCAAGGGAGGGGTTCGGATACGGAGTTCCGAGGCTGGAATTGTGTGGAAATGTACCACTCTTATGCTATAATCTTGTCAATATTATTTCTATTTTATAAATAAAAAAATTAAAAAATAATTTTATCCCTCACTATATAGATGACCTCTTTAACTTGATTTTCTTTTCCTGTCCCCAAGGTTTTCACTAGAGCTTCATGTCTGCACCATTCCACCATTCCTAGCGTATTCCTTTTTCTTCCTTCAAAATAGCAGATGAGATAAAGAGAGGGTGAGCAAGGCAGAAGGGAGATGCACCACATCACTGCTCCACCACTTGTGAGGCTTCCCCTTTGCATGGACCTCCCATGTGGTAGTCCAAGGCTTGAACCCAGGTCCTCACATATGGCAAACTCTGTGCTCTACTGGGTCTCCCAGTCCTTCACACTAGGCCTTTAATATGATTACTACCTTTCTACCTTTCTGATGATCGTGAATTTGATTCTAGCGTCTAAACACTGCTAGTTTGTTTTATTTAGTTCCTCTATTATTTTTCTTTATGTGCCACGCTGGCATGAAATCCTACCGTATCTACCTTTTTGTATCCAACATAGTCCACATATTGCCCTCCAGACCCATCCAAATTAGTGTACGTGGAAGAACATCATTTTTAAAAAAGATTTAATTTATTTATTCATGAGAAATGATAGGAGAGAAAGAAAGAACCAGACATCACTCTGGTACATGTGCTTCCAGAGATTGAACTCAGGACCTCATGCTTGAGAGTCCAAAACCTTATCCACTGCACCACTTCCAGAACCACAAGAACATTTTTTATGACCAACTAGTATTTCATTATATCCCTGTACTAATGTATATGATAAATGAATACAAATATATTTATATCAATATATCAAACATTAGGAACTGATGTTTTGTAATAAAGAACATATATGAAATATTAGATATACCTAAATATATGAGGTACAGATACCAAAAATCAACTTAATTTATTTTTATTATTTTTATTTATTTATTGGATAGAGGCCATCAGAAAGCAAGAGAGAAGGAAGAGATAGAGAGTAAGTGAAGAAGAGAGACAGCCACACCTGCAGCACTGCTTCACCACTCCCCAAACTTTTTCTTCCTGCAGGTAGGGACTGGAGTTCGAACTTGAGTCTTTGTGCGTTGTAATATGTGCACTCAACCAGGTGCTCCACCACCAAGCTCCTCCAAAATTATTTCAACAGAAGTTGAAAATTAAGAACAGAAGAGAAAACACAAAGCAGACAAAAAAAAAAAAAAAAAGAAAATAGAGGTCTTGAAAATGGAGACATGTTTAAATCAATCAAATCAAATATATGTACATTCTAACTCATAAAATGTGTTGTAAATAAACCAAACATGTCCATAGTCCATCTTTTCTTTCTTGACTAGACAAAGCAGTTGTCACATATTAATAGCGAATAACTTGACGAAGACAAGTCTGAATCTTTCAGGATTCCACTGAATGCCATCAGTTAAAGGTGAATTTTTATTTTTTTGCAAAATTCTATTTTTGCAAATGGTTAAGAAGCAGTCAAACTCCAGTTATCTCACAGAAGTAGCCACCTATTTATTCTCAGCCAAACACTGTACTGTTTCAAGGCAGTGGTAGGCTACCTGACTGTGTATCAAAACAACCTGAAGAAACGTGCTGAAATACAGACTCAGGAATCACTTGCAGGAGTCTGATTCATTATCATCTCTCATGGGGCCAGCTATCTAGCACACCTGATGCATTCATCAGTGATGGGATGATATCACTGCAATGTGTCTCCGAACAGATCTCTCAGTGAAATCACATGATTTTCATCTCATCAGAGATACAGCGAGGAAGAGCTTCTGCAGAAATAGGAATTTTGCAAGAATTTTACAGTAGTCATTTAAATTGCTACAAACAAAGGACACAATTAAGAGTTATTTTGCTGGAAACAGCCATAGGAAAATGCTCCCTATTGCCTGGGAGACAGCAATACAGTCTAATGACTGAGACTCTGAGGCCCCAACTTCAAACCCCAACGCTACCTTAAACAAGAGCTGAGGAGTGCTCTGGAAAATTAATTAATTAAACTCCTTTTTAGAAAGAAAGAAAAAACTCTGTTCTCCCTCTGGCTTATACTCCTCTAATAACAAAAACAGGATCTTTTTTTTTTTCTGTTTTATTGTAGTGTTAATGGTTTACAGTACAGTTCTGGACACATGGGTAAAGCTTCTCTTCTTGCTGTAATGAGTTTCTACAAAATACTCACATGCCCTGAACAGACTTAATAAATTAAAAAAAAAAAAGATAAATAATATAAACTGAGGGGCTGGATGGTGACACACCTAGTTGAACAGACATGTTACAATGCACAAGGACCAGGGTTCAACCCCCCAGTCCATACCTGCAAGAGGAAAGCTTTGGCAGTAGTTAGTGAAGCAATGCTGCAAGTATTTTTCTGATTCTCTTCCTCTCTATCACCCCTTCCTCTCAGTTTCTGACTGTCTCTATCAAATGAGTAGAGATACTTTTAAAAAGTTTTAAAAAAATACTATAAACTGACACACCAGTAAAGTCATGTCTAAAACAGTATGAGATGTAAAGACAAGGCAGAATTCAATCTTAAAAACTTAAAAAACAAACCTATTACTAAGTCACATGGTAGAAATATAGGTAATATTGGAAATGAGAATGAGATTGTAACAATGTATGGTCTTCAGAATAAGAGATGGATTTTTAAATTACAGTTAATAAATGGAAAGTTCTCCAGTTTTGTAAAAGAAATCAACAATCCTATACTCAGTCTTAGAAAGCTAAACTCAGGGCCAGGTGGTGGCATGTCTGGTTAAGGTACATATTACCTACCATGTGCAAAGACTGGTTCAAGCACCCATCTGCCACCTGTAGGGGCAATGCTTTATGATTAGTGAAGCAGGTTTGCAGGTGTCTGTCTTTCTCTCCCTCTCTTGATCTCTCCTCTCTTTACAATTTCTCTCTGTCCTGGGAAATAAAATACAAAGAAATTTTAAAAAAAAAAAAAAAAAGGAAAAATGGCCTCAGGGAACTGTGGAATTGCAGTGCCTTCACTGAGCCCCAGCAATAACCCTGATGGAAAATAAAATAAGATAAAATAGAATAAAATGAAATAAAATGGAAGAAAGCTAAAGTATAGGAACAGCATAGAAATAAAGGTGATTATTATGAATAACTTGTCTTACTATAAGAATTCTAGGCCGGCCTTATGATTTAACATCTATCAATCTATCATTAAAGTCTCCTAGGTAATACGTTCTATTCCTGAGAAGTTAGCAATAATTCCTATATAAAAAATAATCAATAGAAGCCATGAACAAAGTTTATCAAAAATAATACACTAAACTGACTGAAGGAAACAATATAAATCACAAATAAGCTAAAATGTAAAAAATTATATAATTATAGAGATGTTTTAAGAACATGAGGTATGATTATAAAAATATTTTGATGAATTGGAAGCTTTAAAAGTAAATATATTTTATTGAAAGATAGTTCAAGAAACTATACAATGTACCTAAGTATTATATAACATTCAATTTTTATTCAACAAGAAAAAGAAAAAACAGAACTTCAGAAAGATAGAACTTTACTACTTTTTCATGTAAAAGTTCAGGCTGAACTGTAGTTCTGCTCCAGATCCTTGCTGCTATCACTTAAGTTTGGTTCACAGTATAGACATTTCATTCCTGAACCTCTCTCTCTATCAACAAATACATAAAATTAATATTTTTAAATCAAATAATTTTTTTCAAGCAGTTCAATAGGTGCTAAGTGGTGAAACCTTGGTTTTGCCTGCATGGGGTCCTAAGATTCATACAACATGCATTAGAACAGAGCCCTAGCCATTTTCTCTCTATATACATTATTTATTTATTTATTTATTTATTTATTTATTTATTTATTTATTTAACAAAGATGATACATTAGAAGTGGAGGAGGAGATAGAGAGAAATAGAGACAGAGAGATACCTGCAGCACTGCTTCAACACTTGTGAAACTTTCCCCCACAGGTGAAGATCAGGGACTTGAAATTGGGTCCTTATGCACTGTAATGTGAGGGCTTAACCAGGTGCGCCACTGCCTGGCCCCTATCTTCTCTCTCTCTTTCTCATTAAATAAATATATATGCACAGTTTTGAGATTCATGTCTATATGTGTTGCTATTGCAACAAAAAATAAATAAATAATCAGAGAGAAAAGGAATAAAGGACTTAGCATGTGGAAAATAACATGTCAGTTATTTGAATATACATCCAAATGTCTTAAGTAAAACAGCGAAACTGGACATTGATATAGCTCAATGCTTTACTGAAGAAATTCTGCCTTGTTACATATTTCAGGAATGCATCTTTGCAAAGCAACTGTTTAATACACTGCACTAATATCACTTTAAAGAATTTTACCCCTCCCATTTTCTTCACCCCATAATGACTCTGGGTCCATACTCCCAAAAGGATAAAGGATAGAGAAGCTATCAAGGGAGGGGTTCGGATACGGAGTTCCGAGGCTGGAATTGTGTGGAAATGTACCACTCTTATGCTATAATCTTGTCAATATTATTTCTATTTTATAAATAAAAAAATTAAAAAATAATTTTATCCCTCACTATATAGATGACCTCTTTAACTTGATTTTCTTTTCCTGTCCCCAAGGTTTTCACTAGAGCTTCATGTCTGCACCATTCCACCATTCCTAGCGTATTCCTTTTTCTTCCTTCAAAATAGCAGATGAGATAAAGAGAGGGTGAGCAAGGCAGAAGGGAGATGCACCACATCACTGCTCCACCACTTGTGAGGCTTCCCCTTTGCATGGACCTCCCATGTGGTAGTCCAAGGCTTGAACCCAGGTCCTCACATATGGCAAACTCTGTGCTCTACTGGGTCTCCCAGTCCTTCACACTAGGCCTTTAATATGATTACTACCTTTCTACCTTTCTGATGATCGTGAATTTGATTCTAGCGTCTAAACACTGCTAGTTTGTTTTATTTAGTTCCTCTATTATTTTTCTTTATGTGCCACGCTGGCATGAAATCCTACCGTATCTACCTTTTTGTATCCAACATAGTCCACATATTGCCCTCCAGACCCATCCAAATTAGTGTACGTGGAAGAACATCATTTTTAAAAAAGATTTAATTTATTTATTCATGAGAAATGATAGGAGAGAAAGAAAGAACCAGACATCACTCTGGTACATGTGCTTCCAGAGATTGAACTCAGGACCTCATGCTTGAGAGTCCAAAACCTTATCCACTGCACCACTTCCAGAACCACAAGAACATTTTTTATGACCAACTAGTATTTCATTATATCCCTGTACTAATGTATATGATAAATGAATACAAATATATTTATATCAATATATCAAACATTAGGAACTGATGTTTTGTAATAAAGAACATATATGAAATATTAGATATACCTAAATATATGAGGTACAGATACCAAAAATCAACTTAATTTATTTTTATTATTTTTATTTATTTATTGGATAGAGGCCATCAGAAAGCAAGAGAGAAGGAAGAGATAGAGAGTAAGTGAAGAAGAGAGACAGCCACACCTGCAGCACTGCTTCACCACTCCCCAAACTTTTTCTTCCTGCAGGTAGGGACTGGAGTTCGAACTTGAGTCTTTGTGCGTTGTAATATGTGCACTCAACCAGGTGCTCCACCACCAAGCTCCTCCAAAATTATTTCAACAGAAGTTGAAAATTAAGAACAGAAGAGAAAACACAAAGCAGACAAAAAAAAAAAAAAAAAGAAAATAGAGGTCTTGAAAATGGAGACATGTTTAAATCAATCAAATCAAATATATGTACATTCTAACTCATAAAATGTGTTGTAAATAAACCAAACATGTCCATAGTCCATCTTTTCTTTCTTGACTAGACAAAGCAGTTGTCACATATTAATAGCGAATAACTTGACGAAGACAAGTCTGAATCTTTCAGGATTCCACTGAATGCCATCAGTTAAAGGTGAATTTTTATTTTTTTGCAAAATTCTATTTTTGCAAATGGTTAAGAAGCAGTCAAACTCCAGTTATCTCACAGAAGTAGCCACCTATTTATTCTCAGCCAAACACTGTACTGTTTCAAGGCAGTGGTAGGCTACCTGACTGTGTATCAAAACAACCTGAAGAAACGTGCTGAAATACAGACTCAGGAATCACTTGCAGGAGTCTGATTCATTATCATCTCTCATGGGGCCAGCTATCTAGCACACCTGATGCATTCATCAGTGATGGGATGATATCACTGCAATGTGTCTCCGAACAGATCTCTCAGTGAAATCACATGATTTTCATCTCATCAGAGATACAGCGAGGAAGAGCTTCTGCAGAAATAGGAATTTTGCAAGAATTTTACAGTAGTCATTTAAATTGCTACAAACAAAGGACACAATTAAGAGTTATTTTGCTGGAAACAGCCATAGGAAAATGCTCCCTATTGCCTGGGAGACAGCAATACAGTCTAATGACTGAGACTCTGAGGCCCCAACTTCAAACCCCAACGCTACCTTAAACAAGAGCTGAGGAGTGCTCTGGAAAATTAATTAATTAAACTCCTTTTTAGAAAGAAAGAAAAAACTCTGTTCTCCCTCTGGCTTATACTCCTCTAATAACAAAAACAGGATCTTTTTTTTTTTCTGTTTTATTGTAGTGTTAATGGTTTACAGTACAGTTCTGGACACATGGGTAAAGCTTCTCTTCTTGCTGTAATGAGTTTCTACAAAATACTCACATGCCCTGAACAGACTTAATAAATTAAAAAAAAAAAAGATAAATAATATAAACTGAGGGGCTGGATGGTGACACACCTAGTTGAACAGACATGTTACAATGCACAAGGACCAGGGTTCAACCCCCCAGTCCATACCTGCAAGAGGAAAGCTTTGGCAGTAGTTAGTGAAGCAATGCTGCAAGTATTTTTCTGATTCTCTTCCTCTCTATCACCCCTTCCTCTCAGTTTCTGACTGTCTCTATCAAATGAGTAGAGATACTTTTAAAAAGTTTTAAAAAAATACTATAAACTGACACACCAGTAAAGTCATGTCTAAAACAGTATGAGATGTAAAGACAAGGCAGAATTCAATCTTAAAAACTTAAAAAACAAACCTATTACTAAGTCACATGGTAGAAATATAGGTAATATTGGAAATGAGAATGAGATTGTAACAATGTATGGTCTTCAGAATAAGAGATGGATTTTTAAATTACAGTTAATAAATGGAAAGTTCTCCAGTTTTGTAAAAGAAATCAACAATCCTATACTCAGTCTTAGAAAGCTAAACTCAGGGCCAGGTGGTGGCATGTCTGGTTAAGGTACATATTACCTACCATGTGCAAAGACTGGTTCAAGCACCCATCTGCCACCTGTAGGGGCAATGCTTTATGATTAGTGAAGCAGGTTTGCAGGTGTCTGTCTTTCTCTCCCTCTCTTGATCTCTCCTCTCTTTACAATTTCTCTCTGTCCTGGGAAATAAAATACAAAGAAATTTTAAAAAAAAAAAAAAAAAGGAAAAATGGCCTCAGGGAACTGTGGAATTGCAGTGCCTTCACTGAGCCCCAGCAATAACCCTGATGGAAAATAAAATAAGATAAAATAGAATAAAATGAAATAAAATGGAAGAAAGCTAAAGTATAGGAACAGCATAGAAATAAAGGTGATTATTATGAATAACTTGTCTTACTATAAGAATTCTAGGCCGGCCTTATGATTTAACATCTATCAATCTATCATTAAAGTCTCCTAGGTAATACGTTCTATTCCTGAGAAGTTAGCAATAATTCCTATATAAAAAATAATCAATAGAAGCCATGAACAAAGTTTATCAAAAATAATACACTAAACTGACTGAAGGAAACAATATAAATCACAAATAAGCTAAAATGTAAAAAATTATATAATTATAGAGATGTTTTAAGAACATGAGGTATGATTATAAAAATATTTTGATGAATTGGAAGCTTTAAAAGTAAATATATTTTATTGAAAGATAGTTCAAGAAACTATACAATGTACCTAAGTATTATATAACATTCAATTTTTATTCAACAAGAAAAAGAAAAAACAGAACTTCAGAAAGATAGAACTTTACTACTTTTTCATGTAAAAGTTCAGGCTGAACTGTAGTTCTGCTCCAGATCCTTGCTGCTATCACTTAAGTTTGGTTCACAGTATAGACATTTCATTCCTGAACCTCTCTCTCTATCAACAAATACATAAAATTAATATTTTTAAATCAAATAATTTTTTTCAAGCAGTTCAATAGGTGCTAAGTGGTGAAACCTTGGTTTTGCCTGCATGGGGTCCTAAGATTCATACAACATGCATTAGAACAGAGCCCTAGCCATTTTCTCTCTATATACATTATTTATTTATTTATTTATTTATTTATTTATTTATTTATTTATTTAACAAAGATGATACATTAGAAGTGGAGGAGGAGATAGAGAGAAATAGAGACAGAGAGATACCTGCAGCACTGCTTCAACACTTGTGAAACTTTCCCCCACAGGTGAAGATCAGGGACTTGAAATTGGGTCCTTATGCACTGTAATGTGAGGGCTTAACCAGGTGCGCCACTGCCTGGCCCCTATCTTCTCTCTCTCTTTCTCATTAAATAAATATATATGCACAGTTTTGAGATTCATGTCTATATGTGTTGCTATTGCAACAAAAAATAAATAAATAATCAGAGAGAAAAGGAATAAAGGACTTAGCATGTGGAAAATAACATGTCAGTTATTTGAATATACATCCAAATGTCTTAAGTAAAACAGCGAAACTGGACATTGATATAGCTCAATGCTTTACTGAAGAAATTCTGCCTTGTTACATATTTCAGGAATGCATCTTTGCAAAGCAACTGTTTAATACACTGCACTAATATCACTTTAAAGAATTTTACCCCTCCCATTTTCTTCACCCCATAATGACTCTGGGTCCATACTCCCAAAAGGATAAAGGATAGAGAAGCTATCAAGGGAGGGGTTCGGATACGGAGTTCCGAGGCTGGAATTGTGTGGAAATGTACCACTCTTATGCTATAATCTTGTCAATATTATTTCTATTTTATAAATAAAAAAATTAAAAAATAATTTTATCCCTCACTATATAGATGACCTCTTTAACTTGATTTTCTTTTCCTGTCCCCAAGGTTTTCACTAGAGCTTCATGTCTGCACCATTCCACCATTCCTAGCGTATTCCTTTTTCTTCCTTCAAAATAGCAGATGAGATAAAGAGAGGGTGAGCAAGGCAGAAGGGAGATGCACCACATCACTGCTCCACCACTTGTGAGGCTTCCCCTTTGCATGGACCTCCCATGTGGTAGTCCAAGGCT
Organism: Erinaceus europaeus; assembly: GCF_950295315.1. Lineage (NCBI taxonomy): Eukaryota > Metazoa > Chordata > Mammalia > Eulipotyphla > Erinaceidae > Erinaceus > Erinaceus europaeus. Next base: position 45,544,268 of record NC_080180.1, on the reverse strand, counting down.
TGAACCCAGGTCCTCACATATGGCAAACTCTGTGCTCTACTGGGTCTCCCAGTCCTTCACACTAGGCCTTTAATATGATTACTACCTTTCTACCTTTCTGATGATCGTGAATTTGATTCTAGCGTCTAAACACTGCTAGTTTGTTTTATTTAGTTCCTCTATTATTTTTCTTTATGTGCCACGCTGGCATGAAATCCTACCGTATCTACCTTTTTGTATCCAACATAGTCCACATATTGCCCTCCAGACCCATCCAAATTAGTGTACGTGGAAGAACATCATTTTTAAAAAAGATTTAATTTATTTATTCATGAGAAATGATAGGAGAGAAAGAAAGAACCAGACATCACTCTGGTACATGTGCTTCCAGAGATTGAACTCAGGACCTCATGCTTGAGAGTCCAAAACCTTATCCACTGCACCACTTCCAGAACCACAAGAACATTTTTTATGACCAACTAGTATTTCATTATATCCCTGTACTAATGTATATGATAAATGAATACAAATATATTTATATCAATATATCAAACATTAGGAACTGATGTTTTGTAATAAAGAACATATATGAAATATTAGATATACCTAAATATATGAGGTACAGATACCAAAAATCAACTTAATTTATTTTTATTATTTTTATTTATTTATTGGATAGAGGCCATCAGAAAGCAAGAGAGAAGGAAGAGATAGAGAGTAAGTGAAGAAGAGAGACAGCCACACCTGCAGCACTGCTTCACCACTCCCCAAACTTTTTCTTCCTGCAGGTAGGGACTGGAGTTCGAACTTGAGTCTTTGTGCGTTGTAATATGTGCACTCAACCAGGTGCTCCACCACCAAGCTCCTCCAAAATTATTTCAACAGAAGTTGAAAATTAAGAACAGAAGAGAAAACACAAAGCAGACAAAAAAAAAAAAAAAAAGAAAATAGAGGTCTTGAAAATGGAGACATGTTTAAATCAATCAAATCAAATATATGTACATTCTAACTCATAAAATGTGTTGTAAATAAACCAAACATGTCCATAGTCCATCTTTTCTTTCTTGACTAGACAAAGCAGTTGTCACATATTAATAGCGAATAACTTGACGAAGACAAGTCTGAATCTTTCAGGATTCCACTGAATGCCATCAGTTAAAGGTGAATTTTTATTTTTTTGCAAAATTCTATTTTTGCAAATGGTTAAGAAGCAGTCAAACTCCAGTTATCTCACAGAAGTAGCCACCTATTTATTCTCAGCCAAACACTGTACTGTTTCAAGGCAGTGGTAGGCTACCTGACTGTGTATCAAAACAACCTGAAGAAACGTGCTGAAATACAGACTCAGGAATCACTTGCAGGAGTCTGATTCATTATCATCTCTCATGGGGCCAGCTATCTAGCACACCTGATGCATTCATCAGTGATGGGATGATATCACTGCAATGTGTCTCCGAACAGATCTCTCAGTGAAATCACATGATTTTCATCTCATCAGAGATACAGCGAGGAAGAGCTTCTGCAGAAATAGGAATTTTGCAAGAATTTTACAGTAGTCATTTAAATTGCTACAAACAAAGGACACAATTAAGAGTTATTTTGCTGGAAACAGCCATAGGAAAATGCTCCCTATTGCCTGGGAGACAGCAATACAGTCTAATGACTGAGACTCTGAGGCCCCAACTTCAAACCCCAACGCTACCTTAAACAAGAGCTGAGGAGTGCTCTGGAAAATTAATTAATTAAACTCCTTTTTAGAAAGAAAGAAAAAACTCTGTTCTCCCTCTGGCTTATACTCCTCTAATAACAAAAACAGGATCTTTTTTTTTTTCTGTTTTATTGTAGTGTTAATGGTTTACAGTACAGTTCTGGACACATGGGTAAAGCTTCTCTTCTTGCTGTAATGAGTTTCTACAAAATACTCACATGCCCTGAACAGACTTAATAAATTAAAAAAAAAAAAGATAAATAATATAAACTGAGGGGCTGGATGGTGACACACCTAGTTGAACAGACATGTTACAATGCACAAGGACCAGGGTTCAACCCCCCAGTCCATACCTGCAAGAGGAAAGCTTTGGCAGTAGTTAGTGAAGCAATGCTGCAAGTATTTTTCTGATTCTCTTCCTCTCTATCACCCCTTCCTCTCAGTTTCTGACTGTCTCTATCAAATGAGTAGAGATACTTTTAAAAAGTTTTAAAAAAATACTATAAACTGACACACCAGTAAAGTCATGTCTAAAACAGTATGAGATGTAAAGACAAGGCAGAATTCAATCTTAAAAACTTAAAAAACAAACCTATTACTAAGTCACATGGTAGAAATATAGGTAATATTGGAAATGAGAATGAGATTGTAACAATGTATGGTCTTCAGAATAAGAGATGGATTTTTAAATTACAGTTAATAAATGGAAAGTTCTCCAGTTTTGTAAAAGAAATCAACAATCCTATACTCAGTCTTAGAAAGCTAAACTCAGGGCCAGGTGGTGGCATGTCTGGTTAAGGTACATATTACCTACCATGTGCAAAGACTGGTTCAAGCACCCATCTGCCACCTGTAGGGGCAATGCTTTATGATTAGTGAAGCAGGTTTGCAGGTGTCTGTCTTTCTCTCCCTCTCTTGATCTCTCCTCTCTTTACAATTTCTCTCTGTCCTGGGAAATAAAATACAAAGAAATTTTTTAAAAAAAAAAAAAAAGGAAAAATGGCCTCAGGGAACTGTGGAATTGCAGTGCCTTCACTGAGCCCCAGCAATAACCCTGATGGAAAATAAAATAAGATAAAATAGAATAAAATGAAATAAAATGGAAGAAAGCTAAAGTATAGGAACAGCATAGAAATAAAGGTGATTATTATGAATAACTTGTCTTACTATAAGAATTCTAGGCCGGCCTTATGATTTAACATCTATCAATCTATCATTAAAGTCTCCTAGGTAATACGTTCTATTCCTGAGAAGTTAGCAATAATTCCTATATAAAAAATAATCAATAGAAGCCATGAACAAAGTTTATCAAAAATAATACACTAAACTGACTGAAGGAAACAATATAAATCACAAATAAGCTAAAATGTAAAAAATTATATAATTATAGAGATGTTTTAAGAACATGAGGTATGATTATAAAAATATTTTGATGAATTGGAAGCTTTAAAAGTAAATATATTTTATTGAAAGATAGTTCAAGAAACTATACAATGTACCTAAGTATTATATAACATTCAATTTTTATTCAACAAGAAAAAGAAAAAACAGAACTTCAGAAAGATAGAACTTTACTACTTTTTCATGTAAAAGTTCAGGCTGAACTGTAGTTCTGCTCCAGATCCTTGCTGCTATCACTTAAGTTTGGTTCACAGTATAGACATTTCATTCCTGAACCTCTCTCTCTATCAACAAATACATAAAATTAATATTTTTAAATCAAATAATTTTTTTCAAGCAGTTCAATAGGTGCTAAGTGGTGAAACCTTGGTTTTGCCTGCATGGGGTCCTAAGATTCATACAACATGCATTAGAACAGAGCCCTAGCCATTTTCTCTCTATATACATTATTTATTTATTTATTTATTTATTTATTTATTTATTTATTTATTTAACAAAGATGATACATTAGAAGTGGAGGAGGAGATAGAGAGAAATAGAGACAGAGAGATACCTGCAGCACTGCTTCAACACTTGTGAAACTTTCCCCCACAGGTGAAGATCAGGGACTTGAAATTGGGTCCTTATGCACTGTAATGTGAGGGCTTAACCAGGTGCGCCACTGCCTGGCCCCTATCTTCTCTCTCTCTTTCTCATTAAATAAATATATATGCACAGTTTTGAGATTCATGTCTATATGTGTTGCTATTGCAACAAAAAATAAATAAATAATCAGAGAGAAAAGGAATAAAGGACTTAGCATGTGGAAAATAACATGTCAGTTATTTGAATATACATCCAAATGTCTTAAGTAAAACAGCGAAACTGGACATTGATATAGCTCAATGCTTTACTGAAGAAATTCTGCCTTGTTACATATTTCAGGAATGCATCTTTGCAAAGCAACTGTTTAATACACTGCACTAATATCACTTTAAAGAATTTTACCCCTCCCATTTTCTTCACCCCATAATGACTCTGGGTCCATACTCCCAAAAGGATAAAGGATAGAGAAGCTATCAAGGGAGGGGTTCGGATACGGAGTTCCGAGGCTGGAATTGTGTGGAAATGTACCACTCTTATGCTATAATCTTGTCAATATTATTTCTATTTTATAAATAAAAAAATTAAAAAATAATTTTATCCCTCACTATATAGATGACCTCTTTAACTTGATTTTCTTTTCCTGTCCCCAAGGTTTTCACTAGAGCTTCATGTCTGCACCATTCCACCATTCCTAGCGTATTCCTTTTTCTTCCTTCAAAATAGCAGATGAGATAAAGAGAGGGTGAGCAAGGCAGAAGGGAGATGCACCACATCACTGCTCCACCACTTGTGAGGCTTCCCCTTTGCATGGACCTCCCATGTGGTAGTCCAAGGCTTGAACCCAGGTCCTCACATATGGCAAACTCTGTGCTCTACTGGGTCTCCCAGTCCTTCACACTAGGCCTTTAATATGATTACTACCTTTCTACCTTTCTGATGATCGTGAATTTGATTCTAGCGTCTAAACACTGCTAGTTTGTTTTATTTAGTTCCTCTATTATTTTTCTTTATGTGCCACGCTGGCATGAAATCCTACCGTATCTACCTTTTTGTATCCAACATAGTCCACATATTGCCCTCCAGACCCATCCAAATTAGTGTACGTGGAAGAACATCATTTTTAAAAAAGATTTAATTTATTTATTCATGAGAAATGATAGGAGAGAAAGAAAGAACCAGACATCACTCTGGTACATGTGCTTCCAGAGATTGAACTCAGGACCTCATGCTTGAGAGTCCAAAACCTTATCCACTGCACCACTTCCAGAACCACAAGAACATTTTTTATGACCAACTAGTATTTCATTATATCCCTGTACTAATGTATATGATAAATGAATACAAATATATTTATATCAATATATCAAACATTAGGAACTGATGTTTTGTAATAAAGAACATATATGAAATATTAGATATACCTAAATATATGAGGTACAGATACCAAAAATCAACTTAATTTATTTTTATTATTTTTATTTATTTATTGGATAGAGGCCATCAGAAAGCAAGAGAGAAGGAAGAGATAGAGAGTAAGTGAAGAAGAGAGACAGCCACACCTGCAGCACTGCTTCACCACTCCCCAAACTTTTTCTTCCTGCAGGTAGGGACTGGAGTTCGAACTTGAGTCTTTGTGCGTTGTAATATGTGCACTCAACCAGGTGCTCCACCACCAAGCTCCTCCAAAATTATTTACATGAAGAAATACTAACAAGAACAGAAGAGAAAACACAAAGCAGACAAAAAAAAAAAAAAAAGAAAATAGAGGTCTTGAAAATGGAGACATGTTTAAATCAATCAAATCAAATATATGTACATTCTAACTCATAAAATGTGTTGTAAATAAACCAAACATGTCCATAGTCCATCTTTTCTTTCTTGACTAGACAAAGCAGTTGTCACATATTAATAGCGAATAACTTGACGAAGACAAGTCTGAATCTTTCAGGATTCCACTGAATGCCATCAGTTAAAGGTGAATTTTTATTTTTTTGCAAAATTCTATTTTTGCAAATGGTTAAGAAGCAGTCAAACTCCAGTTATCTCACAGAAGTAGCCACCTATTTATTCTCAGCCAAACACTGTACTGTTTCAAGGCAGTGGTAGGCTACCTGACTGTGTATCAAAACAACCTGAAGAAACGTGCTGAAATACAGACTCAGGAATCACTTGCAGGAGTCTGATTCATTATCATCTCTCATGGGGCCAGCTATCTAGCACACCTGATGCATTCATCAGTGATGGGATGATATCACTGCAATGTGTCTCCGAACAGATCTCTCAGTGAAATCACATGATTTTCATCTCATCAGAGATACAGCGAGGAAGAGCTTCTGCAGAAATAGGAATTTTGCAAGAATTTTACAGTAGTCATTTAAATTGCTACAAACAAAGGACACAATTAAGAGTTATTTTGCTGGAAACAGCCATAGGAAAATGCTCCCTATTGCCTGGGAGACAGCAATACAGTCTAATGACTGAGACTCTGAGGCCCCAACTTCAAACCCCAACGCTACCTTAAACAAGAGCTGAGGAGTGCTCTGGAAAATTAATTAATTAAACTCCTTTTTAGAAAGAAAGAAAAAACTCTGTTCTCCCTCTGGCTTATACTCCTCTAATAACAAAAACAGGATCTTTTTTTTTTTCTGTTTTATTGTAGTGTTAATGGTTTACAGTACAGTTCTGGACACATGGGTAAAGCTTCTCTTCTTGCTGTAATGAGTTTCTACAAAATACTCACATGCCCTGAACAGACTTAATAAATTAAAAAAAAAAAAGATAAATAATATAAACTGAGGGGCTGGATGGTGACACACCTAGTTGAACAGACATGTTACAATGCACAAGGACCAGGGTTCAACCCCCCAGTCCATACCTGCAAGAGGAAAGCTTTGGCAGTAGTTAGTGAAGCAATGCTGCAAGTATTTTTCTGATTCTCTTCCTCTCTATCACCCCTTCCTCTCAGTTTCTGACTGTCTCTATCAAATGAGTAGAGATACTTTTAAAAAGTTTTAAAAAAATACTATAAACTGACACACCAGTAAAGTCATGTCTAAAACAGTATGAGATGTAAAGACAAGGCAGAATTCAATCTTAAAAACTTAAAAAACAAACCTATTACTAAGTCACATGGTAGAAATATAGGTAATATTGGAAATGAGAATGAGATTGTAACAATGTATGGTCTTCAGAATAAGAGATGGATTTTTAAATTACAGTTAATAAATGGAAAGTTCTCCAGTTTTGTAAAAGAAATCAACAATCCTATACTCAGTCTTAGAAAGCTAAACTCAGGGCCAGGTGGTGGCATGTCTGGTTAAGGTACATATTACCTACCATGTGCAAAGACTGGTTCAAGCACCCATCTGCCACCTGTAGGGGCAATGCTTTATGATTAGTGAAGCAGGTTTGCAGGTGTCTGTCTTTCTCTCCCTCTCTTGATCTCTCCTCTCTTTACAATTTCTCTCTGTCCTGGGAAATAAAATACAAAGAAATTTTTTAAAAAAAAAAAAAAAGGAAAAATGGCCTCAGGGAACTGTGGAATTGCAGTGCCTTCACTGAGCCCCAGCAATAACCCTGATGGAAAATAAAATAAGATAAAATAGAATAAAATGAAATAAAATGGAAGAAAGCTAAAGTATAGGAACAGCATAGAAATAAAGGTGATTATTATGAATAACTTGTCTTACTATAAGAATTCTAGGCCGGCCTTATGATTTAACATCTATCAATCTATCATTAAAGTCTCCTAGGTAATACGTTCTATTCCTGAGAAGTTAGCAATAATTCCTATATAAAAAATAATCAATAGAAGCCATGAACAAAGTTTATCAAAAATAATACACTAAACTGACTGAAGGAAACAATATAAATCACAAATAAGCTAAAATGTAAAAAATTATATAATTATAGAGATGTTTTAAGAACATGAGGTATGATTATAAAAATATTTTGATGAATTGGAAGCTTTAAAAGTAAATATATTTTATTGAAAGATAGTTCAAGAAACTATACAATGTACCTAAGTATTATATAACATTCAATTTTTATTCAACAAGAAAAAGAAAAAACAGAACTTCAGAAAGATAGAACTTTACTTTTTCATGTAAAAGTTCAGGCTGAACTGTAGTTCTGCTCCAGATCCTTGCTGCTATCACTTAAGTTTGGTTCACAGTATAGACATTTCATTCCTGAACCTCTCTCTCTATCAACAAATACATAAAATTAATATTTTTAAATCAAATAATTTTTTTCAAGCAGTTCAATAGGTGCTAAGTGGTGAAACCTTGGTTTTGCCTGCATGGGGTCCTAAGATTCATACAACATGCATTAGAACAGAGCCCTAGCCATTTTCTCTCTATATACATTATTTATTTATTTATTTATTTATTTATTTAACAAAGATGATACATTAGAAGTGGAGGAGGAGATAGAGAGAAATAGAGACAGAGAGATACCTGCAGCACTGCTTCAACACTTGTGAAACTTTCCCCCACAGGTGAAGATCAGGGACTTGAAATTGGGTCCTTATGCACTGTAATGTGAGGGCTTAACCAGGTGCGCCACTGCCTGGCCCCTATCTTCTCTCTCTCTTTCTCATTAAATAAATATATAGGCACAGTTTTGAGATTCATGTCTATATGTGTTGCTATTGCAACAAAAAATAAATAAATAATCAGAGAGAAAAGGAATAAAGGACTTAGCATGTGGAAAATAACATGTCAGTTATTTGAATATACATCCAAATGTCTTAAGTAAAACAGCGAAACTGGACATTGATATAGCTCAATGCTTTACTGAAGAAATTCTGCCTTGTTACATATTTCAGGAATGCATCTTTGCAAAGCAACTGTTTAATACACTGCACTAATATCACTTTAAAGAATTTTACCCCTCCCATTTTCTTCACCCCATAATGACTCTGGGTCCATACTCCCAAAAGGATAAAGGATAGAGAAGCTATCAAGGGAGGGGTTCGGATACGGAGTTCCGAGGCTGGAATTGTGTGGAAATGTACCACTCTTATGCTATAATCTTGTCAATATTATTTCTATTTTATAAATAAAAAAATTAAAAAATAATTTTATCCCTCACTATATAGATGACCTCTTTAACTTGATTTTCTTTTCCTGTCCCCAAGGTTTTCACTAGAGCTTCATGTCTGCACCATTCCACCATTCCTAGCGTATTCCTTTTTCTTCCTTCAAAATAGCAGATGAGATAAAGAGAGGGTGAGCAAGGCAGAAGGGAGATGCACCACATCACTGCTCCACCACTTGTGAGGCTTCCCCTTTGCATGGACCTCCCATGTGGTAGTCCAAGGCTTGAACCCAGGTCCTCACATATGGCAAACTCTGTGCTCTACTGGGTCTCCCAGTCCTTCACACTAGGCCTTTAATATGATTACTACCTTTCTACCTTTCTGATGATCGTGAATTTGATTCTAGCGTCTAAACACTGCTAGTTTGTTTTATTTAGTTCCTCTATTATTTTTCTTTATGTGCCACGCTGGCATGAAATCCTACCGTATCTACCTTTTTGTATCCAACATAGTCCACATATTGCCCTCCAGACCCATCCAAATTAGTGTACGTGGAAGAACATCATTTTTAAAAAAGATTTAATTTATTTATTCATGAGAAATGATAGGAGAGAAAGAAAGAACCAGACATCACTCTGGTACATGTGCTTCCAGAGATTGAACTCAGGACCTCATGCTTGAGAGTCCAAAACCTTATCCACTGCACCACTTCCAGAACCACAAGAACATTTTTTATGACCAACTAGTATTTCATTATATCCCTGTACTAATGTATATGATAAATGAATACAAATATATTTATATCAATATATCAAACATTAGGAACTGATGTTTTGTAATAAAGAACATATATGAAATATTAGATATACCTAAATATATGAGGTACAGATACCAAAAATCAACTTAATTTATTTTTATTATTTTTATTTATTTATTGGATAGAGGCCATCAGAAAGCAAGAGAGAAGGAAGAGATAGAGAGTAAGTGAAGAAGAGAGACAGCCACACCTGCAGCACTGCTTCACCACTCCCCAAACTTTTTCTTCCTGCAGGTAGGGACTGGAGTTCGAACTTGAGTCTTTGTGCGTTGTAATATGTGCACTCAACCAGGTGCTCCACCACCAAGCTCCTCCAAAATTATTTACATGAAGAAATACTAACTTCAAATTTTTAATCCTGCAACAAAAAAATAATTTTAATATTTACCCCATTAAATATATTAAAGGCAAATAAAATGACTACTGATGATTTTTATATAAAACAAGAGAAAACAGAAAGGAAGGGCATTCCAAGTTTCCAAAAATTTTTAACCATAGGTTAATCCCTTAGTGATGGATTGTGCTGAGCAAATATGCAGTGAAAAATAATTGTCAGGGGTCGGGCTGTGGCACAAGAACCCACGGAAAGATCCCAGTTTGAGCCTCCTATTCCCTACCTGGAGAGGGTTTTGCTTCATAAGTGGTGAAACAAGTCTGCAGGTGTTTATCTTTCTATCTCCCCCTCCTCTCCCAATTTCTCTCTGTCCTATCCTATAAAGCAGAAAAAAGATGACAGCCAGGAGCAGTGGATTCATGCTGCAGGCATCAGGCCTCAGCCATAACCCTGGAAGCAAAAATAAAATAAAACAAAATTAGGATAGGATAGGATAGGATAGGATAGGATAGGATAGGATAGGATAGGATAGGATAGGATAGGATAGGATAGGATAGGATAGGATAGGATAGGATAGGATAGGATAGGATAGGATAGGATAGGATAGGATAGGATAGGATAGGATAGGATAGGAGAGGATAGGAGAGGACAGGACACGACAGAATAGAATAGAACAGGACAGAATCAAAATACATTTCTGGAGCTTATAACACTGCATAAAAATGTCCATTCCCTAAGAGAAGCACTCATCAGACCTTAGGCTGTTCTCTAGCTGCAGTATTTTCCCTTATATTTACTGCCTCCTTTCCTTTTACCCCATATCACTTTAGCAATGGGAAATATTTTATTCAATCACTCTGTCTTAAATATTTGCCTGATACACTCAAGTAAGAGGTGCTTCATCAATCAAAACAAATGCAAATAGTTCATTTGTTCTAATTCTTCATTTTATGCTATCTGTCCTGTGATACAGAAGGCTATATAAAACTTTTAAGATATAAATCAGTGTGTTTGATTTATGACATTTCCACTGAATTTAAAATTCTTCAATTTTACTCTTCAATTTATTCTTCTGATGGTCATCATTTTAGAAATATTTCCAAAGTATATAGGTTCAGGAATTCTTACTATTATGTTTTGTTGCTATTCTTTAAATACTAAAATGGCTACATGTAAAATAAATCACAAAATACCAGTAATTGTCATAGTTTTGCTAAGTGGGGCAGAGAATCCAATCTAACTGTTTTAGAGAAAGGTAAATAGTTTTAGATTCTTTAGAATACCTAAAGTCACAGAGGATATATATATGTTCAAAAATATCTTACAATGTCGAACTCTGCTACCAAGAAAATAGCTATCTGTGACAGTTACTGAATTAAGAAACTATTGGCTTCAGAGTCTTGCTGCTCCTACCCAGATCCAAAGATTGATGGATTAGGAAGTCACTTGCTAAATCTGGAACTTGGCTCTATCTATACCTGCTTACTCCAGGACAGTGACGCATCTACTTATTTTATAGAGCAAACTAGATTTCCATTCCCTGAGTCTTTCCACACATGACTGTTTCAAATCCAACTCCACTGAATATACATTAGAGTAACAATCTAAATCTTTGAACTCCAGCAAAAAGAGCACCTAAAAATGTAGCTATCTTTTTAGTCTCTGCATAAAAGGGGGCTGGAATATATATATATAGGTTGAAGGGGTTTGAAAAGCATATATGAGAATCCTAACCAACAAAGTCCATACAAACAGAGGGAAAGCAAAGCCTCATCTGGAATGACAAATGGCTACACAATAGAAATGAATGTGTGAATACTAGCAAATGCACACACACACACACACACACACACACACACAAACACATATAATTTGTTATTGGATAGAGACAGAGAGAAATTGAAAAGGAGATACTGAGGGAGACAGGCAGAGAGATCACCACTTGGGAAGCTTTTCCCTTGCAGGTGGGGACCAGAGGCTTGAACCTGGGTCCTTGCACACTGTAATGCATGCATTTTACCAGGTGAGCTACCGCCTGGCCCCTGCAAATATGTTTATTTATAATAAAGACATTTTTATCTAAATGTTTACAACAAGCAGATTCATGTTAAATATCATTTTAAAAGCTTTTGTCTAAAACAAATGTTTACAAGTAAATAAAGTTTTAAAGGTCCATTAAAGTTGTCAAAGGCAAACAAAAATTATTATTAGCAATAATAATTTATTCAAATGAATGAATGAAATTTTTCATATAAATGTGGGCTAATATATACATGTACATTCTATCGCATATATGATTTATGTTCATATATTTACTTATTATTCTTTAAAAAATTGAGCATTGAATAATCTAGTGAAATATTTATTCTGAAATTTTAGCATATATACTACTTATTGATACACAGATATTTCAATAATAACCCAAACATTTTTATGCAGTCCCCATTAATAAATCAATGACTGACTTCTTGCTACACCCTATGGCAATAAGAGAATATTGCAAGTAGAAGAAATAAAGTCCTAAAATTAATCTGAAATGACTTAAGTAGGAAATAAGTTAAAACAAGAGCAACTAAAATATAAATTGGTTCTTTGGAAAGGTTAAAAATATACTGATGCAATGCTCGATATCAAAAAGAATAGGCCATGGGCAGGGCAGTGACAAAGTAATTAGAGAGTACATATTACCATGTGCAAGAACCATGGTTCCAGCCCCTGGCTCTCCCCTGCAAAGAAGAAACTTCACAAATAGTAAAGCAGTGTGTGGATTAATCTATTTCTCTCCCCATCTCTTTTTCTCCTTCCCTCTCTATTACCCTTTATCTCTATAAGAAGAAAGGGGGGAAGGGGTGGGTAATGGCACACCTGGTTGAGCATACATGTTACAATGCACAAGGACCAGGGTTCAAGGCCCCCATCCCCACCTGCCAGACTAGCTTTGCAGGTGGGAGACAGACGACCAGGGACTCATGGCTGAGCTAACGCAGTTCAATCTTTATTAATGAGTGGGAATGCAGTGCAATCAATCTAATCTCCATTCATTAGAAAATCCTGTCCTTTATATCTCCTGAGGCAGAAGTGTCAGGTCAGAAGAGGAAGTACGTAAGATAGGGGGTGGGGAGAAGGAAAAAGTGCACACACTCGGAAGTATCAAGCTTGCACCTAACCAGTGGGGATTAAATCAATGCCCTGTAGGCCGGGCGGGTCTCAGGTAAAGCAGTGATTATGTAAATAGACCACAGTGTTAAGCAATGCAAGCAAACCTAATGTGATGATCAAAACAGAAGGGAATTAGAAGCAGAATTAGAAGCTGACCAACACCCACCTGCAGGGGGGAAAGCTTTGCGAGTGGTGAAGAGTGCTCCAGGCATCTCTCTGTATCCCTCTCTATCTCCCCCTCCCTTTTCAATTTCTGGTTGTCTCTATCCAATAAAGAAACGTAATATAGAAAGGAAGGAAGGAAGGAAGGAAGGAAGGAAGGAAGGAAGGAAGGAAGGAAGGAAGGAAGGAAGGAGAAGCAATTTGAGGTGTTTGCACAGTGGCAATTCAAAGGACTCAAAGTCGTCCCAAGTATATAATTGGCAATGCTAATAGTCACAGATGGACAGTGCTCTGATAAAATAAACAACTGAAAAATAAATGATAATAAAGTAAGATGTCTTTAATAGCTAGGCAAATCATTCAGGCTTGCAGGACTTACATGGCTATGGCTAGATCCCTGTCACCACTCGCACTACAATGATGCTTTGACTTCTTTCTCTCTCTCTCTCTCTCTCCCCTATGAAACTCCATAATATGAAATAAATAAAAATTAATACTGCTTAAAAGCCAGAAACACATGCTGGGAAAAGTATAAAGAAAGCAGAGATTGTGGCTAGAATGTATAGTTTATAATATGGTCTAAATTTTTCATGGGTGATACTAAACAAACCAATTAAACAAATGGGCACTTTTTAGACTATGGAAGTTTGAGTTGTATTTTCCTCATTTATTATAGTCACATGTCCTGAAAATATTTCCAAAGGACAGAAAATAGATGAAGACAAGTAAGGTAGCACTATGTAGAAGAAGACTATGCATTATGATAACAGAAATAAGTGATAAAATCTTTCGGATTGAAAAAAAGACAATAGTCTCTTATGAGAAATATTCACAATGAAAAAGACTTCTTCTTAAACATAAATTTATGTCAGAGCATTGAAAAAACATAGTAAAAAAACATATTTACATTTCTGTTTTTCATCATTTTATTTACTTTTCTTTAATGAGAAACAGACAGAGATAAAGAGACAGAGAGACAGAGAGAGAGACACCAGAACACTGCTCAGTTCTGCCTTATTAGTGATGCTGGCGATTAAACCTGGGACCTAGGACCTAGGACTTGGGGCCTGGGGCTTGGGGCCTGGGACCTCAGAGCCTCAGGCATGAAAGTCTTTTGCATAAATATTATGCTGTTTCCTCAAGCCTTATATTTACATTTCTAAATAAGAATACTGAAGGAACTTAGGTTTAGTGTGAGAACTAGTGTCTGAAGTTACCATCTTTATTCATCAAATTTTGACTGAATTATTACAAACCTTTAAGACTAGCCATTTACAAAGAAAATGCTGGCATAGACTTGGTTCTGTCAATCAGATTGCTTGCATTATAACTAAGTAAAAATCGAACAATTCTAACTGAAGCTGAACAAAAAAAAGCACCACAGATAAATCAAACAGAAAGTATTTATGAGATATTATTTTTACTGCAAAAATGGCATCATTATTCAGTAATATGTTCATTCCCTTCAAATCACCATAAATACATGGACGTGCTATCCAACTGGGGACAAGAATTTGCAAATGACAACTTTCAAAATTTTGAAAGTAAGCATTGCTTTGCAGCAGGACAGCCATTTAAAATGAGTTAGATTTTGTGCCTGTCTTCAAGTTTTCTCTGAGGTGAGGGGCATGAAACTTGTTAAATGAAAAACCAGTGAGTCACTTTCCTGTGGGTAAAAATAGAAGGAGACTGACATAGTTGGTAAGAAAATTAGTTCAGCAGTAGGTAACAGTGGGGGGAAGAAAAAGAAACTAATTGTCAAATATGCAGAAAAATAATAGGAATCTAAGTAGGAGTAGTTTTATGGATTCAAAATTGCTAAGTTCACTTATATGATAAGAGTGCATAACAAATGAAGTGGGAATTATCCCACATTATTTTTCTTCTATCTTTTAATCAAAATAAATGTCTTTTTAGAAAATATGGCTGATTAATCATGATTCAGTTCTAAGATGTAAGCAATTCTTGGCATTCATTACAGGAAAACTGACTGATTTTTTTCCCCCAAAACGGATGTGTGCAGTGATTTAGAATGGCATTGGCAGGGATTAATAGCTCATAAATTTTAAGAAAATAGCCACCCTTCCCTTCACCACAGTGTTTTTACATTGGTGCCCTGCTCTCAATTTAATCAGATCCTGCTTTTAGTTTCCCTTTCAGATCTTCTTACTCAACTTCTGTTGATGAGTATCATCCCATACTCATCTTTAACTTTCTGACTTAGCTCACTTAACATAATTCCTTCTAGCTCTGTCCAAGATGGGTCAGATAAGATGGGCTCATTGTTCTTAATAGCTGCATAGTATTCCATTGTGTATATGTACCACAGCTTTCTCAGCCACTCATCTGCTGTTGGGCACCTGGGTTGCTTCCAGGTTTTAGCTATTATGAATTGTGCTGCTATGAACATAGGAATACATACCTCTTTTTGGTTGGGCATTATGGAATCCTTGGGGTATATCCCCAGGAGAGGAATTACTGGGTCATATGGAAGGTCTATGTCTAGCCTTGTGGTGAAGGGGAGGGTGGCCATTGGGCTTCCTGGTATGGTGGGGGGGGGTGGCGGGGGAGTGGTGGTGAGGATGGGACACAGTCTTTTGGTGGTGGGAGTGGTGTTTATGTACAATCCTATTAAAGTGTAAACATTATATAAACCACTATTTAATTAATATGAGAGGCGAAAAACTGATGATATGTCTAGAACTTAAAACACAGACTGAGTCTTTTTAATACATAGACTGTCTTTGATATGTTCTCTCCCAAAAGCCTAGACCAGGGAGAACAGAAGCAACCGAAAGCACAGCTATATACAAGATGCTGGGTACTATACCCCAAACCCTATCAAAGGGACTTTCCAAAGTTAACCCTATCACCAAATAATGTGATGATAACAATAACTCCATTGTCTTTTTGAACCCTAAGACAACAGGAACCTCACATTTCCACTATAGAGCCTATATTTCCCCCAGTCCTGGAACTTAGGGTGGGGCCCAGTTTTCTGCAAGCTGCTCTCAATTCAAATCAAATAATATTGTATTCATGGATCGCAATCTAATCAACACAACGAGTACCACCCCAGCATGCTGCACTTCAGACTGTGACCAGAGACTTCAGGTGTGGAATGACAACTCTTCAGCTTCATCACTCAGGTGAGACCTTTCCTTTTATAGTATTCTCTAATTCCATTCCAGGTGTTCCACTCCCCAATAAAGTCCCCAAGCCTAGATATAGTCCAGGTCCCCTGAGATAGAGCATAGGTTCACCTGTGCCCACAAACTAAGGGAAAAATATATACCTGAAAGCAGAAGTACACAAGAGCATGCAGGGAATACCCCCAACACTTCATGTGCACTATTCCAGTCTTTAGGTCCATGATTGTTCAACAATTTGTTTGGCTTTGTATGTTAACTCTCTTTTCAGCCACCAGGTTCTGGATGCTGACCAGACTTCCCTGGATAGACGACCCCATCAATGTGTACTTGAGCGCCACTTCCTCAGAACCCCACCCTACTAGGGAAAGAGAGAGGCAGACTGGGAGTATGGATCGACCAGTCAACGCCCATGTTCGGCGGGGAAGCAATTAAAGAAGCCAGACCTTCCACCCTCTGCAACCCACAACAACCCTGGATCCATACTCCCAGAGAGATAGAGAATGGGAAAGCTATCAGGGGAGGGGGTGGGATGTGGAGATCGGGTTATGGGAATTATGAGGAATTATACCCCTCTCATTCTATGGTTTTGTTAATGTCTTCTTTCTTAAATAAATTAATTAATTTTAAAATTTTTAAGAAAATAATAGGGCAAATTATTAAGTGGAGACACGAAAAAGAACTAAATCAGCCAAAGGTAATTTTTGTTTTATTTATGTATTTATTTATTTATTATTAATAGAGGCATAAATCAAGAGGGAAGGAGGGATAGGAGAGAGGAGAGCCAGAGAGAGAGGAGAGCAGCACTGCTTCATTATTTTTGTCTCTCTTCCCCAGTCTCTGCCAAATCACCTTTCATTATTTTTCCTCTTGGTTCCTTGGATTGTCTGAAAATAACCAGTAATTGATTTTCTTCTTTGCTGACCATATGGTTGGTTCCCTCTTCCACATTTCACTACCACATAACAGCTGGAGTCTATGCATCCATTGTTTTACAACTGCCATTTCAGAATCCAAAACAAGGCAGGGACTCACAAACTATTTCAGAATGAGTTATGAGTGATAGAATACAAAGTCTTTAGGATGTATTGGGGAAGAGTGATGAATTTGAGAATACAAACAAGAGGGAAATGTGGGAGCTTCAAAAGTGCACTCTTGACAGAAATAAGTGTAGTGAGTTGGAAGGTGAACGGAGCAGAACGGATGCCAAAGACCCTGTCAGGAGGCTAACGCAGGCATCCCCAAGACACAGAATGGAGTTGTAGACCAGCTTGCATTTAGCAGAAGGAGGAAAAGTGGTGGATTCAAAAACATGTTAAAAATGATATGGTATCATTCCTCACAAAATGGATGAAAATGGAGGTGAGTATGCTAAGTGAAGAGAGTAAAGCTGTGAAAGACGACTACCAGACAGTTCCACTCATGTCTGGAATATAGAGAGCTAAAACAAATTGACTTGCCAAATAGTAATGAAAATCTCTCAGACTTTGTGGAAACTGGTAGTTATTAGATGGCAGAGAAATTTTGGTTATGGGTGTTATAAATGTGTGTGTGTGTGTGTGTATCCCTGAAATCTTATAATTTACATATTTTATTTCATTGCCACCAGGATTCAATGTCTGAATGATGAACAATCCACCACTCCTGGTAGACATCTTTTCCTTTCTTTTCTCTTCATTTACTTTCTTTTCTATTTTCTTTTTGTGACAGAGAGAGTAAAATTGAGAGGGGAGAGGAAGATAGGGAGACATCTGACATATTGCTTGTGAAGCTCCCCCACCCCTGCAGGTAGGGAGGGATTTGGGGTTTGAACTTTGGTCCTTGCACATAGTAATATGTGCTTGCTACCAGGTGTGCCACTGCCTGACCCAGAAATCTTATAATGTATGAACCAATGTTAAATCAACATTAGTGGAAATAAAAGGAAAAGAACATTTTCAGTGGAAATTGCCACAGGATTTGCTAATGAATTTGACAAAAGACAGGTGTGAGGGGGTGGGGCCATGGGCTGTACTAAAAATAATCCCCAAGTTCTTGGCTTGCCTTGCTGAGTGACATGTGTTGTGATTATCTGAGATAGGACACCAGAGTCAAGATGTGGAAGGGAAGATTATAGGTTGGTAGGAGCTAAGAGTGACATGCCTTTCAAGACTCCATGTAGAGACACTGCACGTTTCCCTGGAGACAGCGCCAGGAAGAGTACAAGGGGGGGGGGGGGGGAAGGACAAGGAACTTAGAGCACCACTCTGAGGAGTTCCAAGATCCTATTACAAACACATTCCATTATCTTGCTGCTAGCCAGTTGAAGCAGAAAAACAACAACAAACCCTGAGGATTTCCAGTGGTGCAAATAAGATCTGTCTAGGACTTTCAATAAGGTCAGAGGATCAATAGTGCTCCACGTTGGGAAAAGTCAAAATAAAAAAAGTTCTGGAAACTTCTTATGCATTGAACTTCCTAAAAGTAACTGGTACTATTAGATACCATGATGAATTGGGTGAGGGGGCAGTAGGAAATAGAAACTGCATAAACTCACAAATTGTGGAGTTTGGATAAGAGGAGGAGAGAAGTAAATAGACTATTTTCAAGTTGAGACAGAGTCTATGTACTTGTAAAAAGAAAAAAAATCCAAATGAGAAGTAGGGAAAGACAATCTGGAGAAAGGACAGGGAATTCCTAGAAAAGGAGTGTGAAGGTTAAGAAGTCTTTAAAGCATAGATGAGGAGGTTGCTTTGTCTGGCAGGTATGTTTTTCTCTCTAGAGATATGAGTAGTTAGGACTCTGGGAGTTTTCTGCTGGGAAGCTGAGGGAAGATTACATCAAATAATAGCCCACGTCAACTGCTAGAATTAGTAGGAGATGGCAGAGTCATCTGTGAGGACTTCACTGTGGTTTAACATCATTTAGGATACTTCTACTGAAATATGGGGAAGATCCTTCCTAAATTCCACAGCACAGGTGGGCAGGCAGTGGCCTGGTAGAATGCACAAGGGCCTAGGTTCAAGTCCCTAAGCCCCACTTGTAGAGGGGTGTATGCAGAGGAGTGTTTCACAACTAGTGAAGCAGTGCTACAGGTGTTTTTCTTTCTCTCTCTACGTCTCTTTTTCTCTCTGTCTAACCAAAAAAACCACAAGAAGAAGAGAAGAGGAAGTAGGAGAAGGAGGAGGAGAAGGAGAAGGAAAAACATGTATGCCACGAGCAGTGTGTTCTTTACATAGGCACAGAGCCCAAGCAATAACATGAAAGGTAATTAAAAATTAATTAATGGGGGGCTGGGCAGTAGCACAGCCGGTTATGTGCACATGGCATGAAGCGCAAGGACCTGTGTAAGGATCCTGGTGGAGCCTCCTGCTCCCCACCTGCAGGGGGACCACCTCGCCAGTGGTAAAGCAGATTTGCAGGTGTCTTTCTTTTCCCCTCTCTGTCTTCCCCCTCCTCTCTCAATTTCTCTCTATCCTATCCAGCAGCAACAACAACAGCAATAACAACAACAACAAGGGTAACAAAAAAGGAAAAAATGGCCTCCAGAAGCAGTGTATTTGTAGTGCAGGCACCAAGCCCCAGCCCCAGTCACAACCCTGGAGGCAAAAAACAAAACAAAAGCAACAATTAATTCAAATTTTTAAATACCCACAGCACAACAGAGAACATGCCAGAAGAGGAGCACACTAAACAATTCATACAAACATCCTTCATGAGGGCTGGCAGTGGGCAGAGACATAGCTCACTGAGTAGTGCATGTGTCTTGTCATGCAGAGGGCCCAGGTTCGAGCCCTGGCAACATATGATGTTGCTATGGCATTGGAGGAATCTTCAGTGCCA
Organism: Erinaceus europaeus; assembly: GCF_950295315.1. Taxonomy (NCBI): domain Eukaryota; kingdom Metazoa; phylum Chordata; class Mammalia; order Eulipotyphla; family Erinaceidae; genus Erinaceus; species Erinaceus europaeus. Next base: position 45,524,111 of record NC_080180.1, on the reverse strand, counting down.
TGAGCCTCTCCCTCCCTTTCTCTCTCCTAGTAAAAAAAAATGATCCAGAGTGGTAAGACTGAGCAGGTATAAGCTCTCAGTTCTAAAATAAAAAACAAAGCAAATAACCAAATTTCCCGTTTATAAGAATATTCTAAAAATAAAAAAAACAAGCATCCGTTAACAGGTATGGTCTCTGTGTGTCAGATTTAGAAACACTTTCCACCCTTTAAAGCCATACGCATGCTCATCTGCACATGCTATGTCACATGATAACTCAACTTTAAGCAGATGTGTAATACAGTAAAGCCAATTACTTCCCAGTCACTCTGGACAATTTATTTTATTGTAGAAGTTAAAGTAATTTAATCAATGGAATTATAATACTTTATTCCAAAAGTTATAATGATAATAACATTTGTATTGATTTTTCATTTACACTCATTTAACTTCACTCATGGCTCCATTTTTTTATTCAGGTTGTGAACAAGATTTTAAATTCCTAGGTAATTTGTCAAAAGTGGCTCAAGAAAATATATACAATATAAATGGTGCAACGTACAAAGAATTGTAATCACTATAAGATTTTTGAACGCAAAAGAAAAAAAAAAAAGATGACCATCTTTCTCCCTGGCAGTCCCTTAAGTACCTTCTCTCTTGTTTGCCTCCTTCCCTTCCATTTTTAATAACTTCAGTTCTGTTATAGAGCCTTTGATTTTTTTTCATATGCTTTTGCCTGTTCCTTTGATAGGCAGGCCATCTGTGAATGAGATAATTCAGTTTTTTACCTTCTCCTTCTAGCTTATTTTGCTTCTCAATTAGGCATATTAAAAGTTTTAAAAAGTTAGGAAATATCTCACAAAAGTCATTAACTGTGGTGCCTATTTCAGTTATGTAATACCAGAACAAAACAAAAACAGCTTTACCACTATGTTAAAATCCTCCCCCCCAAGAAAAAAACAAACAAACTATAGAGACAGAAAAATAAAGGGTAAATTTGCCTAGCATGGGAATTGAGTAGAACATTAATGAATGACTTACCTAAGGAAAATATGAGCTGTAGTTGCCTTCACATCATATTTTTAAACAAATGTGAAGCATTTTTCAAATAAGAAACGTGGACTAGGGAGTAGGGCGGTAGCACAGTGGTTTACGTGAAGGCTAAGATTCCTGGTTCGAGGGCCGGCTCCCCACCTGCAGGGGCGTCACTTCACAGGCAGTAAAGTAGGTCTGCAGGTGTCTATTTTTCTCTCCCCTTCTTTGTCTTCTTCCCCTCCACTCTCTATTTCTCTCTGTACTAGCTAACAACGATGACATCAATAACAACAATAAAATATAATAAGGGCAACAAAAGGGAATATATATAGTGAACCAAACAGCAAATGGAGAAATTCAGTTTAGAAAGACAGTGGATATAGTAAGCTAGCATCTGGCCAACCCAAATGGATTAGAATACGGAAATCACCTGAGAGGTAGAAAGGGAAGACAGGTTTTGTTATTGTCTTCATATAACTCAGAGTTCAGTAAGCTTGCAACAACTCTCTAAGATAAGTGAAGTAGAAATAGTTCTCCTTTTTCCCCCTCCCATTGTCAATTTCCACTTCATTTCACTGTTTCCAGAAAGAATCACGGACTTCCTAAAAGTCTGGCAAAGATCTTGCAGTTCATTTGTATGAATTCTGTTTTGCAGACAATGCAACTGATACACTGAAAGTGAAGGCATCTGCCCGAGGACACAAGCTGATGTGGGTCAAAGTCATAAGAAGAATGTAGTTGTCCTGACAGCAAATGAAGACTGATATTTCTTGGGGCCAGACGGCGGTGCACCTGGTCAAGTGCAAGTACTACAACGTATAAGGGCCTGGCCTCAAGCCCCTGGTCTCTACTTGCAGGAGGACAGCTTCACGAGTGGTAAAGTGGAGCTGCAGGTATCTCTCTGTGTCTCTCTCTACCAGCCCCTCCCCTCTCAATCTCTCTTTCTCTATCCAATAGTAAATAAACTAAATAAAGTAAAAAATAAATAGAGGCTTATCTATCTTTTCCTTCTTTCCTTTCTTTCTTTCATAACCTCCGCCAATACCCCTAGGCTTATTTCTGAGGCTCAGTGCTTGTATGATTCCATTGTTCCCAGCAGCCTTTCTGCTTTGTTTTGTTTCGTAGATAAAGACAAAAGAGATTAGGAGAGATACTGCAACACTGTTAGGCAGTTCTTGAAGCTTCTCTCTGCAGGTGCTGCCATGTGGTGGAGGTCATCCTGCATGGCAATACGTGAGCTCTATCAGGTGACCCCATTGCTTCCCTTGAGAAAAAGAGTTTTGAATTGCAACTCGATATTTGTTTCTATAAACTATCTTTATAATGATAATCCAAACTATTCTATTATCGTTCTTCAATTCTGTAACAATTTGAGGTGATATAAGTGAAAACATTTCCACATAAAGCTAAAGGCTGACAAATCATGTTCATTTTAATGTAGATTGCAGGTCAAAAGAAAAAAACTTAGAGTGGTGGCGGGCGGTGATGCAGCGGGTTAATTGCATGTAGTAAGAAGCATAAGTGCCGGCACAAAGATCCGGGATCCAGCCCCCACTCCCCACCTACAGGGAGGGTCGCTTCACAAGTGATGAAGCAGGTCTGCAGGTATCTTTTTCTACCCCTCTCATCCTTCCCTCCTCTCTCAACTTCTCTCCGTCCTGTCAAATAAAAAAAAAAAGTGGCCAAAGGAGCAGTGGATTCATAGTGCAGACACAGAGCCCCAGCGATAATCCTGGAGTAAAAAAAAAAAAAGAGATTGTTTGTAAATATATAACATAAAACAAAGGGAAGAGGAGGAGGGTAAATGGAACCTTAGCTGTGGGTATGGTGTAGTAACACACAATTGGCAAAGAGACAAATTTTTACACTAAAACATCATAAGGTTTGGGGCTAGAGAGATAGCATTAGTGGTTGTTCCAAGAGAACTTCATGCCTGATGTTCTAATGTCCCAGGTCCATTCCCTGGTGCCATAATAGGCCAGAGTTGAGTGTTCTGATAAACAGGCATATACATTGTTGTATATCAGCACTGATGCGATTAAGTAAAAGTCCTTCAAGAAATCTTTATAATTTACATTGTAACATGTGCACTCAGCCAGGTGCATCACTGCCCAGCCCCTATCCACTGGTTTCTTATGGGGAGTCTTCACAAGAGAACCCAGCCCCTTGTTGTAGACCTGAGGCCTCCATTTCCTACCTGGCTATTAGACTACGGAATCTCTCTCAGCTCCTAGAAGTCTCTCTCCTGTGTATGCTTATAAGTCCCTACATCTCATACTTGTTATTAATGTTTTTAAATTCAAAATCTCTTTCTTTACATTTCTTTGCACTATCTTTCTTCATCTTTTTTCAACTAAGGACATTTATTTATTTATTTATTTGGTGGAGGTATTGGGGAGTGAACCCAGGGCCTTTCTTTTATTTATATTGAAGACTAGTATCAGTAGATTGAACCTTCCCAAGTAAGATAGAATAATTTTCCTATTCTAAGGGATACAAGATTAATTACATTTTCTAAGTTCCTGTTAGCTATGTAAATTAACATGCTCACAGGATCAGAAATTTATCAGAACATCAGTATCTTTGGGGAGCAGTTTTTGGCCTATCAAAATGGACTAATCTCAAAACTAGATATTATAGTCTTTAAAAATTGCAATACAGTGTAAAAACATATGTATTAGAGACTTCTTCTTCCTCTTCTAGCGTTTGCCCTTCTTCTGTAGCCAGTCAACAGCGTCAGGTTGAAAGCTGTCAGGAGCTGCTTGTTGCTGGCTTTGAAAGTGACTGGGATCCATGTGGATTCAGTCGGCTAGGAAGGATCGTCAGTTTCCCCAATGAATGGGTACTCACGGGATGCACCACGAGAAGGTCGATCCAATGCAACCCAAGTCTTGTTTCCAAACTCTATTCTATTCCTTTTCAGTTCATACTTGTAGTCTGTTACCTGTTCTAGAGATTGGTTTATCTCAATATAACTGAGGAATTTTCTGTGGTTCTAGCATAAGTGTGAATCAAACAGTAATGGGTCACATTGCTATTAGGTGAAACAGGAACTCACCGTGGAGCTAACGTTAATACAATTGATAGAGGAGATCTGGTTAATATGAAGGGAAGTCTAGCAAGGTGTCATGGAGCTTGAACTTTTCCTTTACTTAGTAGTGAAAAAGGACACAGTGTTTGAGACATGTTCGTCTAATAAGCACACGAATCAAAACTGAGCAGGGAGATGCTAGGGAAACCCACCTAAGTTCAAGTTTATCTCAATCCATTTCACTACTGAATAGAGACCAAGATGAATGAGAAAAGAACATTTCATAACACATACAACTACCCTAATAGCACAAGAAGAAGTTGGTATGATTAGACAGCAAAGCTTAGGAAAAAAAATTTTTTTTTGAGTTTTAGCTAGCTTCACATTTGAATCATGGAAACTTTCAAAACTGGTTTCCCATAAAATATCGTCAATGTCTTACTAATGTGTTTCTTTCAGTTTAAATCAAACTGAAAGATGGAGAGAGCATATCACTATTTCCAGAGGAGGTGGAACTCCTGGACTCAAAGCATTTGCTTTTATAAGAGCTTTATTATGTTTCTTATAATAATTAGAGCGAATTGAGTGGAGAGCAGCTCTTCACACCCTCTCTAATTACCACTACTTGAAGCAAATTAGAATGAATCCAACTGTTTCTTACCTTGTCAAAGACAATATTGAAGACAGGAATAATTAATTTTCAAATGGAACAGGCTTCTACATCTTTCATGTGGGATGAATGCAAATTAATCTAAAAATATATGCTATGAGTTTTCTGTCAAAATGCTCTTTTCCATGGAATTTTTTAAAAGATCAAATATATCAGTTTTCTAATTTTGTTTTCTTGCATATATTAGAACTATGAATGAAAATTAACATGTAAATACAAACCCCATATTTCAGAAGCTAAAGTTAACATTTGCCTTGACAGGTCTGACCTATTTAGAAAAAATAGGTTCACTATATAAAATCATATTAGAAAACTTATTAAAGTGTGGTTATTTAGGTTACAGGCCTTCTTAACTTTATAGAGTTTCAATATTCAAGAAAATATTGAAACATAAACTATTTCTCCAATGCATATAAAATCTAATTTGGCTCACTTAAATTATTAAATTTATTCTGTTTTTAGACAGATACTATTTTGAAGTGATGTTTATTTATCTCTCTAGGTTTACTATTCATATATATATATATTTTTTTCTTTCCTGGTAGGGTCCTTTCTTTGGGGGATCAAAGTGATGTTTACCTCATAGAACATGCATGGTAATGTTTGCCCTTCTACAATTTTCTGTAACAGTCTGAGGAGAACAAGTTTTAGTTCTTTGCAAAGTCTTAGAGAATTCCTGAATAAAGCCAGGATGGCTAGTTTGTAATTTGAACCCTCCCCCTCCTCCCAACTCCATATATTTTCCCCATTCACATGTTCTTTCCAAACTTGGAGCGTCTAAAGCAGCACTCCTCTGTTTAAATGAAAATCATCTTCCCTCATTCTCCATATTGTAAACATTGGTCAAGCATGAAAGAGTAATAAATGAAAAGCCAGGGGGAAAATTAAATCTAAATGATTTAGTTGCTTGAATGTGGGACATTTATTTAAGGATTTCAAGTATCTGGCTCCTTACTAGTTAATAGGAACTATAACACTCAGCTTGTTGGCTTTCTGTAAGGGTAAAGAGCTGATGTTTTTCAGTTATTGGCAAATGGCAACTACTGAACACAAATCAGTCATCAGTTATTCTTCCTTCTCCAAACACTTCTAAACCTTTTTTTCTCTTTCTTTCTTCCTTCCTTCCTTCCTTCCTTCCTTCCTTCCTTCCTTCCTTTCTTTCTTTCTTTCTTTCTTACTTTCTTTCTTTTTCTTTTTTTATAGCAGTCATCATTTCTCCTCTAAAATGGAGCCGTCTCTCAGGCTGGGAGTATGGATCAAACTGCCAACGCTCATGTTCATCGAGGAAGCAATTACAGAAGCCAAACCTTCCACTTTCTGCATCCCACAGTGACCCTGCATCCATACTCTCATAGAGTTAAAGAATAGGAGCACTTTCGGGGTGGGGGGAATGATGGGATTGTACAGATGGGATAGGGAGTTCTGGTGGTGGGAATGTGTGGAATTATACTCCTCTTACACTGTGGTCTGGTCAATATCTCCATTTTATAAATAAAAAAATATTTTAAAAAGTAGATCTGTCTCTGCCAGCTTCAGTTACAATGACTATGTATACCTGCCCACTTCTAATTAAATAATGCCAATCATTCTTTGATCTTGAACATTTTTTTAAATTTTTTATAGCTATTTATTTTCCATTTTTTTGCCCTTTTTTTTTTTTTTTTTTACTGTTGTTGTACTTATTGTTGTTGTTATTGATGTCATTGTTGTTCGATAGGACAGAGAGAAATGGAGAGAGGAGGGGAAGAGAAAGACAGACACCTGCAGACCTGCTTCACCGCCTGTGAAGTGACTCCCCTGCAGGTGGGGAGCCGAGGGCTCGAACCGGGATCCTTCCACCGGTCCTTGTGCTTTGCGCCATGTGCGCTTAACCCGCTGCGCCACCGCCCGGCTCCCAATCTTGAACATCTTTTTGTTCCTCTCTCCACATTCCCTGTTTGTCCTCACAGTGAATCTACATACATGGATTACATTGATTCACCTCCTGACACATTTTGAGATTTTTTTTTCAGGATTTTGTACTTAGTCTTTTCATAATAGGTTCCAATGCCACCTCAGAATTGCTTTCCACATTGATATCATTTATTCAAAATGCCACTTGATGATAAAAATATAAACCCTCAGTTCTTGGCCCTGATCCCCTAGTAACAGGCACCTGGGATTTATATTTTTTCATTTATTTATTGACTTATTTATTTGCCTCCAGGGTTATTGCTGGGGCTCAGTGCCTGCACTACGAATCCATTGCTCCTGGAGGCCATTTTTCCCATTTTGTTGCCCTTGTTATTACCCCTGTTGTCTTTATTATTATCATGCTGCTGTTGTTGTTGGATAGGACAGAGAGAGGAGGGGAGACAGGGAGGGAAAGATAGACACCTGCAGACCTGCTTCACCACCTGTGAGGTGACATCCCCCCCACCCCGCAGGTGGAGAGCTAGGGGTGGGGGGTGTCGCCGGGATCCTATGCCAGTCCTTGCGCTTTGTGCCATGTGCGCTTAATGTGCTGTGCTGCCACCTGACCCCCCACAGTTATTTATTTGTTTTTATTTTATTTTGTTATTAATAGTTTGTTATAAGATTGTAAGATTACAATGTATGGCTCCACACCATGCCCACCACCAAAGTTCTGTATCCCCACCATCCCACTGCCCAGAGATAACCACCATAGTTCTTACAGGTCTTACAAAGAGTTTGCTTGCAACTGTTTCACTTGGATTATTTTTTTTGGCAAATTCACTTAAATCAGCTCTCTAGATCCCATATATGAATGAAACTATCTGGTAGTCGTGGTAGTCGTCTTTCTTCTCTGGACTTATTTTGCAGTTCAACCATTTTGTTCCAAAGGACACAATATCATCCTTTTGACTGCATAGTAGTATTCCATGGAATGTATGGGAGTTATATATTTTAAAAGACATTCTGATGATTCTGGCAATGGCTCAGATTTGGTGACCACTGACCCAGGCTTATCAATAATTCTCACTGTCTTTTTTTTTTTCACTGCTCTCCTCCTCTGAACTCCGAATAGAATAATAGTTAATTAATAGTTAATAAAACAGTAGTTGATCGTTAATTAATAGTTAATAGTTAATTACCTCCTAGATAAGATTTGTGTAGTTCATAGAGTTGATAAGAAAGCATTCTTCAAGGCTAGAAAACAAGGGAAATAGGACTTCCCTTTCACAGCTAACGTGCATTCTAATTTCTATTTAGGCAGCACTTACTATTTTTGAAGTAGGAAAGGAAATAGTTAATCGCTAGTAGCAAATTGAATGATACTAAAAGGACTATGAGGAATCGTCACTAGAAGAAGTAGAGTACAAAGGAGCACAATGTTTGCACTGAAAAGAGCCAAAAGCAGGCCACACAAGTATGCGGATTGAGTCATCTCTTCCTGAGAGAGTGGAGTACATGACTGTGATCTAAATGAAGTGACCTCGAAAGCCCTGAGAATCTCACTTATTTGAATTCTATGTTGAAATAGATTTTTAAATAATCTGTTTATCTAACTTGTTATTTCAGAAAGGAATAAATCCCTCAGTACTGATGTTTCCTAATCATCTGATCATTTTTAATTATATTGCTAAAAATTCATTTTTTAAACCTCCAGGGCCAGAATCCTAGACCTTGATAAATCCATCAAGATCATATAGCTGAAATTCTTAAGAAATAACCTCGAAGGGGTTTAGCACAAGGGCTGAAGGTTTCAGGCCCCCAGCTTCCCACCTGCAGGGTGGATACTTCACAAATGGTGAAGCAGGTCTGCAGGTGTCTGTCTTTCTCCCTCCATCTCTAACTCCGCATCTCTCTCAATTGCTAATAAAATAGAAAAAATAAATGGAAAATAATGGCCATGGATAGCAATGGATTTGTAGTATCAGTACAGAGCCCCAGCAATAATCCTGGTGGAAAAATAAAATAAAATAAAATAAAATAAAAATAAAATAAAACCACTCTGGTTCACTTATCTTCAAATACCCCAAATCTACATCAGGATCCGTTTCACTAGTGCCTTTACTCATCTATATGTACATCAAAGACAGTGCTTTCTCTGTAAATGGAAATTACTTAATATACCTTCTATAGAACCTATCAGTAGAATTATCTTCAAACATGAATAGCTACATTTAACGTTTATTGAAAATTAGTTCTATTTGTTGAAAGCAAGATGTTTTAATAAACCAGTTCCTCAAAAGGACTGTGTAAACAAGTCAATTAAATTGTGAATGAATGATGGTACAACATGCTAGAAATATATTCAAGTGAACTCTAATTTTGAAAATAAATTACACAGAAGATGAAGAAAACAGGGTTTTGTTTTAAGCTTCTTATAGACAAATGTACAGTAACCCTCCACCTAATATATAGTCTTTTTAAAATAGTTTTTTGTTGTTGTTGTTGTTTATTATTAGATAGAGACAGAGAGAAATAGAGACGGGAAAGGGAGAGAGGCAGAGAAATACCTGCAGCCCTGCTTTACCACTTATGAAGCTTTCCCCCTGCAGGTGGGGACAGGGGGCTTGAACCAGGGTCCTTGTGCACTCAACCAGGCATGCCACCGCTCGGCCCCCAGATATAGTCTTTCTGGGGTCTCAGTTGAATATATGAAACGTGATGCTAGATCTCTCCATTCTGACTGATATTTTCCAGCACTGACCCTGGCATCTTTCATCTCTGTTTATTTCAGAGCCCTCTGGAGAATAGCAGAGTCGTTTCCTCATCCAAGGGGGAATACATTGCAAAACTCCCAATGGATGACTGAAACTGCATATTTCCCAGTCTTACATATACTAGTTTTTATCTATAGTCTACCTTTGATAACACTGAATACTGACATTAGGAAGCATAGGAAGTTAACAATAGCAATCAATAATAAAACTGAACAATTTTTTATTTCTTTATTGGGGGAATGAATGTTTTACAGTCAACAGTAAATACAATAGTTTGGACATGCATAACATTTCTCAGTTTTCCACATAACAATACAACCCTCACTAGGTCCTCTGTCATCCTTTTCCAGGACCTGTACTCTCTCCCCTGCACTCACCCCAGAGTCTTTTACTTATTGCTGTACACCGAAAACCCAACAATTATAACAGTATGATGCCATGAAAGTTATGTGACCATCCTACTGTAAGCAGTTTCACAATTGTAGCTGGCTTAGAACATGAACCTACACATAAGAGGATATGTGGATTAGTATTTCACCAAAGACTCAAGACCCCCTATCCCCCTCCAAAAAAACACCTTTCTGATAACTAGGCTCTTTTCCTTACAGTGCTAATGCTAGCTCCTCTTTGGTATTTATCCCATAAACTCAGACACCTCAGCATCCCTGATACCTAATTTCTGCTTCTCCTTCCCAGAAAGTCTGCTGCTTCGGTCTGGGCTCCACTTTCCAGTATCATGGTCTGAAAAGTTTGCTCCCAACAAAACGTTGGGATAACTATGGAATTTTTATATTTTCCTTCTCTCAAAGATCATATCCTTGCGCTGTCAGTATTCTAGAGCCTAAAAGCAGTTGCTTCACATATTTTATTCAGTTTTGCTGTTGCTGACTGTGAAAGAAGAAGTCTAATACCTTGACCTGGTAATAGCTAGGGCAAGGCATTTTTTTTCATATTTTCCTTATAAATAATACAGTTCCTTTGTCTCACCTTTAACAGGTTGTCCAAGCCCTGTTATCCCACTTCAGTGAAAAAAAGAAAAGAAAAAGAAATCTGCTTTGCATTGTACTCCATCCACTGACATCTAGCTTAATTTTATTTGTAAATAAATGGCTCAAAATATAAGATACTTTATAGGGTCTATGTTTTAATGATTCTTTAGCAGCTTGTGTTCTCAAATAAAGGAAAAGGAAAAAAGGGGGGCTGGTGGTGGCGCACCCTGTTAAGCGTGCATAGTACTAAGTGCAAAGATCCAACCCATGCTGGAACTCAGGTTCGAATCCTGCTCCCTACCTACAGAGAGGACGCTTCACAAGGGTCTCTCTTCCTCTCTCTCTCTCCACTCCGCTCTCAATTTCTTTCTGTCCTATCCAATAAAATTGGAAGAAAGTGGCCACCAGGAACAGTGGATTCATAGTACCTGTAAGAAGACCCAGCAATAACCCGGGAAGCAAAACAATCCAAACAAAACAAAACAAAATGAAGCAAAACCATGAAATATGCAGAAGATATGAAACCAGACGGTAGTGCACTTGGTAGAGTGCACAGGTTACAATGCACAGGACTCCAGGTTGAAGCCCAGGGTCACCTCCTGCAGGAGGAAGCTTCATGAGCAGCAAAACAGTGCTACAGGCATCTCTCTTTCTTCCTCTCTATCTCCCCTTCCCTCTCAATTTCTCTCTGACTTTATCCAGTAGAATAATATATATATGAAGTCTGCAGAACAGAGATGTCTGCCTTGTCTTTCAGTGTATCACCATTAAATACTGTCACCTCCAGTGTTGGTGTCTGAAGCCTCAGGGATAAATGTGCTTTACTGAAGCTATTACACTTATTTTCTGGGGAGAGGTGACTTGTGTTCTGCCTCTAACTAATAACTAATCCTCCTGGCTGTTGCATCCCCAAGGTGCCCTCTTTAAGTCTCATTTACATTCTGACCCCTCCCCTGCTCCATAGAGACACTGAGTTCAACTCAGCACTCTGGTTGGCTTTTCAGGAGCAAACAGTGAGCACAGTCAAGAACTGCCAACTTCTAAGTATTTTCAAAGCAAACAGTTTGCCACTGGGTAATGGGGAGAATAATGATATTTGGGAACTTATATAATGCACTATGGCTTCTTTTTAACTTCCAATTCTAGTCGGGCTACCTTTGGCTCCATATTTATTTGAGACTATAATGGAGCAACCCAGCAGGATTGACAGGGAGAACAAAGGGGAAAAATCAGGTAGAGAAAACGAAACTGTTATAAAATAGTCCTGAGACCAGAAATTCTGTTACCTTCATATTTCTTTTTTATCATCCAGTGTTGCAACTCCTATTTCTTCTGCTTTTGTTCCTATAAGTCATCTTCCAGAAGGTGACAAGTTGACTGGATAGGTGACAGTGGCTTCAATTTAGGTCTTTCTTGAACCTCATATAACTATGTGTATATCTGATTTGTGGAAATTTTTTATTACACTTTCAGAAAACTTCAACAGAGTTATTGACTAGATGACAATAGCCTGAAAGACACTAGAAAGTGTGAACTCAGTGGACACTTTAAAAAAAATTATTGCTTTTCTTTTTTTTTCTTTTTTTTTATTTAAGAAAGGATTAATTAACAAAACCATAGGGTAGGAGGGGTACAACTCCACACAATTCCCGCCACCCAATCTCCATATCCCACCCCCTCCCCTGATAGCGTTCCCATTCTCTATCCCTCTGGGAACATGGACCCAGGGTCATTGAGGGTTGCAGAAGGTAGAAGGTCTGGCTTCTGTAATTGCTTCCACGCTGAACCTGGGCGTTGACTGGTCGGTCCATACTCCCAGTCTGCCTCTCTCTTTCCCTAGTAGGGTGTGTCTCTGGGGAAGCTGAGCTCCAGGACACATTGGCGGGGTCTTCAGTCCAGGGGAGCCTGGCCAGCATCCTGATGGCATCTGGAACCTGGTGATTGAAAGGGAGTTAACATACAAAGCCAAACAAATTGTTGAGCAATCATGGACCCAAAGCTTGGAATAGTGGAAAGGAAGTGTTAGGGAGGTACTCACTGCAAACTCTAGTGTACTTCTGCTTTCAGGTATATATTTTGCAGAAGTTTATGGATACGTGTGAACATAAGCTCTCTCACAGAAACTGGTGTATATCTAGGTTTTGGGACTTTGTTAGAAAGTGAACTACCTGAGATGAAATTAGAGTATACCATGAAAGGAAAGGTCTCACCCCAGTAATGAAGCTGAAGGGTTGTCATTCCACACGTGAAGTCTCTGGACACAGTCTGAGGTGAAGCATGTTGAGGTGGCAATCATTGCGTTGGTTAGGTTGTGATCGGCGGATGCAATATTATATGGTATGGATTGGGAGAGGCATATGGGAAAGTGTGCCCTATCCAAGGGTTCCAGGACTGGGGGAAGTAGGGGCTCTATAGTGGAGATGTGAGGTTCCTGCTGTAATTTGATCAGGTCCTGCTTTTAGTTTCCCTTTGAGATCTTCTTACTCAACTTCTGCTGATGAGTGGGATCATCCCATACTCATCTTTATCTTTCTGACTTAGCTCACTTAACATAATTCCTTCTAGCTCTGTCCAAGATGGGTCAGAGAAGGTGGGTTCATTGTTCTTGATAGCTGCATAGTATTCCATTGTGTATATAAACCACAGCTTTCTCAGCCACTCATCTGTTGTTGGGCATCTGGATTGCTTCCAGGTTTTAGCTATTATGAATTGTGCTGCTATGAACATAGGAGTACACACCTCTTCTTGGTTGGGTGTTATGGAATCCTTGGGGTATAACCCCAGGATAGGAATTACTGGATCATATCGAAGGTCCATGTCTAGCCTTCTGAGAGTTTTCCAGACTGCTCTCCACAGAGGCTGGACCAATTTACATTCCCAGCAGCAATGTAAAAGGGTTCCTCTGTCCCCACATCCTCTCCTTCATTTGTTGCTGCTGTCCTTTTTGATGTATGCCATTCTTACAGGAGTGAGGTGGTATCTTAGTGTTGTCTTAATTTGCATTTCTCTGACAATCAGTGACCTAGAGCAGTTTTTCATATGTTTGTTAGCCTTTTGGATCTCCTCTGTAGTGAATGTTTTGTTCATATCCTCTGCCCATTTTTAGATGGGGTCATTTGCTTTTTTGGTGCTAAGTTTGCTGAGCTCTTTATATATTTTGGTGATTAGTTTCTTGTCTGATGTATGGCATGTGAAGATCTTCTCCCATTCTGTGAGGGGTCTCTCTGTTTGTTTAATAGTTTCTTTGGATGTGCAGAAGCTTTTCAATTTGATGTAGTCCCATTGGTTTGTTTCTGCTTTAGTCTTCCTTGCAATTGGGTTTGAGTCATCAAAGATGTCCTTGAGGTGTAGGTGGGAAAGTGTTTTACCAATGTTTTCCTCTAAGTATTTGATTGTTTCTGGTCTGACATCTAGGTCTTTGATCCATTTGGAGTTGATTTTTGTTTCTGGTGAGATAAAGTGGTTCAATTTCATTCTTCTGCATGTTACAACCTAGTTTTCCCAGCACCATTTATTGAAGAGAGCCTCCTTCTTCCATTTAATCCTTTGGGCCCCCTTATCAAAGATTAGATGTCCATAGGTGTGGGGATTTATTTCTGGGCTTCCAATTCTGTTCCACTGGTCTGTGTGCCTATTTTTGTTCCAGTACCATGCTGTTTTGATGATGATGCTTTATAATATAGTTTAAGGTCTGAGAGTGTGATGCCTCCATTTCTGTTTCTTTTCCTCAAGATGGTTTTGGCAATTCTAGGTGTTTTCAGGTTCCAGATAAATGATTGTAGTGTTTGTTCTATTCTCTTAAAGAAGCTTGGTGGAACTTTGATGGGTATTGCATTAATTTTGTATATGGCTCTGGGGAGAATATTCATTTTGATGATATTTATTCTTCCAATCCATGAGCATGGGATATCTTTCCATTTCTTGGTATCAGTTTCTATTTCCTTGAGTAGCGACTCATAGTTTTCAGCATACAAGTCTTTCACTTCTTTGGTCAACTTTATTCCTAGGTATTTGATTGATTTTGCTGAAACAGTAAATGGGAGTGATATCTGGATGTCTTCTTCTTCAGATTTAGTGTTTGCATAAAGAAATGCCACTAATTTTTGTACATTGATTTTGTAGCCTGATACCTTGCTATATTGCCTAATAACTACCAGTAATTTTCTGCTGGATTCTTTAGGTCTTTCTATGTATACTATCATATCATCTGCAGATAATGAGAGCTTGACTTCTTCCCTTCCAATCTGTATTCCTTTGATTTCTTTCTCTTTCCTGATTGCTATGGCAAGAACTTCAGATACTATGTTGAAGAGTAACGGTGACAGTGGACAGCCCTGTCTAGTCCCCAATCTGAGGGGGAATGCTTTCAGCTTCTGTCCATTGAGTATGATGTTGGCTGTAGGTTTGCTATATATAGACTCCACTATCTTGAGGAATTTCCCATTTTTGTAGAGTTTTGAGCATGAATGGGTGTTGGATTTTGTCAAAGGCTTTCTCTGCATCTATTGCGATAATCATGTGGTTTTTGGCTTTACTTTTATTGATGTGGTGAATGACACTGATTGACTTACGGATGTGGAACCTGCCTTGCATTCCTGGGATGAATCCCACTTGGTCATGATGAACAATCTTTTTGATATGTTGCTGTATCTGGTTGGCCAAGATCTCGTTGAATATTTTGGCATCTATGTTCATCAGAGATATTGGTCTGTAGTTTCCTTTTTTTGTTCTGTCCCTATCAGGTTTTGGTATCAGGGTGATGTTGGCTTCATAGAAGGTGGAAGGGAGTATTCCTGTTTTTTCAATCTTATGGAAAAGCTTAAGAAGCATGGGTACTGTTTCCTGAAAGTTTTGTAGAATTCATTTGTGAAGCCATCTGGTCCAGGACTTTTGTTGTTGGGGAGATTCTTAATAACGGTTTCAATTTCTTTGTCTGTGATTGGTGCACTTATATTTTGTAGTTCTTCTTGGTTCAGTTTTGGAAGGGCATATGCTTCTAGGAATTGTTCCATTTCTTCCAAATTCTCTAACTTGGTGGCGTATAGTTCTTTATAGAAGTTTCGCAGAATTCTCTGGATTTCTGTGGTCTGAGTTGTGATATCTCCTCCATCGTTTATAATTCTATTATTTGAGTCTTCTCTCTTTTTTGTTTGGTGAGTCTGCCTAGGGGTTTGTCAATTTTGTTTAATCTTTCAAAGAACCAACATTTGGCTTCATTGATCTTTTGTATGGTTCTTTTATTTTCGATGTTGTTTATTTCTGCTCTAACTTTAGTGATTTCTGTCCTTCTGGTTGCTTTAGGGTTCCTTTGTTCCTCTTCCTCTAAGTCCTTGAGGTGTGCAGTAAGGTCATTCATTTGAGCTTCTTTTTGGTGTTTAATATGTGATTGTATGGCTATAAGTTTCCCTCTCAGTACTGCTTTCCCTGTGTCCCAAATATTTTGATAGGTTGTGTCTTCATTTTCATTTGTTTCCAGGAACATTTGAATTTCCTGCTTGAGTGAATCTCTGACCCAGTGGTTCTTAAGGAGTATGTTGTTTAGTTTCCAAATTCTGTGACTTTAAATAATTTTCTGTTTGTTGTTTAATGTTAGTTTTACTCCACTGTGGTCTGAGAAGATACTTGGGATGATTTCAATGCTCTTGAATTTATTGATGCTGTCTTTGTGGCCTAACATGTGGTCTATCCTTGAGTATGTGTTATGTGGATTTGAAAAGAAGGTGTTTCCATTTTTTGGGGGTGGAGGAGTCTGAAAATGTCCAAGAGGTCTAGTTTGTCAATCTCTTCATTCACTTCTCTTGTATCTTTATTGGTTCTCTGCTTTGTTGATCTGTCTAGGTGTGAGAGTGGGGTATTGAAGTCTTCCACTATTATTGTATTACTACTGATGTATTTTTGAAATTCTTTCAGTAGGTGTTTAATGTATTTAGATGGTCCCTCATTGGGTAAATAGATGTTAATAATTGTTAAGTCTTCTTGGCTGATTGATCCTCTACTCATTATGTAATGTCCTTGCCTATCTTTTATTACTTTATTTAATTTAAAATCTATCGTGTCTGAGATGAGAATGGCTGTTCCTGCCCTTTTTTGTGGTCCGTTTCGCCTGTATGATAGTTTTTCATCCTTTCACTTTAAGTCTGTGTTTATCTTGTTGTGACAGATGGGATTCTTGCAAGCAGCATTTGGTTGGGTTATGTTTTCTGATCCATCCCCCCACCCTGTGCCTTTTGATGGATGAATTTAAGCCATTGATGTTTATTGATATTATGGATTTAATGTACTGTAGTGCCATTGTTCAAAAAAAATTCTGTTTGCTCTGATATATTTCCAGTATTATAGTGATGTTCTTGTTTATAAGAGGTCTTTTAGAACCTATTTCAGGGCCTGCTTGGTGATGGTTGCCTCCTTTAATTGTTGTTTGTCTAGGAAGTTTTTGATCCCTCCATCCAGTTTGAATGAAAGTCTAGCAGGACATATTATCCTTGGTTGAAACCCTTTTTCATTCAGGCCTCGATAGATATCTTGCCATTCCCTTCTGGCTTTTAGAGTTTGAGTGGAGAAGTCTGCAGATAATCTTATGGGTTTTCCCTTGTATGTGACTTTTTGTTTCTCTCTTGCAGCCTTTAGGATCCTTTCTTTATCCTTACTTCTTCTCATTGTGACTATGATGTGTCTTGGTGTCTTCAGGTCTGGGTTGATTCTGTTTGGTACTCTCTGGGCCTCTTGAATCTTGATGTCCTTTCTGTTATTCAGGTCTGGGATGTTTTCTTCTATTATTTCCTCTAGAATGTTTGCTTCCCCTTCCTCTCTTTCTTCCTCTTGTAGGCCAATTATACGAATGTTACTTCTTTTGAGATCATCCCATATGTCTCTGTTGTTGTTTTCAGTGTCTCTCAATCTCTTTTTAAGCTCTTTCACGTCTTTCTTCGTTTTCTCTAACTCATCCTCTGTCTGACTAATTCTGTTTTCTGCTTCTGTTAGTCTGCTTTCTCTTGTCTCAGCTTCTTTCTTCATTACAGCTATTTCAGCTTTCCGTTCTCTAATTGCCTCAAGATAATCAGTATTTTCCTTGTGGGTCTCAGCTGTTGTTTCCCTAATACTGCCATTCCTTTCCTCCAATGTTGTTTTCATTTCTGTGATTAATAAGTTTATTATTGCTTGCATACTTTTCTTATCTATGGTTACTTCTGGCTGATTTGTAGTTTCTTCTGGTCTCTTGTCTTCATTCATTGGAGTAGCAGTTTTATTTGTTTTTGATCTACCCATTTTTTTGATTTATGTGTCTTTTTTTTATGCTCTGTTGTTCCTCAGTTGTTGTGTCTTGAGTACAAGTAACACTGTCCTAAATACTTTTATGACAATTGCACTCACCAATCTCAGGATTTACAGTAGCAACTGAAGCAAGTATTGAAGTAGTTTAATCATTACCAGTTAGCCAAACAATTTCTCCAGTCCGTGAAAAAATAGTAACCAAATCCCAGTGAAGAAAGAGAAAAGAAAGAAAGGATAGCAAGAATAGACAGTTATGCAAATCTACTATCCACTGTATATTCTAGGGGTAACAAGAGGGGAAAGGGAGCTAGAGCAGAGATACACACATAGAGATTCCACTCTGAGTCATATTTCTTCCCCAAAATAATTCACAAATTCAGAAAGGCAAAGAAGAAGGAAGAAGTGTATGACAAGATTAAAAAAAAAAGAGAGAGAGAGAGACAAGAGAGAGAAAAGGGAAAAGATAAGAAAAAGAGCTGTAATTAAAGAGCAGTGAAAGGAAATTCCCAAATGTGTATCAGTGAATTCAAAAAGTACACTGTTTGGTGGTGTGGGGCCTTGGGGCTGTGACTTTGGAAGCGTTTCCAGAAGATGTGATCAGAGCTCAAGCCACTAGCAGCTTCTCAGTCCGCCATCTTCCGGGAACCCCCAAATTATTGCTTTTCATGGCAAATTCTTGGCATTCCTAAATCATGAAAATATGATGTAAAGTAAATGTAATTACTGTTAAGTCTCCTTATTATTAATAAAATGACAATTTACAATAGGTGATCTAATATGCATATCTAGGCTTGGGAGTTAGCATAATGGTTATGCAAAAGATTTTCCTGCCTTATGCTCTGTGACTCTGTGATCCTGGGTTCAATCCCCACCCCCACCATAAACCAGAGCTCTTTGTCTATATATATATATATATATATATATATATATATATATACTCATTAGAAAACAGAAATAAACAAAATTTTTTTTAAACCATGTATCTAAAAATTCCCAACTTACTGAATTTTTTTCACATTTACCAAATATTATAAATACGTAAGATTTTTATTTCACTCTACATACTTATGTTTATCCAACCAATCTTAATAGCCATTATAATTCCTTGAATACATCACATTCTCTATCTTGATTTTCTCTCTGCTTGAAAGAACTTTTTTCCATGCCACCATTCCTAGTCATTTTCCAAGTGTCAATTTAGTAAAATTGTAATGGTTTGTATTTTCTGACTTCTCAAGCATGAGTAGGGTTGATTTTTGTTGCTGTATACTCTCACAAGACCTTACAATGAGTTCCCTGTACTTCTCTAGTCTCTACCATTTGTTATCACAATATCAAAAAGCTTTTGAAGGCAAAAGTTGTATTTTGTATAAATAAGAACAATAATAAAATATCACTTTATACCTGTAAGAATGTCAATGTCACATACTAGAAAAGAAAGTAACAGCAAATGTTGGAGAAGATCTAGGTAAATGGAATACTTCTTCACTGCTGGCAGGAATGTAATTGGTCCGGATCTTAAGGGAAACAGTCTGGAGAGCTCTCAGAACACGAGTAACGAACCCACCCTATGACCCAGTAGTATTTCAACTGGGGATTTATCCAAAGCAAACAAAAACACCTATCAGAACGGATCTATGCATACTTATGTTCATAGCAGCAAAATTTGTAGTAGCCAAAACCTGGAAGCAACCCAGATGTCCAATGACGATGAGTGACTAAAAAAAAAAATTGTAGTATATGTATACCATGGAATACTACTCAGTTGTTTAAAATGATGACGTCATCTCCTTCGTGTCATTTTGATGGAACTAAAAGACATCATTAAGTTAGAAAGGCCAAAAAAGGAAGGACAACTACCAAATAATCTCACTTATAAGTGGTACATAATAAATAGGCACAGGGAGGGGAAAACATAAAGTGAAATATAGTGAAATATAAATGTGCATACTGTGTTGCATCAAATCAAAGGAATCTGGGGAGGGAGGGGGAGGGAGGAATGGAAGAGATTTGTGGAGTCATGGTACAAAAATGAAGATGTACTCACAAATGACTGCACCATAAAGTGTTAAGCCCTTCAATAAAAAGATAAAGCTATGTTTTGTCCTACTTGATGTCATGTACCTGATGTCTACCACATTGTCCTGCATGTAACAGTCACTCAATAAAAATCTGATGATTCCTTTTAGAAAGGAGAAAGTCCTTTTGCCAGGAAGCACTGGAAACTAAGGTACCCCGAATGATCCAAAAGTTGCTGATCTCCTCAGCCCACAGTACTATGCAGTGCACAGAAAAATAATCTGCATATAACTGCATAATTGACAAAAGTATGAAGAGTTCAGTTAACTATGGGTCCCTGTTCTGATAACACTAGACACAGATTTCACAGCTGTTTTTCAGAAGTATTCACAATAACTCAAGGATTCGGTTTGTCATAAAATTCTGTAGAAATTTAAACCTATCGCAAATATTTACTTAATTAAAATTGGAAGGTTTTCAGGCACACCTGGTTGAACACACATGTTACAATGTACAAGGTCCTGGGTTCAAGCCACCAGTCCCTACTTGCAGAAAGAAAGCCTTACAAGTGGTGAAGTAGTGCTGCAGGTGTCTCTCTGTCTCTCTCCCTCTCACCCCCTTCCCTCTCTATTTCTGGCTGTCTCTATCCAACAAATAAAGATAATAAAAAAGTAAAATAAAACCTGAAAGGTTTTCATTTCCACATAATTATTATTATGCTTGTTCTTTCTGACGCTTCAGTGGCTTTTTACTTTACAGAAATAAACATTTCACCATGTGTACTAGCTTCACAATAGAAAATTTGCAGGAACCAAAACTTTGCCACTCTTCCCATACTATCTCATGTAACAGACTTATGGTGACTAACAAAGATAAACATAAACATTTCCTATTTTCCATTTGCATTCGAATCTACATTTTATTCTTCAGGCAGAGGCAGAGGCAGAGGAAGAGAATGAGAGAAGGAAAGAAAAAGACCACAGCAATGAGGCTTCTTCCTTCACTGCTGTGGGTTCCAGATCTGAATCTGCATCATGTCGCTGTCAAAGAATCACACTATCCAAGTGAGTGATTTCACCAGCCCTGCAGGTTTGGTTTTGCATAACTTGGTGGTTTTGAGTGAGCGTTTGGCAGTGGGAAGAATGATGAGGTGATCCACGATCTGATGAGAGGTGAAACTGGATTTCTAAGACAACTTGTATGCTAACTTTAGATCAATAAGAAAATAAATGAAGTTTTAAAACTCATTCAAATTGTAAATGTATTTGATTCATGTTCTTAATCCTGTCACTGCTCAGTTGGGAAGGTTTCATTATTATTTTAACCAAGATGCGACATATTTCTACTGTTGTACTTTAAATTTGACTTGGCACCTTGTGGTTCTTTGAATTTTTTTATATGTATTTCTTTAAGACCGTACCCTTAATCTTAGATAAAAAGTATTATGAGTCATAGAGTCCCACTAATCCCTAAACTAAGATTTAATTTTTTTGTATTTATAAGTTAGAAGTCAGTGTTCCAATTTTCATGGTATTTTATTAAAAATACTATTTGCTTTTTACTTTCTGAGTGTGGGATCATGTGGATTAACGATCAGTTGGATATATCTAATATTTACTGACATATAGAAAAAGTAGATCAAAGGTTATAGCTTTAGACAATAGGTAAAATTTTACAAAAAATAATTATCTTTGCCATTGAATATATTAAATAACAACTGTAAGGTTGAAATAAATCCTCCTTTATTATAATATTTTTCTCTAAGACCAAAAAAAATTCAGTAAGTTGAAACTTATTTTGAATAAAAATGAAATAAATCCAACTTCTACTCAATTAAAAGTTATTTATGATTCTACTGTAGTAATAGTATTCTTAAAGTAAGTCATTTTGAAACGTTGCACTATCAATATATTGAATCTTGTCACATAGCTTACAATTTCTTCTAATGTTTCTGTAGATCATAGAAGATAAAGTTGTTTAAATTATCTCATATATTCCATCAACCTGTTTCTTCATTAAGAGTATGATATGTCTACCTATCTTCATTAAGAAGAAATGTTTCCAAATGGTGTAACTGTGCTTGTGAAAACTCAGTATGAAGACAGTCATTCTTTTTTGCACTGTCTTTCAAATAGACAATGTATAAACTACACTAAGTAGTTTATACATTAAGTTTTTAAAAGTAGGTTTTTATACATTGGCCCAGTGAAAATACCCGTAGGCAAAAATCATACTAGTAAGACATGTACATTGATTACCAATGCTGAGTATCACAAAACAGCATGATCTTCCACTCAACAAGCACAGGACGTTTACTGATTAAATAATAAGACATCAGGGAAACCTTATGGTTCAGGGACTTAGAAGATATTGTAGAGGCTTTGAGATTAAGAATTGTTTTTTTTTTAAATATTTATTTATTCATTTTCCCTTTGTTTTTGCCCTTGCTGTTTTATTGTTGTAGTTATTGTTGTTGTTATTGATGTCTTCGTTGTAGGATAGGACAGAGAGAAATGGAGAGAGGAGGGGGAGATAGAGAGAGGAGAGAAAGATAGACACCTGCAGACTTGCTTCACCGCTTGTGAAACGACTCCCCTGCAGGTGGGGAACTGGGGGTTTGAACCGGGATCCTCTCGTTGGTCGTTTTGCTTTGCGCCACCAGCGCTTAACCACTGTGTTACTGATGACTCCCAAGAATCGTTTTTGTAGAGACTGAGAGGGGAGGCCAGGTAGTGGTGCCCTGGTTAAGGGCTCACATTACAAGCAAGGACAATTCAAGCTCCTGGTCCCCACCTGCAGGGGAAAAGCTTCACAAGTGATGAGGCAGAGCTGCAGATGTCTTTCCGTCATCTCTTTCCCTCTATCTCCCCCACCCTTCTCAATTTCTCTCTGTTTCTATCCTGTAATAAATAAATAAAAAGATTAAGAGACTAGGAAGCAACAAAGCATAAAGAGAATGGAAGAGACCACAGCAATAGAGGGTCGGGCACCGGGTTAAGTCCACATAGCAGGAAGTTTGAGGAATCATTCAAGGATCCCAATTCGAGCCCCCAGTTCCCCAACTGCAAGGGGAGGCGGTCGATTCACAAGCACTGAAGCAGGTTTGCAGATGTCTGTCTGCTTCTCTCCCTCTCTGTCTTCCCCTCCCCTCTCAATTTTTCTCTGTCTTATCCAATAAAATAGTTTTTAAAAAAATGACTTCTAGGAGTAGTGGATTCCTAGTGCGGTCACCAAGTCCCAGTGATCCAGTGATAACTCTGGAAAAAGAGAGAGAGAGAGAGAGAGAGAGAGAGAGAACCACAGCATTAAAGTGTCCTTCAGTGTGGCAGTAAGGGGAGGCAGGCTCAAACTTGAATTATACAAGTGGCAAAGCAGCGCACTATCAGAGTGTGCTATTTTACCAGCTCCTTGGGGGTTATTTTTTCTATTATCTTTATTTATGTATTTACTGGATAGAGACAGTCCGAAATCAAGAGGGAAGGGTGTGATAGAGGGAGAGAGACACACCTGCAACACTACTTCACCACTTTCAAAGTTTTCCCTTGGGGGATATTTTTAAAATCTCATTTTGCCTGCAAAATGACTTTGGAAAAGTCATGTAGTACTAGTTAATTCCCCAAGTTACATGAAATATAATTAAAATAAGAGAAGACTTGTTTAATTCTATGCCATGCAGAAGAATCAGGTATTGAGTCTGATCATTGCTGTTGGAAATGTAATCTTGAGACTATACAAAGAAAACAACTATTATTCTCACCAATAACAGAAGTATCACTGTTTTGTCACCAGATGAATGGTGCCAATTTTCTTGGTCATTTGTGTTGACTTCTTTGAATTAATTCAAAATATTTACAATAGTTACAGATCGTATCTCTAATAGTTATACTATTCTGTGACTTAGAGCTAAGAAGTATATATGCTGTAATGGATTAAGCCCAGCTGATCATGCTTCATACCCAACTCTATTACTGCCTTGGTGATTGAGCTTGAGCAATTCATTAAAAATTATGTTTGTTTGTTTACAAAAATCATATACAAAGCAGTTTATTCCACCTACATCTCATGACTTGCAAACTTCTTATAGGAAAACATATGTGACTAGCAACCCAGTACTGAAATTTATATTGCTGTTATTATCGCTCCGTAAAATATGGAAAGGAACTAAAGGTAACATCAGTCTAGTTATGCTTCTACCAAAGATTCATTCTAACTCTGGATATGGCTGTTATTACGTTTAATATACAAAGCCTGTGTGTATATGATTGCCTAATTCACAGCAGACAAATATCATTTGAGAATTATCATAACAGAAAAGTAAGTAGAAATGTTATTAATGGTTTTTCATTTGATAATATCAGAGCATAGAAAATCACCACCCCTAACTTACTGGTAAATTTTAAAAAATTTTATTTATTTGTTTATTTATTTATCATTGGATAGAGAAAGAGAGAAATTGAGAGGGGAGAGGGATATAGAGAGGAAGAGAAATATCTGCAGCACTGCTTCACCACTCATGAAGCTTTCCCCTGCAGGGGGGGATTAGGGTTTTGAACCTTCATCCTAATGCACTGAATGTGAGTGCTTAGCACGTGTCTTGCCCACTTACTGGTAACTTTAGGAAGCTGGTGTGTTTTTCACAACTTTTTCAGGAGAGGCATAACTTCATTTGAGTCATTAGAATTGTACTCCAGAGTAGATAACAAAGCCATCAGCCTACCCTTCTGGATTCCAGAACACTTTCTATATTGTATACCTTCTGTTACTAGAAATAATTTCCTATGAGTATAGGAATGATCCAAGAAGAAGACTGTTCCTTTTTGTAAATACATATATTCTTTAGATAGATATATTGTTTTATGAATTTACTGTTTTAAAATTGGCAGATGAACAAACATCACTGAGCTCACTATTTTCATAATTTATATTCATATTCAGTGTAAAAGAACATAATTCAGTAACCTAACACCTGTTTCCATTTCCCAGAGTAATGCAGACACATAACAATTACTCCATAAACCACACTCAGTCAGTCTTTAATTGGAACTCAGCCTTCTAATTTTCTCTGTATGTTTAGGTCACGCGGAGTTATAACTTCTTTTTATTACTATGCATCTATAATTTGCCTAGCAGAATTTTTTCAAATAAATGATCTACCATAAGATAATTGTGCCGATTGCCTGTATTTTAGAAATCACCTCTGAGCCTCTTCGGCTGTTTATGTTTTTAATCTCTTTATATGGGCATGTTCATGCTTATGTAATAGATTATATATGCTAATGCATCATTTCTAGTAGCAGATTTTAAAATCCATGCAAACAAAAAAGTCCTATCTTTGCATGCTCTACAACATTCAACTATGTGTCAGAATATTTTGCACAT
Source organism: Erinaceus europaeus (assembly GCF_950295315.1). NCBI lineage: Eukaryota > Metazoa > Chordata > Mammalia > Eulipotyphla > Erinaceidae > Erinaceus > Erinaceus europaeus. The sequence goes on along the minus strand of NC_080180.1, from coordinate 45,499,067 downwards.
GAAAGATAATCAAGTTTTTTAAAATAATAACTGAACAAATAAGCTACTTTTTTTTTTGGTGTTGAACTTTTTTTTAATTTAATTTTTTTATTTATAAAAAGGAAACATTGACAAAACCATAGGATAAGAGGGGTATAACTTCTCACAATTCCCACCACCAGAACTCCGTATCCCATCCTCTCCCCTGATAGCTTTCCCATTCTCTATCCCTCTGGGATAAGTATGCACCCTGGGTCATTGTGGGATGCAGAAGGTGGAAGGTCTGGCTTCTGTAATTTGCTTCCCCACTGAACATGGGCGTAGACAGGTCAATCCATACTCCCAGCCTGTCTCTCTCTCTTTCCCTAGAAATATGCCTAGAAAAAGGCATATTTTAGTTTCCTATTCTAACAGCCATCTATTTTTTTTAAACTGTTTTAGCTATCCATTTATACACATGCTGTAAAGAAAAGGACTAAGCCATCACAATAGCTACAGAATCCAACTATAAACATTAAAGAGGGGATTTTCAAGGGTTGAAACAGCATAACAACATGTCCTAATGGTATCTCCCCATTAGGTAAATACAAAAAAAAATAATAAATAAAACAAAACAAAAAAAACACTCTTCTACAAAGGATGTAATTCTCAAATTTGACTCATCTCTATGTTAATAGAAGAATAGTTCAATTTTACTGGTATCTATTACAGACTGGGTATGGCCCAACTCCGTGCTATTTCACAAATAGTCATTAGAATCTAATATTGGTGTCTGTTGTATTCACAGTTTGAATATTTGAATACATGGGAGGAAGTGATTCTGCAAGAGAAAATGCTTGAAAATGCTATATTTAATTAATGCCCAACAGAGGCCATAAAAAAAATGCAGTTGCTACATACTAATTTTAAACACTGTTTACCACATTTACTTACATACCCTGCTCTGGCCTCCCACTCAGCAGTTTGATAATAGCAGAGCAGTTCCATGCAGAAGCATCCTTGGCTTCTAGAATTCAGAGTGAAGCATAGGATACAAAGGATATAAGAAGAAGCTGCATTTTTTCTGCAGCTAGATTCTAAGGCTTGGGACAGGCCCTCAATTCTAGATGCCTGCTGATAGGCAATAAGTAAATGCAAAGGAAACTCTAGGTGGCCTGTGAGCTCTTTGCATCTTCAGCTGAGAGGACACAGAGGCTTTCCAAACTCTTTTAAGTTAAATGCATTTTAAAATATCATCTTTTCAAGAAATTATAAATAATCTTCCATGACCATAGAGTAAGAAGATAGGTATCTGAAGAATCCTTTAAAGTTATGCACTTGGAGGGGCCAGGTGATAATGCACTTGGTTAAGCTCACATATTACAGTGCTCAAGGACCTGGGTTCAAGACCCTATTACCCACCTGCAGAGGGAAAGCTTCAGAAGTGGTGAAGCAGGGATGCATCTCTCTCTCTCTCTCTCTCTCTTTCTCTCCCCACCCCCTCTCAATTTCTCTCTGTCTCTATCCAATAAGAAATTTTTTAAAATTAAGTTATGCAGTTGGCATCCCAGGAGAACTAGTAATGTGGTCTTTTCTCAGCTCTACTGGTTAGCAAAGGCAATAAAAGACAAGTTTGGACTTTAACTAAATCTTTCAGGTCTAGCTGTTCTAATGTTTTATTCTTCTCTCAATACAGGAAGCATTTGCAATCATATTCTCATGCCTGAGGCTCCAAAGTCCTGGGTTCAATCCCCCACACCACCATAAGCCAGAACTGAACAGTGCTCTGGTAAAGAAAAAAAGAAAGAAAGAAAGAAAAAATAAAGGAAGAAAATGACAGAAAGAGCCTTGGTCTCTTTGTTTTACACCACAATTCTTGAAATAATTTGTAATAGCAGACCTATTCGCATCCAACATTAACAGCAGTTGATCTTAACATTGCACCAAATAACTGAAATTGGATGTCACTTATTAGGTTGTTGATGACCTGCCCTTTTTGCCCTTTTCAAGGAAACAAATACAAAGATGAACAGTCACCTGCTGTCCTCTGAAGTTTCTTGTCAGGTAGGCTGGCATTGTGAGACTCTGCCAGCATGTTTTGTGGCAGCACAGTGACCCTGCTGGGGTGCCATCTGTACTTGGAGACCCAGAATTTTGACTAGAATTACGTCCTGGAGCCAAAGTCAGGGACAGCACAGGTCACACATTGATAGTGACATTTTTTTTGCTCCCCAAAATCAGGACACAGTGCCTGACAGCTACTATACCTATGAGAACAATAAAGCAGGGTATTTAAATTCAATACTGTCCTAGAAAACTTGAGATCTATCTCAGCCAAAAGTTATCTGATTTGCTGCGTGCCATCAAAATCAGGAGGGAAAAGTGAAATATGGGTCCATTCTTCCTGAAGTGATCAAAGAAAAGGGAAACTAAAATAACCTTAAATTATGCCAAGTGTTTTACTAATTTGATTTCATAGTACTAAAATAATTTTGTGTTATACCGTCCAGTAATACATGCTATGTAACTGTATTTCTTGTAAATCCTTAATTATCTTATAAAGTAACATACAATGAAGTAATATTCATTGTTGAGGAGCTTCGCCTATGTCAGTACCAGCAAAATTTTCATCTCCCTGTTAGTATTTAAGCTAAGACTCTCGATGATTGTAATGTCATGTGTGGTTGGCTGTTGAGTGTATTTTATGTCTCAGCACCATTATGTGTGCTCACACATACACTAAGCTTCCTACATGGGTCTCTCATCTAACACTTTCATTTTTAAAATAGTTTATTTCCTTTATTTTAGTGACAGAAAGATACTGAGAAAATAACTGCTCAGCTCTGGCTTATGGTGGGGCTGGGGATTGAAGTTGGGCAGCCTCAGGCATGAAAATCTTTTGTCTAGCCATTATGCCATCTCCCCAGTCCTATTTATTGGGAAAGGAATAGGATATGGAGTTCTGGTGTTGGAAATTGTGTGGTGTTGTACCCCTCTTATCCTATGGTTTGTCAGTGTTTCCTTTTTATAAATAAAAAATAATTCTTATTTATTTATTCATTCATTCATTTGTTTATGTTATTAGATAAAGACAGAAATCAATGCAGAAATGGGAGACAGGGAGAAAAATAGACCTCTTTAGCCTTTTCGAGACTTTAGCTCTGACAAACTAGAAAACAGTTAGTCTTAAGTTTCACCTTGTGTTTTACTTTTCTTTGCTTCTTAAGTTCCACCTATGCATAAGGTCAGAAATACACACACACACACACACACACACACACACACACACACACACACACACGAGAATACTAAGTTGTAAGAAATGATGATATGTTATCCTTCCTTCCATCTTGAATGGAATCCAAAGGAATCATGCTAAGTGAGATAAGCCAGAGAAGAATAAATACCAAATGACCTTTATTATTTTATTTTACATAACTGATAACATCAATATGGCAACCATTTTCAGTTTCAGTTCTCAGAATGTTAGCCATAGTCTTCACTGCTGCCCAAACACTGAGAAAAATAATCACAGAGAAAGAAATGGGCAGAGGGGCCTAGTGGCATAAGTAGCTGCACTAGGACACAGGTTCAAGGCCCTGGACTACATCTGCAGAAGGGAAGCTTCAGAAGCTTCTATAAATTTCTCTGTCATTAAAGGAAGGAAAAAATGGCTGGTAAGAGTGGTGGGTTCATTTCGAAGGCACAGAGCCCCAGTTATAACCCTGGTATCAAGAAAGGAAGAGAGAGAGAGATGGAGGAGGGAAGGGAGATGAAAGAAGGAAGGAAGGAAGGGAGAGAGGAAGGAAGGGAGGAAGAAGAAAGAAAAGAAAAAAGAAGGCAAATAACATTATGAAGAATAACAACGTAATTCTGAATCTGCTTTACTTGATGGGGCAAAGTGTATTTAACTTAGCTGATTAAGAGATTATCTTAAGTGAAAAAAAGAACAAAGAAATTTGTATAAAATGCAAGGAAGATTTAATGGTTGAACACTAATTTTTATGAAAAAGAATTTAAGCTTGGGAAAGAACTGGTCCATGAACCTTACTGTTCTCAGTGATGAGGATTCTGTTGAAGTGTGGCCAAAATGTAAGAAATAGAAACACCCTGTATTCAACATAGAGATAGTCTGTGAGTAGGACATGTGCATGTGAAACCTTCTTATTTTAGGAACAAGAAACTACATTCAGAAGGGTTAATTAATTTTGTCTTATTTTTGTAAGAATCTACTCATTTTATCAACCCCTCCCATCAATATACATAATTATATTAGCAACAATACACAGTTGCTTTTTGACAAAGGACAAATTTGCTGATTAAAAACCAAGCTGCTGTACTTAAATATGTAGCAGTTACCATGGAAACAATTTTACTTTCACTTGGAGCATATCTTGTTTTAGGGAGAGTAGCTTGTTGTTATGGCAATGGGAACTTGAACATTTTTTTCCCCACAAGAAGATTACACAGGCTAGGTTCAAGGTTGCCAATTATAAAGCACAGAGAAATGTAAGTGTGTCTACCACAGAGAACTTATAGAAACCATAGCGGGTAAGGATAATAGGCATCTTTTCCCTCTTGTTTCGGAATAGCAGTTGTTCAATGTCACATCTTGCTTTTATTAGTAACTGAAAGAAATAAAAATAACACCCTATTAGACTTGAGGTTTCACTCATTAAATGCAACTGATTCAAACTCATTTCTCAGTATTTTTATTTGTTTTGCTACCGGGGTTGTTCAAATTAATTTCTCTAGAAGCCAAATATGATGCTTTCTCAATACTTTAATGTGAAATAACTATGAGATGCTAGATGAAGAATGTTTTACCTGTTTCATAAGACAAAATCAGTGATGCTGACAATGTTCATAGCTGAATATCACAGAAATCTTACCCTGTGTTCGCCCTGTTCTAACATATTTTATTGTAGTAACACATTGAAGTCCACACTGGCTCCCTACAAAGGAGCAACACTATTGTCTACACTGTACACAAACTGAAATTCCTGAAGGACAGTAACTTACCCACCTTCATAAAACAAGGACATGTTATAGAGAATGACTATGTAAAGTTCCTATCTTTACCTTTAACTGTTTTCTTAAGGTCTCACTCCCTTTTTTTGCCTCCAGGTTTAGAAATAGCTCCTGGTGACCATTTTTCCTATTTTTTATTGGATAGGACAGAGAAATTGAGAGCTGAGGAGGAGATAGAGGGAGAGAGAAAGATAGACACAGGCAGACATGCTTCACTGCTAGTGAAGCAACCCCCCTGCAGGTGGGGAGTTGGGGGGCTCAAACCTGGATCCTTGTGTGGGTCCCTGCCTTTGCCATGTGCACTTAACCCAGTGTGCTACTGCCCAGCTCCCTCCCTTATTGATTAATATGCTTCTTTCCTCACATTAATGTGAGAGTGCAATGTAAGCATTTGAATAAACATTTAAAGCATTTAAGTTATTAACTTATATTCAGTATCTTAAGTTTCTTTTTCAGGAGTCTAGTGGTAGCGCAGCTGGTTAAGTGCATGTGGTGCAAAACACGAGGACAGGCTTAAGGATCCCAGTTCAAGCCCCCAGCTCTCCACCTGCAAAGGGGTTGCCTCACAAGTGGTGAAGCAGGTCTGCTGGTGTCTGTCTATCTTTCTCTCCCCCTGTCTGTCTTCCCCTCCTCTCTCCATTTCTCTCTGTCCTATCCAACAATGACGACATCAATGACAACAACAACATTAACTACAACAACAAGAAAAAACAACAAAGGCAACAAAAGGGAAAGTAAGTATTTTTTTTATTTTATTTTTCTAAGAATGAGGATAAATTTGGCAGAATTAGACTATATTAACTTAAATTTCCAGATCCAAATGAATACATAAGTTTTCTAAAGAATCAGTCTATGATTCTGGTATATTTAATATTGGAATTAATCAATGTTTGAATAATTTAGGGTTATGTCTCTAAATGCTGTAGCTTTACTCAAAATTAAGAGAGGAGGGTAGCTCAAAGATTATTCTGACTATATTCTAAAGTCTGAAATATATATGCAAATAGGAACATGGCAACTAAAGGATTTACTGTGATTTGACCGTAATTAGAATTGCAAAATATTTCATTTCAGGGGCTTATGCCTTTGCTCATCAAATTGTCGCAGTCTGTTTAAACCCAAGTTATTTCTCCTACTAGTTTATATGTTGCCAATGAATTATAAATTCAGCTTGTTTTAGCTTCTTAGGGAGTGGTTTGCGGCTACAGACAGACTATGATCCACATAGTCAACGACTGCCACCTCTCCAGATTCAAAGGAGGTCTCAAAACTTTACATCAGGCTCAACCTGACACTGTTGACTGGCTACGGATGAAGGGCAAACGCTAGAAGAAGAAGGGAGTGGTTACATAAGAATTTCAATAGCACAAAATGTTCATTCGACGTTATGTTGTTGGGGGAAAAAAAACTGTGTAACTTAAAAAACATTTTCTCTGCTACCTTGTCTCAATGTAGGCAGGTCAAATTTTGATAACTAAGTAGGTTCTAAAGAGATAATGTTTGATCTGTTAATATTATAGATACACACACACACAGTGCTGCAATAAACATCTTTTGTTGCACTATTCCCTTCTGAGTCCGAAGTAGGACAAGAAGTTGCTGTACTCAACACTATCAACATTACCTTAGTCTGCCAACTTAACCTTCCAAGTGCTTAGTCGAAGGTTACCAGATGTTCCTTTTATACTAACATTCAAAGCATTTAATACTTGACACTAAGATGGTCTTAAATAAAGAGCAGACACTGAAAACAGTAATTTGTTTAAGTAGCATTTTAGGTTAGTCCAAAAGCCACCATTTTGGCTACTGGCTTTTTCCATGCCTGTGCTTTGGTCAACTGGCCATTGCACAAGTCACCAGCAAATCCAGACACTCCCATCTCTCTGTTAGGACCCAGATTCTATACTCTTTCACCCCAACTCAACTTGCACCTTGACTGTGAGTTGCTCACACAATGTTTGTCCCTTATTTTCACTCTAGTGTTTAGCCTCACACTTATACTCAGATCTTATTTGTTATATGCTTTACATTGGGTTGTTCTAGCTCTCCCCCTGCCAAGAAAATTGGTTCAGTCCTGCTAGTTTCGCAGGCCGCTTGTCCCTGCCCCAAGGAACCCCGAGAGAGTTCCAGGGTTCCAGAGTTCGAGAGTTGGAGAGCACTTGGCGCCGCCGCGGGGGAAAGAGGCAACAGAGTTCTGTTTGGTGATTAGTTTGGGTTAGTTTATGAATCGTTGTTCCTGAATAAAGAAATACAGCTTCCCTGCCCAGCCGTGTGTCTGCGAGTCTCTGTTACCCGCCCGTGAAGCTAGCCGGCCAGCTGGAGCCTCCGAATTTTAACAACACTTATTCACTAATAAAATGTGTCTATCTTTAACCTTAACACATCAAATTTCAAAAGGAATTTTTTTTATAGACATGATAATTTTGGTAACTGTGTAATTATATCTAACATACTAAGCTGTATATCAATAGTAATTGCAATTTACTACCTGTTGTTAATTAGCACAAACTGCTACAAATAGAAGTCAGTTCTCAAGAAATTGAGCAACAGTAGGTGAAGTCTAGGAGAAAACAAATTGACTGCCCAGAGTGACGAAGTTCATAAAAGAGACACGAAAACACTGTTCTCATCAAAAATACTTGTTCTCTTCTCTATACAGTAAATCCTCTTAACAGATTTTAAAATAGCAATCTTCCTGTGGGTCGGGCAGTAGCGCAGTGGGTTAAGCACACATGGCGCGAAGCTCAAGGACCAGCCTGGGGATCCCATCCCGCCTTGAGCCCCTGGCTCCCTACCTGCAAGGGGTAGGGGATCAGTTCACTGGTGGTGAAGCAGGTTTGTAGGTGTCTATATTTTTCTTCCCCTCTCTGTCTCCCCTCATCTCTCAACTTCTCTCTGTCCAACAACAACAATAATGATGACAATAATAATAACAACAACAAGGGCAACAAAATGAGAAAAATAGCCTCCAGGAGCAGTGAATTCATAGTGCAGACACCAAACCCCAACAGTGACCCTCAAGGCAAAAAATTAACAATAATAATAAAATAACAATCTCCCTCATCGATTGGAACTAAGAAAAAGGAAAAGGACAATGCAGGGTGAATTCCCAGAGGCCTATAGTCCAGTGCAGCTAATTCAAGGATTTGGAATGGAGAAAGGAGGAGCAGCATTAAGGGGGCGGGTGATTTGGTTGAGGGTGAGATGTATTGACAACTAGCTTGGGGAAATATGAAAATGTGCCCCAGTGACAAAAGATTCTATAAGTCAACATTTCCTCATTAATGTGGGGGGAAAATGTCTTGAAAACACCTTTGGGAGGTCAGGCAAGTGATGTAGACATGTCTATGAGGAGCCCTATTGAATATATTCAGTCCCTGGAACTGCATGTGATAGAGTGATGGTCTGAATTTTCTCAGTATTTCTCTCCATTTCACATGAACTAAATAAACTTTAGACATTATAAACTATCTTTGGAAGAAAAATCATAACTGGGTTCTATTTTTTTGAAGATGTTTTGCCTTTCAAATTGACTAAATTATTTTAGAAACTATTTTTCATTCTCCCACAAGGCAATTACAGTATTCCTTAGCAATTTCATCTGTTTTAATAAATCCTAAGACTTTGTCTTCCTTGAATCATTATATATATATATATATTCCATTGATTGCTAGCTTCTTCCCATGCCAAGACCCTTAGTTCCATCTGCTCTATTCTGAGCTTTACATTTCTGATTATTAAGCAAATTGTACTGCTTTATATCTCATGGCTTTTCAGCCACCAAGTTGCAGATGCTACCATGATGCCATGCTGACTTCCTTGGACAGATGACCTCACTAATGTGTCTTGGAACCTCACCTCCCCAGAACCCTACCCCACTAGGGAAACACAGAAACAGGCTGGGAGTATGGATTGACCTTCCAATGCTCATGTCCAGCATGGAAGCAATTACAGAAGCCAGACCTTCCACCCGAATTTTGGTCCATACCCCTAGAGGGATAAAAAATAAGGAAGTGGAGGCCAGTGGTAGTGCAGTAGGTTAAGTGCACATGGCACGAAGAGCAAGGACCGATTCAGGGATCAGTGTTCCAGCCCCCTGGCTCCGTACATGCGTGGGGGAGGGGGGGTTCTTCACAAGCGGTGAAGCAGATCTGCAGGTGTCTATCTTTCTCTCCTCTCTCTGTCTTCCCCTCTTCTCCATTTTGTCTCTGTCCTATCCAACAAATATCCTATTCATCAAAACTTTCCATGCTTTCCTAATACTATTTCTGAAGTAAATACACTTGTATTCAAACTTTAAATTATTTATTCTCTCTCCATTGTTTTCATTCTTTCATCTGCTCAGAACTCTTTTCTAGCTGTCTATCATCTGTTAATACAATTTTCCATCTGTATATACATGTTATTTACTTCACCGCTACTTATGAGCAGTGAAAATGAACAGCAGTGTATTAGTCTACACATCTTGTATATGTACAGTCTTTACTATCTGATACAACATCTCCTTTTCACTTTATTTTCAAGGTTTGATCTCTAGCATGTCTAGGTAAACAAATTGATTGAATTTTTTTAAATCAAATATACTTGTTAAACTTCTATGCCCAGAGCATCACTCAGCTTTAGCTTATGGGAGTTCTGGAGATTGAATTTGGCACACTATAGCCTCAGGCCTGAAGTCTTTTTGCATAACTACTATGCAGTCTGCTAGGGCCCCTGTCTCATCTTTATCAGGCTGATGGTTTTATTGTTAAGTTGTATGAGTTCCTTATATATGGCTAATATTAATAGTAGCCTCTCCATCCTATCAGCACCTATATGCACCTTAAAGCAGAAATCAAGATACATGAATCAAAAAGTGATATAACTATAGGCTGAAGTTGATAAATACACTATAATTCAAGACAACAACAGAAATGGACACATCTCATGGGACAAAAATGAGCACATACAACATAGTGAGCTTCACAAAGTCATCAACGAGCTGAATATACTGGCTGTTTATTGACAACCAAGGACAGCAAACTACATATTCCTCTCAAGCCCATATGGAATGCCCACCAGGATAGAAGATGTTCTGGGACACTTTAACAAGTATAAAATAATATAAAGCATAATAATAAACACAGAACTCCAAAGAACAAAAGTAGCCTGCATATATAAATGTGTGTGTGTGTGTGTGTGTGTGTGTGTGTGTGTGTGTGTGTGTGTGTGTGTTATATACAGATAAGACCTCTAAAAGGTAGAAATGAGAATGAGGACATTTTCATTTCCTAGCTATGACCATGGAATGCAAGCTCAGATCTACAGGGATGCAGAAGTTACACAGGCTCCTGTGCTGAATATGAATAGACATGGGCCCCATATCAAATCTATGATGTTTAAGTTAATGGTATTTATATACTTTTCCATATCTGGAAGCTACTCTCTGCCTTGATCCTAGTCCTATGTCCAACTCTGACACCATCGCCCCAGACAGTACCTTTAGCCCACCTGCATATTAGCTGTCAGGCTCAGACAAAAATTAGTAATCATCTTGTTGATCATTATTAAATCACTAATAAAATTTAAAAAATCAATAAAGTCATGGGTACTTTGGAATATACTTAAAAAAAAAAACTTTTTCCAAAATGGAGATTATAAATCTCATCTGCTATATTTTTACCTTACCTTTAGGTTCCTGTTTATTAAACAATTTGTTCTGTTTTATATCTTAATGCTTTTTAGCCACCAAGTTGCAGTTGCTACCATGATGTCAACCTGACTTTCCTGGGCAAACTTACCAATATGTCCTGGAACCCCACCTCTCCAGAGCCCTGCCCCACTAGAGAAAGATAAAAACAGGCTAGGGGTATGGATCATCCTGCCAATGCCCATATCCAGCAAAGAAGCAATTACAGAAGCCAGACCTTCAACCTTCTGCACCCTGTAATGACCCTGGGTCCATACTCCCGGAGGGGTAAAGAATAGGAAAGCTTCCAGTGGAGGAGATGGGAGAACTATAGTGGTGGGAATTGTACCCTTCTTATCCTACCATCTTGTTAATCATTGTTAAATCAATAAAAAAGTTCACTAATAAAAAATCAGAAAAGAGTTAATCACATGTGTAATAGTACAAAGGCTTGGCCTAGGGCAGGGGTAGATAGCATAATGGTTATACAAAGAGACTCTCATGCCTGAGGCTCTAAAGTCCCAGGTTCAATCCCCTGCACTACCATAAGCCAGAGCTGAGCAGTGCTCTGGTAAAAAAGAAAAAAAAAAAAGAAAGAAAGAAAAAGAAAAGAAACAAAGGCATGGCCTAGCAAGGAATAGAATTTTGGAAAGCCAATCATTTCTCAGAGTGCTCATGAAGCCATGGTAAGAGACAAGAAAAAGAGACAGGGGTTAGATTAGGAGCTCAACTTTGTACCTATTTGGGTAATAAAAACAAGCCAAAATTGATACAGTATGGAAATGTGTTTTTTCACTGACTCACATTTTAGAAATTCCCTGCAAAGGGAATAAGGAAAAGGATGGTTTCATAGGCAGTATTGATGACCATACACTGTTTGTTTAAGATGAGAAAAGTTAAAACATTTTTCTTTTTCAAGAACTGAAGTGGAGGGCTTGATAAACAATACTTCTACCACTGAAAAAGAATAAAATTCAGATTTTAGAAAAACAGTATCTGATCCACCTTGGAGTTGGAAAGAAGTAAATGTGAAGGGATGAGATGAATGTTAAGGACTTAAATATAGGGAATAGACTCACACATCTATTAGATTCCCTGATGTTTGATAATCTGATAGTAGAGACAGATATGAGATTATCTCATCTAATAGCATAATGCGGTAAAAACCAGTAGACATACATCTTCATATAACTCACTGTCCAACATTTTCATTTCTAGATGATTCACAGTTAACATCACCTATTCTGATTTGTTGAAAAGTAGTAAATGCTCTACTGCATATGGGAACTGCTTTAGCCTTTTAAAGTCTAACCAGCAGGAGAAAGTAGGGAATGCATCCTACTCATCACTAGATCTGTATTTCATTCTGCTCAGATTGCTAATGAATGAATTCAAAAGTGGTCACATTATTGAGGAGGATATCTTATTTTCTATTCTTCATGTGTTCCCATTTGGCATACCTCCTCTCCTGGTTTTAACATTTTTTTTTCTTTCTAGAACCTACATGCCTTAACCTAGTAATGAGGTTTGAAGAACTTTGGTCTACAATGACTCCTTCTTCTTATTCCTGTCCCATAACAATCATTTGGGAGAGAGGTAGGGCTACAAAGTGTCCCACTGCTCATAGTGGGAGTTACATGTATAAGACCCCATTCATAAGTCTCAGCATCCTCAGAAATAAAGGAAACGTTTTAATCTACACCTGCCAACTCTCTATCCTATTTCTAATTTAATTCAGAACTTGAATGGGAAGGTTGTCATTATTTATTGCCCTCTTTCAAAGCCTGCAATGGGCATAGTTTAGCAAAGCAATCAGAAAACAGCTTAATTTGGAAAGATAATGAAAATATATACATATTCTTTACTAGGATCTGTAGCAATGTCTTTGTCAGGTCAGCCTCTCACTTGTTATCTGACATTACAACACTATTTACACTTATAATAAGAAAATAAATCCTGCCTATCTACTTACATAAATATGGGACATTAAACTGAATGTTGATATGTGCCCCTTCCAGTCATCATATGCCCACTGCTCCATAAAAGTTACCATTAATCAGGCCAACAACACCACGCTTACTTTGATTTGTTTTAACTTTATATGAATAGAATCAAAGAAGAGAAAAAGAGAAAAATTTGTGGGGGGAAATATTTCTTAAATAAGAGATCACTAAACAAAACAAACCAACAAAAAAGCCAAATTCTTCAAAATGATATTTTATTATTATATTTATTTATTTATTTATTAGATAGAGACAGTGAGAAATGGAGAAGGGGGAGATAGAGAGGGAGGGAGACAGAGAGACACCTGCAGCCCTACTTCACCACTTGCAAAGCTTTTCCCTTGCAGGTGGGGACCAGGAGCTCGAACCTGGGTCCTTGAGCATTATAGCATGGGTGCTCAACCAGGTACAAAGCTTTCCCCTTGCAGGTGGGGACCAGGAGCTCGAACCTGGGTCCTTGAGCACTGTAGCATGTGCGCTCAACCAGCTGCACCACCACCCAGCTCCTCGAAATGACTTTTAAATAGATATAGCTACACAAGTGTAGCATTACTGTGATTTAATGAAGTGTACATGCACTCTGCCCCAGGGATTTCTGCATCAGTTAAGATCAGCACCTTGGCTATTACTTGGCCTAACACTAGAACAATTCCCATCCCCCAGGATCCTCAAACTCATTGTTTAGGGAGGGCAGAGATTATCACTAAAGGAGAAAGGTTTTACCTGAAAAGTGGAACTTTAGGCAAAACTTGTGTTGAGATAGCCCCCACAAACACATTTACACAGAGAACAGAAATGAGGGCAGGAGGAAAAGACCAGTGCAGATCTCTCTGAAGGGGATCCCTATGGACACACAAGAGTTGGATCTATCAGAAGACAACAAGGATACTATAGAGCTGATGACCTCAGGTTCTGTGGGAAGATCAATTAATTCCTACACACCTTTTCCTGAGAGTTGTCCTCAGAGATGCTACTCCTCCATGTGACAGAAAACAAAAGCCATGTGAGCCCTGAGCTGAGGCACTGTCAGTGTGAAGGGGCATGAATCATGAAGCTGCCTGCTGTGTCAGGAGCTGAAAGCAAAGTGAAGCCAAGAGGGTGAGAGACAAGGCAGCAGCTGAGCAGAGCAGAGGGACTTGAAAGCTGTGTTTATTCAGCATCCATGGAGAAACATCTAGAGATTTATTTTGACACATTAACTGGTGAAGTTTTCAAGTGGAGAATACAGTGCTTTATGTTATAAAGTATAAAAGTACAATCAAAGTATATCCTCAAAATCTAAGTTTAAAGTAAGCATAAAGGTTATTTCAGTTTGTACAGTTAGTTATTCACTATTGTCAAATTAATACCACTATCTTGGTTCTTAATTGCTAATGATTGTAGGCAAACAAAATGAGACTTTTAAATTTTCAAATATTAATTTATTAGTTTGTGAGAGAGAAAGGCAGAGAGAACCAGAGCATCACTCTGACATATGAATGCCAGGAATCAAAGTCTAAATTCGCCTCATGCATAGAAATACAGTTTTCTACTTGCTATGTAACCTCTAGGCCACAAAAAGATAGAGATCTCTTTAAATGAAGAGAAAAACATGCTAGAAAAGCTAACAGTTGAGCAAAAGGTTGATGTTCTCATTATTTGAACTGAAATTTGGTTGATCTATGCAGTTTGACCCCATGCTAATCTTTGGGCACATGAGAGTATAACAAATTCAGTCTAGTTTGCTGCCAGACTGATTTCCTTAATCTTTAATCATGAGATTTTTTTTCCTCCTTAAAAGCATCAGTCATTATGCCCTTCTCTTGCATCTCCATAGACACTCTGCCAAGATCACTTTGCTTTAACTCAGTTTGTTTGCTTCCAGTAACACCTACTGCCCTTTCCACTGAAATTTCTGTTTAACTTTTTAAAAAAACTTTATTTATTTATTTATTTATTTATTTATTATTGGATAGAGACAGAGAGAAATTAAGACAGAAAGGGGAGTTAGAGAGGAAGAGAGAGAGACACCTGCAGACATGCTTCACCGCCTGTGAAGGGACTCCTCTGCAGGTTGGGAGCTGGGGGCTTGAACAAGGACCCTTACACAGGTTCTTACAGCTTTGCGCCACGTGTGCTTAACCCACTGCGCTACCTCCTGACTCCCCTCTGTTCAACTTTTAAGACCAGAACAGGCTTCAGCTTTAATGCCCTCTCCAGCTGCCTTCAGGTATTTCCTCTGGGCACTTATAGGCTTTCTTGGCAAAATGCTTCCAGTGGAACCCTATTTTTGTCTATATGTGGGACTGTACCACCTTTCTGAATACACATAATATGTATTATATATTAGAGATTAACATATGTATTATTATGATTTTTTTCCACCAAGGTTATCTCTGGGGCTAGATGCCTACAGTATGATTCTACTGCTCCCAGTGGATATCCTTTCCTTTTCTTTCTTTCTTTTTTTAATAATAGAGATAAAGAAAAATAAAGAGGGCGAAAGGGAAAGACAGATGCATGCAGCCTTCTCCACCCATCATGAAACTTCTTTCCAGTAAGTGGGCACCAGAAACTTGAACCAGAGTCCTTGCACATGGTAATCTTCATGTAACTGGATGCATTACTGTCCATCTCTGACCTCTTTGAATATTAACTAATCTCTAACTTTATCTCCAAACATGCTGGTATGAAGAACCATTCAAGCAACAACCTGGTCTACTTCTGTCCAATCTTTTATCTTCTACTCTGAAATATAATCTTGCTTTAATCATCTTTAAACTAAATATAATTAGAAATATTCTACCATCTCTTTAAGATATACTATTTGGGGGCCAGTGGTTACATACTTGGTGGAATACACATATTACCATGTACAAGAAGCAAGGTTCAAGTCCCTGGTTCCCACCTGAGGGCAGTGGGGGGAGCTTTAAGAGTGGCAAAGCAGTGTTTCAAGTCTTTTTCTTTTCCTCTCTACCTCCTGCTCCCGTCTCAATTTCCCTCTATCCTATAAAACATAAGTAATATAAAATTAAATTTAAAAATAATGTCATTTGGTATAATAAAATCATGGTTAGGAACTGGGGAACATTGTTTCAATCATTGAATTTTAAAAGAATATAGGGAGCAGGGCGGTAGCGCAGTGGTTACGCGCACGTGGTGCAAAGTGCAAGGACCAGTGTAAGGATCCCGGTTCAAGACCCCGGCACCTCACCTACAGGGGAGTCGCTTCACAGGCGGTGAAGCAGGTCTGCAGGTGTCTATCTTTCTCTCCTCCTCTCTGTCTTCCCCATCTCTCTCCATTTCTCTCTGTCCTATCCAACAATAACGACATCAATAACAACAACAATAATAACTACAACAATAACAAAAACAAAAAGGGCAACGAAGGGGAATAAATAAATAAATATTTTTTTTAAAAAGAAGTTACAAATAAAAGAAAACTTAAATGAACAGACTATCATGGTAGCAGAAGGAATGGGAAAATGGAGTACAGAATCATATGATATTTGTAACAGGAGGTTAAACTAAATGTATTTTGGTTTAGAAATTCTCGTTGCCTTTTTCACTCATTCATTACAAGCTTGTTCTTGATGTTCTCTTCGTAACAAGTTTCCATTAGATATTCATTGACAGAACCGGGAAAAGAGAGAGAAGAGATTAAAAATGAGAAAACAGGGATTCCCGGAAGATGGCGGACTAAGAAGCTGCTAGTGGCTGAGCTCTGAACACATCTCCTGGAAACGGTAGGATTTTCTGCCTTTAGTAGGCCAGCCATTAAGGGGTCCTAGCGGTTACACTAAGGAGGTGACTATAACTTAATTTGGGTTAAGAATTAGAGTAGGAAAAAAGGGGAAAAATTTTTTTTCTTCCTTTAATTTCTAAGCATACCTCCTTCCCCCACCCCCATAACCAGTCCCTGGGGACCAGCTCCTAGCAGGATGTCCTGCTAGGAGCTCCTTTTCTTTACCAAATTCCTGTCCCACCAGGGAGTATCATTAATTCTAAGTCTATACCTTTCTGAAACCTCTGGCGTTTTTTCTTTCTAAGTAGCCAACCCCACCCACCTCACCCAACATAGCTAATTAAATAATTAAAAATAAATACATAAAAAAACCCTTTCCTTTCACTGCCCTTTTATGACTGTTATTTTTCTTATCTTTTTCTTTTCAACAACAGAGACATATGGGATGATCTCAAAAGAAGTAACATTCGTATAATTGGCCTGCCAGAGGAAGAAAGAGAGGAAGGGGAAGCAAACATTCTAGAGGAAATAATAGAAGAAAACATCCCAGACCTGAATAACACAAAGGACATCAAGATTCAAGAGGCCCAGAGAGTACCAAACAGAATCAACCCAGACCTGAAGAAACCAAGACACATCATAGTCACAATGAGAAGAAGTAAGGATAAAGAAAGGATCCTAAAGGCTGCAAGACAGAAACAAAAAGTCACATACAAGGGAAAAACCCATAAGATTATGTGTAGACTTCTCCACTCAAACTCTAAAAGCCAGAAGGGAATGGCAAGATATCTATCGAGGCCTGAATGAAAAAGGGTTTCAACCAAGGATAATATATCCTGCTAGACTTTCATTCAAACTAGATGGAGGGATCAAAACCTTCTTAGATAAACAAACAGTTAAAGGAGGCAACCATCACCAAGCCGGCCCTGAAAGAGGTTCTAAAAGACCTCTTATAAACAAGAACATCATTATAATACTGGCAATATATCAGAGCAAACAAAAAAAATTTTTTTGAACAATGGCACTACAGTACATTAAATCCATAATATCAATAAACATCAATGGCTTAAACTCACCCATCAAAAGGCACAGGGTGGGGGATGGATCAGAAAACATAACCCAACCATATGCTGCTTGCAAGAATCCCATCTGTCACAACAAGATAAACACAGACTTAAAGTGAAAGGATGGAAAACTATCATACAGGCTAACAGACCACAAAAAAGGGCAGGAACAGCCATTCTCATCTCAGACACGATAGATTTTAAACTAAATAGAGTAATAAAAGATAGGCAAGGATATTACATAATGAGTAGAGGATCAGTCAGCCAAGAAGACTTAACAATTATTAACATCTATGCACCCAATGAGGGACCATCTAAATACGTCAAGCACCTACTGAAAGAATTTCAAAAATACATCAATAGTAATACAATAATAGTGGGAGACTTCAATACCCCACTCTCACACTTAGACAGATCAACAAAGCAGAGAACCAATAAAGATACAAGAGAAGTGAATGAAGAGATTGACAGACTAGACCTCATGGATATTTTCAGACTCCTCCACTCCAAAACTGCAATACACCTTCTTTTCAAATTCACATAACACATACTCAAGGATAGACCACACGTTAGGCCACAAAGACAGCATCAATAAATTCAAGAGCATTGAAATCATCCCAAGTATCTTCTCAGACCACAGTGGAGTAAAACTAACATTAAACAACAAACAGAAAATTATTTAAAGTCACAGAATTTGGAAACTAAACAACATACTCCTTAAGAACCACTGGGTCAGAGATTCACTCAAGCAGGAAATTCAAATGTTCCTGGAAACAAATGAAAATGAAGACACAACCTATCAAAATATTTGGGACACAGCTAAAGCAGTACTGAGAGGGAAACTTATAGCCATACAATCACATATTAAACACCAAAAAGAAGCTCAAATGAATGACCTTACTGCACACCTCAAGGACTTAGAGGAAGAGGAACAAAGGAACCCTAAAGCAACCAGAAGGACAGAAATCACTAAAGTTAGAGCAGAAATAAACAACATCCAAAATTAAAGAACCATACAAAAGATCAATGAAGCCAAATGTTGGTTCTTTGAAAGATTAAACAAAATTGACAAACCCCTAGCCAGACTGACCAAAAAAAAAAGAGAGAAGACTCAAATTAATATAAATGTAAACGATGGAGGAGATATCACAACTGACACCACAGAAATCCAGAGAATCCTGCGAAACTTCTATGAAGAACTATACGCCACCAAGTTAGAGAATCTGGAAGAAATGGAACAATTCCTAGAAACATATGCCCTTCCAAAACTGAACCAAGAAGAACTACAAAATATAAATGCACCAGTCACAGACAAAGAAATTGAAACCATTATTAAGAATCTCCCCAACAACAAAAGTCCTGGACCAGATGGCTTCACAAACTAATTCTACAAAACTTTCAGGAAACAGTGAATACCCATACTTCTTAAGCTATTCCATAAGATTGAAGAAACAGGAATACTCCCTTCCACCTTTTATGAAACCAACATCACCCTGATACCAAAAGCTGATAGGGACAGAACAAAAAAGGAAAAGTACAGACCAATATCTCTGATGAATATAGATGTCAAAATATTAAACAAGATCTTGGCCAACCGGATACAGCAACATATCAAAAAGATTATTCATCATAACCAGGTGGGATTCATCCCAGGAATGCAAGGTTGGTTCAACATCCGTAAGTCAATCAATGTCATTCACCACATCAATAAAAGCAAAGCCAAAAACCACATGATTATCTCAATAGATGCAGAGAAAGCCTTTGACAAAATCCAACACCCATTCATGCTCAAAACTCTACAAAAAATGGGAATAGATGGGAAATTCCTCAAGATAGTGGAGTCTATATATAGCAAACCTACAGCCAACATCATACTCAATGGACAGAACCTGAAAGCATTCCCCTTCAGATCGGGGACTAGACAGGGCTGTACACTGTCACCGTTACTCTTCAACATAGTATTGGAAGTTCTTGCCATAGCAATCAGGCAAGAGAAAGAAATCAAAGGAATACAGATTGGAAGGGAAGAAGTCAAGCTCTCACTATTTGCAGATGATATGATAGTATACATAGAAAGACCTAAAGAATCCAGCAGAAAATTACTGGAAGTTATTAGGCAATATAGCAAGGTATCAGGCTACAAAATCAATGTACAAAAATCAGTGGCATTTCTTTATGCAAACACTAAATCTGAAGAAGAAGACATCCAGAAATCACTCCCATTTACTGTTTCAGCAAAATCAATCAAATACCTAGGAATAAAGTTGACCAAAGATGTGAAAGACTTGTATGCTGAAAACTATGAGTCGCTACTCAAGGAAATAGAAACTGATACCAAGAAATGGAAAGACATCCCATGCTCATGGATTGGAAGAATAAATATCATGAAAATGAATATTCTCCCCAGAGCCATATACAAAATTAATGCAATACCCATCAAAGTTCCACCAAGCTTCTTTAAGAGAATAGAACAAACACTACAATCATTTATCTGGAATCTGAAAACACCTAGAATTGCCAAAAAAATCTTGAGGAAAAGAAACAGAAATGGAGGCATCACACGCCCAGACCTTAAACTATATTATAAAGCCATCATCATCAAAACAACATGGTACTGGAACAAAAATAGGCACACAGACCAGTGGAACAGAATTGAAAGCCCAGAAATAAATCCCCACACCTATGGACATCTAATCTTTGATAAGGGGGCCCAAAGCATTAAATGGAAGAAGGAGGCTCTCTTCAATAAATGGTGCTGGGAAAACTGGGCTGTAACATGCAGAAGAATGAAATTGAACCACTTTATCTCACCAGAAACAAAAATCAACTCCAAATGGATCAAAGACCTAGATGTCAGACCAGAAACAATCAAATACTTAGAGGAAAACATTGGCAAAACACTTTCCCACCTACACCTCAAGGACATCTTTGATGAATCAAACTCAATTGCAAGGAAGACTAAAGCAGAAACAAACCAATGGGACTACATCAAATTGAAAAGCTTCTGCACATCCAAAGAAACTATTAAACAAACAGAGAGACCCCTCACAGAATGGGAGAAGATCTTCACATGCCATACATCAGACAAGAAACTAATCACCAAAATATATAAAGAGCTCAGCAAACTTAGCACCAAAAAAGCAAATGACCCCATCCAAAAAGGGGCAGAGGACATGAACAAAACATTCACCTCAGAGGAGATCCAAAAGGCTAACAAACATATGAAAAACTGCTCTAGGTCACTGATTGTCAGAGAAATGCAAATTAAGACAACACTAAGATACCACCTCACTCCTGTGAGAATGGCATACATCAAAAAGGACAGCAGCAACCAATGCTGGAGATGATGTGGGGACAGAGGAACCCTTTTACATTGCTGCTGGGAATGTAAATTGGTCCAGCCTCTGTGGAGAGCAGTCTGGAAAACTCTCAGAAGGCTAGACATGGACATTCCATATGATCCAGTAATTCCTCTCCTGGGGTTGTACCCCAAGGACTCCATAACACCCAACCAAAAAGAGGTGTGTACTCCTATGTTCATAGAAGCACAATTCATAATAGCTAAAACCTGGAAGCAACCCAGGTGCCCAACAACAGATGAGTGGCTGAGAAAGCTGTGGTATATATACACAATGGAATACTATGCAGCTATCAAGAACAATGAACCCACCTTATCTGACCCATCTTGGACAGAGCTAGAAGGAATTATGTTAAGTGAGCTAAGTCAGAAAGATAAAGATGAGTATGGGATGATCCCACTCATCAACAGAAGCTGACTAAGAAGATCTGAAAGGGAAACTAAAAGCAAGACCTGACCAAATTACAGGAGGAACCTCACATCTCCACTATAGAGCCCCTACTTCCCCTAGTCCTGAAACCCTTGGATAGGGCCCACTTTCCAGTATGCATCTCCCAATCCATATCAAATAATATTGCATCCACCGATCACAACCTAACCAACGCAACGATTGCCACCTCAACATGCTTCACCTCAGACTGTGTCCAGAGACTTCACGTGTGGAATGACAACCCTTCAGCTTCATTACTCGGGTGAGACCTTTCCGTTTATAGTACACTCTAATTTCATCTCAGGTGGTTCACTTTCTAACAAAGTCCCAAAACCTAGATATACACCAGTTTCTGTGAGAGAGAGCTTATGTTCACACGTATCCATAAACTACTGCAAAATATATACCTGAAAGCAGAAGTACACTAGAGTTTGCAGTGAGTACCTCCCTAACACTTCCTCTCCACTATTCCAAGCTTTGGGTCCATGATTGCTCAACAAATTGTTTGGCTTCGTATGTTAACTCTCTTTTCAATCACCAGGTTCCAGTTGCCATCAGGATGCTGGCCAGGCTTCCCTGGATTGAAGACCCCACCAATGTGTCCTGGAGCTCAGCTTCCCCAGAGACACACCCTACTAGGGAAAGAGAGAGGCAGACTGGGAGTTTGGACCGACCAGTCAACACCCATGTTCAGCGTGGAAGCAATTGCAGAAGCCAGACCTTCTACCTTCTGCAACCCTCAATGACCCTGGGTCCATGCTCCCAGAGGGATAGAGAATAGGAAAGCTATCAGGGGAGGGGGTGGGATATGGAGATTGGGTGGTGGGAATTGTGTGGAGTTGTACCCCTCCTACCCTATGGTTTTGTTAATTAATCCTTTCTTAAATAAAAAAAATTTTAAATGAGAAAACAATAATAGAGTCTAGACTCTCTGATGCATAGAAAGGAAGTTAAGTACAGCTTCAGCAAGAGAGGCACAAGTGTTAGTGGAAGTGTTAGTTTCCCTGCAGGAAGTCATGACAACCAAAATAAAAATGAACATATGAAATTGGAAAGGAAATCAGTAAGCCAAATGACTTACATCTGAGCATAGGTATTTATATTTTATCTGATCAATGACAAGTGTCCAACAGTCAAGTGCTATGACACATTGATGACAACAGTGGTTGACACCTAAGGCTATGGTAAAAATAGAATATCGAAGATAGAAATTCTGAAACTGAGGAATACACTTAAGAGTTTAGGAATCCAATTACAAGTAAAAGGAGCTTCAACTAAGTGGTCCAAGAGATGTGTGTAAAAAAACATGTTGAAAAAGTTATAGAACTTATAATTGGAGACTGAAGACTTTAATGCACAAGAGACAAAAATGGAGTTGAGAAATCTTAACAAGGATAGTGTTACAACTACAAGAATGAAGCAAAGGGAGAGGGCAGAGACAGAGACCCTGAGCTTTTCTATGATACCAAGTTTGAGAGGTTTTTATCTCCAATGTGATAGGAGGACAGAAAAACATGGAGATCCATGTTGAAGGTGAGATATAAGACAATTCATGAAGACCAATAAATGAATGCAATTAATAGCTTTACACTTCAGAATGTTACAACCACCTATTTCCCCAGGAGTAACTGTTATTTTCACTTATGAAAAGGTATATTTATAATAAATATGTTAACAACAAGATAGCATCCAAATATAGTTAGCCAAATTCACGAAATATTTAAAATGGTAAGCAAGACAATGAGCAGTGATTTTTTTTCCCCTGAGTTCTTAAATATCCTCCTGACCATGATGGAAAGTTGCATTGCTGACATGCTGATGTAGTGTGAGTCCAGCTGGGACAATGAAGATGCTTGATTTAACAGAAAATTAGTTCCCTTTTATTGTGCCTATGACATCCAGGACTGTTTGAAGAGAGGGGGCTCACACAGTGTCAGACGTGTCTTCATTCTGTCTTATAGGAGTGGGATGACAGCATATGGCTCGGCATTTGGATACCAGTCTTTGCAACAGGGGGTAGCAGACAGACTGAAACCTGCAATGTTTTTAAATGTCAGTTGGAGAGATTCTCTTCCTCAAAACCCTAAGGGAGTTATTACCTTGACAGATAATGTGTGACTCTCAAGCTGCTCTCTTCAAACAACTTTGCCTGTCAACCTCAACCTTTGAAATATAGTGGTGTACTGTGGGAGGTGTATTATAATGGAAAACTATACTATATACCTAAACCAGGATTCATATTCCCCCTAGGGACTCAAGAGAACAATTGGCATGGCTCTTTGGATAACTGACCAAGGTATCTAGTCAATATATTGTGTTAATTTGCGAGTAGGCTAGGGAAAAAAAACAAACAAACAGATCATTCACATATCTCATTTTCTGAGCCTGGGTTCAGTATATAATCACCGTAGACCTGACAGATGAATTTTTTTTCTAGATGTCCTATCATCTTCTTGCATACCATCTTAGGCAAACCTACCCCAAGGGTCACCCGGGATAATACACATAACATACACAGCTCCTTCGTAGCAGTCTTGAGTGCTTGCTGCAGGAATAACCTTGGCTTGCAAATATTTCTCCTACTGTGCCACTGACAAGCTAATGGATCTTGTAAATGTGTGGCCTAAATCCCCTGCCTCAAATATATGAGGAACTTTGCCCAGTGCTGCCATGAGCATCTGAATGCTAAGCTTTTTCCTCTAAAAGCATTATGGATTAATCACCATAGAACACTGAACTTAATTCTTTTCTTTCTAAATAACTCTATCAATTTATCCTTCCCAGACTATCATCCTGAGTATCTGCAGGGGTCCCTTTGGATGCCAGATCAATATCAGGCTTTTGTGTAGGACCATCAGTAAGCAAAACACAGGCCGAATATCTCCTTCAAGCCTGCCTCCAACCTCCTTATTAAAGCAACCTCTTGGGCAGCAGAGCTGTCAGGGTCTCCCTCAGCTTCATCACAATGCAGCGGCATGGAAAGGGATTCCTAAGCAACTCCTAACAATTTTAATAGGTATTTATTTCCTTTTCTGTCCTAGCTATGATATGTATAATGCCTGCACATGGCAGAAGAAATTTTATTTTATGAATTTGGTTTCCAAATGCCTCCCCTTGCTTTAAAAACGAAGTGTGATCTATTAGTCTGATCCACTCTGCAATCCTGAGGCGAGCTTTAGTCATTTGTGGAAAAGCTCACATTTATAAAGTGACTGGATCTGGACTTTTTGAAAAAGAAGTTATCATTGAGGAAACATCTCTCTTCAGGGTTTTATTTACACAATGTATATTAAGTGAGCTTTGCATGACCTAGAAGGATCGCATCTTTGAAAAGAAGCAGTGGAATTTCTGTTTTTGTTTTACCTTCCAAGTAAATACTGACTTATGTTGACTCTGATATGCTCATTCACTCAACTTTTGAGTTGAATTGATAAAAAGAATCCTATCCAGTTCTTTACCATTGATCCTGGTTGTATAGTCTGGATAAGTTAAAACAGCTGGACTACCACACAGGACCTTACAGCTAAGAGAATGAGAGCAACTTAAAATCTACTTTGTGTCCTGTATGGGAAGCAACAGTTCCATTTTCTAAATTTGAATGGGTGTTATACAGGTAAGCAACTAGCCTAAATGAAAAACAAGGTTTTCAAACTTAAATGGCGACAACCCCAGGCAAGTTATGGCAAATAAAAATGTGTGGTTCTAGACAACTGGTATCATTTTTCTGTGAAGGTGTCTGCAAAGCACTCTCACCCCCAACATAGGCCTTTTTAAAAAAATTATTTATTCCCTTTTGTTGTCCTTGTTGTTTTATTGTTATAGTTATTATTGTTCTTGCTATTAATGTCGTCATTGTTGGATAGGACAGAGAGAAATGGAGAGAGGAGGGGAAGACAAAGGGGAAGAGAAAGATAGACACCTGCAGACCTACTTCTCCACTTGTGAAGCGACTCTCCTGCAGGTGGAGAGACGGGGGCTTGAACCGGGATCCTTAACACTGGTCCTTGTGCTTTGGGCCACCTGCACTTACCTCGTTGCGCTACCGCCCGACTCCCCGCAGGTCTTTTTATACCATCATGCACCAGAACAGCATTGCTCTCTTTACCTCCACCTTTGCCTCTTTGGCCAGAGTCCTTTGACTTGTTGCAATGAACCACACCCAGCCCAAGTTTCACATGTTCATAGCAGCACAGTTTGTAATAATCCTAACATAGAAGAAACCCAGATGCCCAACAACAGATGTGTGACTAAGAAAGTTGTATATGTACAAAATGGAATAATAATCAAATGCACAAGTTGATGAGGTCTTCTCCTTTGCCTCATCTTGGGTGAGATTTGAGAAAATTAGGTTGAGTGAGATAAGTCAAAATGAGAAGTGTAAATGTTAGGTGATATCTCTTATAGGTAGAACTTAAAAAAAAAAAGGGACAGAAAAGGAAACACAATAAGCACTGTAAAACATGAGCTTAAAGTCAGGACCACGGTGCACCTGGTAGAGTATACAAATCACCATGATCTGGGTTCAAGCCCCAGCTCCACACCTATAGGAAGAAGCTCCATGAGTAGTGGAGACGTGTGTGTGTGTGTGTGTGTGTGTGTGTGTGTGTGTCTATCCATTTCTCTTAATCTCTGTTACAAAGAAAGGAAAGAAGACAAAAAGAGATAAAGAGAAAGAAAAAGGAAGAAAGAGAATAAAAAGGAAAGGAAAGAAGGAAAGAAGAACCATCAGGAGTCATCATGCAATCACTCTAACACTAGTGACAAAATGAAGAAAGAAAGAAAGAAAGAAAGAAAGAAAGAAAGAAAGAAAGAAAGAAAGAAAGAAAGAAAGAAAAAGATAGTCCCAAGTAGACCCATCAGAAAGTTCAATCAACCTGACAACCACAGATCATCAGGCTGTGTTAGTGTCTGAGAGACAGACAGAGAGAGTTTCTAGGAATGGAACTATAAACTCATCTAGGGATGGAATGGAATGCACAGCCTCACTTGCCTCCAAGGTCAGCTCTACACTTTACATATTTTATAGTCAATTCAATCTTCAAAATTGAAAAAAAACATTTATGGATCTTTGACTTGTCTCTTCTGAGTCTTAGAGCAAAAACAAATTAAAAGTGTCTCTTTCTATCGACCACACTTTACAAATTTACAGGGAAGCTATTGTCAGTCTGACAAAATGCCAGGACTAACTCACTCCAGTCTAATCTGTAATGGGTTTAGTAGATCATGTAAGCTTAGAAGTGAGACAGATTTCTTTACTCGGAGCTATAGAACTCTCAAGGCAGGTATGCATGAAAAAGAGAAGCTGATGTAATATTTTGATGTAAGATTTATTTTTCTTTACTTTTCAATTAAGCCTTCAAGTTTATAGTGGAATTGAAAAGATCCGCAAACACATAATTTTACAGAACTCACTGTCAAAATTGTTTCCTATCAAATAGCTTTAGAGAATTATTACAGAAATTATCTTTTTCTCTAGAGTTGAAAGAGAAGAGTTAGCCAACAAGAAACAAGAATATATCAGAAAAAGCCTATTAAAAATGCAGACAGTGACCAGATTTGCATGCCTGGGGACCCAGAAGTTTCAAGTTCAACCCCCTGGAGTTCAGAACTGAGTGGTGTATGGTCTTTGTCTCTTTCCCTCTCTCAAATAATAAAGTACATAAAAATATACAGGAGAAAATAGTAAATATTTGTACTCTCTATGTTGGGGTCTTAACTCTCTCAAAAATGGTAAATATAACAAAAGTATGGAGCTATTATAGCAGAATGGAATACAGTATGTGAATTTACAAAGCTAATGGAGTCAAACATGAAAAACCATAGTATATGTCTCTCCAGTATCAGCCACATAATAAAATATGATGGATCTCTGCCTTCAGTTGAAAATTCTATTTTTATTTTTAAATTCTTATAAAACGCTCAATCCCTACAAAGTGTTCCCTGTCATTTTGATTGAGCATTTAAAAAACCAATAATGGGCATAAGCAGAAACTGGAGTAATAACAGCTTATTTGGTTCCATATATGACTCCCATACTTAGATGAAACTTCTCAATTCAGTAGTATGAGTTCACATGAAATTAGGAAACTGACCGTCTATACTCAGTAGTGACCCTATACATGACCCCTGTGTTCAGGGCTGCATTGTTCACAATAGGGAGAATGAAGTCAGACTGCGTTACTCCATAACCAAATCTCTTCTCCCCATTTTTTAATGGGTTTGTTTGATTGGTTGGTTGGTTTTTGCTTTAGAGTGTGATGATTTTTTTATATATCTTGGATATGTTTTTTTTGTCAGATGCACACTGTGTCAGTAGTTCCTGCCACTGTGTAGGATACCTTTTAGTTTTACTGATAGTTTACTTTGCAATGCAGAAAATATTTAGTTATATGTAATCTATTTGTGTATAATTATGTTAGATGAGTTTTGTAAATTCAAGGTCAGTTTTGTCCATTCAAAGTAGATGTGTCTCCCTGAAGCCATCAGAAGGAAGAGTAAACATAGTGCAACCTTAATCCCATATGTTACAGAGATTTCTAAATAAATATCTAAATATTTCAAATTTTGATAGTAATGACAGTAGTAGTGAGGAGAGAGTGATTATGAAGATGAAAATTTTACAAAACAATTTTCACTATAACAAACTATGAATAAAAACCCATTTTCTGTTTCACATATTGGAATATAAAGGCTAATGTGCAACTAGGGTGAAATTGAATGTTTTCTTAATTTATTATAAAAGTAAAAATGACTCTTATTATAGTAATGAGAAAGATAATCACATCTCCCTAAACAACAATACATTGCTGATTATTTCCTATGTGTATGACCATGCAAGCTTATTCTAGTAGATATAATAAAAATATAATTGTCACCTAATTACTATAAAATAATATTTTTAAAGTTATTATTAAAAGTGGTACTTCAGAAAATGAAGAAAATAAGATGAAAAATGAAATTGGCAAACAAGCATTTGGAAAAAAAAGAAACTACACAAAGGAAGTTAAATCATCTTGCAGTATAAACTTGGGCAAAGAGCACATAAAAACTGGGGAGGAAGGACCAGGAAGATAGCATAACAATTGATACAACAGCTTATCATTCTCAAGATACCCAGAATTTCCAGGTTCAATCATTATCACCACCATAAACCAGAATTGAGCAGTACTCTGGTCCAAAGGGTAAAAAATAAATATTTTTTAAAGAAATTAAGGAGGAATCAAAGCATAAAACAATAGAATTAGGCTTTGAATAGCAAGACAAACATAATGATTTATATTTGAACAAAAGGCACAGACATTGCAAATCCCAATTTATAAAAGCAGAAGTATCTCCGCTATTTGGGCATGGTGAAGTTTACCAGGTATGACAGACCTGGGAAACCTAGGAAAGAAGGTATTGCCATCAGAGATATTTATCCATATGTTTCATTAATTAAGGCCTCGTGATATAGCATATGAAAATAATTTCAAATATTTGCGCCAGGTCTAAAGGACATCTATATATTCCAGGCTTAATCCTCCACCATTTCTAGTATTTGCATAGCCTAGAGGGATTTTAAACTGTTCATTTCTTACTACCCCCAACCCCAACCTGGCCATGGTCCATACATACTCAAGTTCAAACTGTTAGCCATCATTCAAACATTTTGTGTGCTTGTGTAATGGTATAAAAGAAAACGTTCACTAAAAACTGAGGCCTAGAAAATTTTATAGCATGAGAAATTCTGGGTCTGGTGCCAATGCATTCTGTTTCCTGCACACAGGGTGTCACAGCTTTTGTTCACTGATTTCTCACATTGGATCTTTGGTTTCTAGAAAATCAAGTGGTAAATCCTATCTAGTTACTGAACTACCAGAAAATTACCAAAATAAGAATTCAGTTACCAAACAGATACATAAAGATGGGAATAGATCTCAAGATGCTTCATCATTTAACTAAGATTAATTACAAAGTTTTAAATGTGCATTATCTCAATTTTCTCACAAAACATTAGGAAACTACTAATAATAGAATAGAGATCACTATTTAAAACTACGAAGGCAGTGAAAGAGAAATAATACAGTCGTAACCAGTAGATAGCAACATATACTGGAAAATCTGACCACTTGTAATAAATTGAATCATTTAGGAGCTAGGTGGTATGGTACCTGGTTGTGTGCACATGTTACAAAGTATAAGGACCCAGGTTTGAACCTCCAGTCTCCACCTGCAGCAGGAAAGCTTTGCAAGCGGTGAAGCCGTGTTGCAGGTGTCGCTCTGTCTCTTTCCCTATCAGCCCCTTCCCTCTTTAATTTCTGACTGTCTCTATCCAATAACTAAATAAAGACAATTTTTTAAAATCCAGTAATTTATAAAGCATCTGTTACGTGCTGGACATTGTCATGTTGATCTCCATGTTCTCATACTCTTATGTGCTAGATAATATTTTTACACACAATTTCTGTATGAGGAAAACAACCAGCGCTTGAAGAATATACTCCAATATAATATACTTGATAAGTGAAAAAGTCAGGGACTAGTGGTGGCACACCAGGTTAAGAGCACAAGTTACCATGTACAAGGACTGGGGTTTAAACCTCAGATCCCCATCTGCAGAAGGGAAGTTTCATAAAGCAGGGCTGCAGGTGTCTCTCTCCCTATACAGCTTCCACACCCCTCTAAATTCTATATGTCCTTTCAAATTAGGAAGAGAAAGAAGAGGAAGAAAAAGAGGAAGAAGAAAAAGAGGAAAAAGAGGAGGAAGAGTGAGTGGTAGCACACCTGATTGAGTGCACACATTACAGTTAACAATGACCCAGGGTCAAGCCCCCACTCTCCAGCTGCAGGGGAAAGCTTTATGAGTGGTGAAGCAGGGCTGTAGGTGTGTCTCTTTGTCTCTCTCCTTTTCTATCTCCTCTTCCCTTCTTCTGTCTCTCTCTAGTAAATAAAGATAATAAAAAAATTAAAAAAAAAAACAAATAAAAAGAGGAGGAAGAAGAGAAAAAAAGGAGGAGGAGAAAGAAGAAGAAAAATGGCTCCAGGAGCAGTGAATTCTTTGTGCAGACACTAAGTCCCATGATAGCCTATGTGTCAATAAACTTTTTTTTTAATGAAGAAAATAGTAACAATAAATAAACAAATAGAAGAATCAGGGTGTGACCCCAGGCAATTTCTCACCACACTCCAGATAACTAAATCCTACTTATTAGGTTGCTCAGAGTGGCAACTCAATTAAAAGAATATAAAAACATGCCACCCCTGTGTCTTCCTGGGATGAAAGTATAGCAATTAATCTTAGAAATTGGAGGTCATAGTTTGTAAAGGATTGTGGATGGGTTTTGGAGAAATGGTAAACTAGAAACCAGAGGAGTGGTAAGAATCCCTGTCTCTTTATTTATAAAACAAATTACCTCCCTTGGAATATACCTAAAATAGACCTAATAGCTTTTTCCAAAATCGAGACCCCAAATCTCATCTGCTAAATTCTTACCCTTAGTTTCCTGATTTGTAAACAATTTGTTCTGCTTTGTATCTTAATGCTTTTTCAGACACCTGTTAGATGCAGTAGTTTTAAAGTTTTAAGTATAGTTGCTTTTCTGCTTATAGTGTGAGATGGAAGATTCCCTACCCTTTCCCCTAGAAAAACAGAACCTAATCAGTAAGCCACCAGTTGTTTACCAAGACCCCGCATACAGGCAAGGCTTATCAGGATCTTTGCACAAGGAAGCTGTTTACCAGAAGGTTGAAGCTGATGGTGGGAGGATGTGGTGACCCTACCTGGCTAGGTTCTATTGGTTGTGTGGTTTTGCAATGTTTGAAATTAGCCCGCGCTTTGCTTTGAGTGGATCATGCTTTTTGCTAGGTTTGAAATGATTGGATTCTGCATTTTCTATAGAATGTTATTGGATATAGATTGATAAGGTGATGTGTTCCCCCTCCCTGAGTGTATTCAAAAATCCTATAAATTGTGTGGTTTGGGCCTTGTTCGGGGTCAAGCTGGTGGACTGCTGTCAGTCACCTCTCGGCCCAGATTCGAATTCGTGAATAAACATCTTTTGCTCCCTTGCAGTGGATGGTGGTTTGATTTTGCTCGCTAACAACACCAAGTTACAGATGCTACCATGACACCAGCCTGACTTCCCTGGGCAGATGACCTCACCAATGTGTCCTGGACCCCCACCTCTCCAGAGCCCTGCCCCACTAGGGAAAGATAGAAATGGTCTGGGAATATGAATTGACCTCTCAATGCCCATGTTCAGCAGAGAAGCAATTACCGAAGTCAGACCTTCCACCTCTGCACA
Organism: Erinaceus europaeus; assembly: GCF_950295315.1. Classification (NCBI taxonomy): domain Eukaryota; kingdom Metazoa; phylum Chordata; class Mammalia; order Eulipotyphla; family Erinaceidae; genus Erinaceus; species Erinaceus europaeus. The sequence goes on along the minus strand of NC_080180.1, from coordinate 45,467,548 downwards.
CCATAATGATACTGGGTCCATACTCCCAGAGTATAAAGAATAGGAAAGTTTTCAATGGGAGGGATGGGATAAGGAACTCTGGTGGTGGAAATTGAGTGGAATTGTACCACTCTTATCCTATGGTCTTGTCAATCATTATTAAATTAATAAAAAAAATAAAATGAGATTTAAATCTCATAGATTAAGAATTGGACTAAATTTACTTGCAGTAGCAAAACAAACAAACAAACAACAACTAACTAACTAACCTGTCAGACCCAGGATTTATAGCCAAAGAGAGATGATGCACTCTACCAAAAAGAACTTAACTAGGAACTGAACAAAGTCTATACACACTGATAATGAGATCTCCAGTCTCTCACGCACACCAGCTTCCAGAATGCAACAACTAGGCAAAGGTGAAGCCAAATATATGCTGACTGTCTGGTGCTCTAGAAAGCCACACCCAGCCTCAACACCTTTTCCCTGAGGGGAAAATGCTCTTTGATTGCCGCTTCAGTCCCTTCAAGGGAGAAGGACTGTATTCAAATTAACCTCACCCTGACATCAATTGCAAGGAATATTTATAGGGTGGAAGTGGGGGCTGAGGAACTTGGAGTTAGATTCCTGCTCCAGCAGGATAGGAGCCTGAGGCCATCAGGTGTTCTTGACTCTTGGATCACAATGGCCCTTCTATGAATTTCCTCTTAAAACAAGTTTGTAACAGATCTTCACATTTCTTTATTATGCAGAAGAAGTCAAAACAAAGCAGGAACAGGAATGGAACTGGGGTGAGGGTGACTGAGTCTCTGATGGCACTGTCCTTTCCTTCTCTCAATTCACTTTTATCATACTAACGATATTAACTGTTCCTGAGTCTAACCCAATCTATCAATTTCAGGTCACCTCCACCCCCTTAAGGCCATGGCATACTGCCTTGTCCTTTAAAAGCTCTGCTTTGGGGAGACTAGATGACAAAAATTGGAGAGAACAAGAGTGAAGATCTAGAGATAGTCACAGCTGGAAGAGGGATACCCTTTGGCATGCCATAATTGTTATGCTCTGCAAGAGCTCTCAAAGATTCCATTTACTCCCCAATTTGATAAGCAGAGAACAACAGAGGAAATTTTGGGGACATTAAAGATAGAAAGCAAACAGGGACAAGATAAAGGAGCAGTCTGAGAGGACAGTGAGACAATTTGGAGTGGGGAGTAGATGAAAATTTTTAGAAACCTATAATTAATATTATCCAAAGCATTAGGGAAAACTATTGTTTTCTGTGACAGGAGGAACCAAAAATAGGCTGAATTTTTTAGCAGGGGACAGTTCAGCTGGCAAACAAGGCAGTTGAGGAGAAAAGGACATGGACAGGGTCTGGTGAGAAATAATCTAGGAAAAAAAAAAATAGAAGGACCCCTAGTGACTTTGAGAGGAGAAATGCAACTGTCATAGAGGGGCTTCTTTCTCCAAATCTGTTCTTTTGTGAGAACATTTATCTTCTGATTGTTTATCCAAAAAAGGGAGGGAAGGGAATACAAGTCATAGTTATAGTTTATTTAATGCTATTTTTTTCAAGGGAGAGAGAAAAAATGCTAACTATTTTAATTTTTTTTTCTTTAATTTTACCAGAGTACTGCTCAACTCTGGGTTATGGTGGTGCTAGGGACTGAGCCTAGAACTTTTGCTACTGCAGGTGTGAAATTCATTTTGCATAACCATTATTCTATTTTCCCAGACTTTTAATTTATCTCTTGAGAACCAGAAATGCTTTGTGCAGGAATGAACACAGTAATCATAATGCTAGATGTCTGTTAGTAGGAGTGTAGACAGAAAGATCTAACTGAGATCACATGATTCTGCTTTCGACTTGTTGCCTTTTTCCTTTCTGAATTGCAGTGTCCTTGGTAAATTGGAGAGAATAGTCCATAGAGTAGATTACATAAAACAACCAGAAAATATAAACCAGGAACAGAGAGAAAGCTGGCTGGGTTTAATGCATGTCTTTGTTAGTAAGTATTATAAACTCTATTTTTGCTCCTTACATATCTTGTCTTGGGAAAGCTGACAAATGTTTTGTAGTTTAGAGGAGTCCTAAGTTTATACAGACAGCATACCTGGAGCTGCTGTGCAAAACAAAGAAACTTCACCTAAAAGAACCCTGTCTGAAGGGTCCAGGCAGTGGCACCTGATTAAGTGCATATGTTACCATACAAGAGGACCAAGGTTCAAGTCCCTGTTCTCCACCTGTGGGGATGGGGGCTTGGCGGGGGGTGGGGGGGTGCTTCACAAACAGGGATGTAGTGCTGCAGGTGTCTTTCTCTCTCCCACTTTACCTTCCTCTTCCTCTCTTGATTTTTGTCTCTAGCAATTCATATGAAAGATATTTCCTCTGCCATCATGTTCCAGGACCTGAACTCTCCCTCCAGATGGTTTTCGAGACATGAGTCTGTCATCTTTTCAGGTTATGCTAGTGACCTAATTGAAAGCTTTTGTTGTTGTTGTTATTGTTGTTGCTTGCTTGCTTTTTGAAAACTTGTTCTTGTATCAGCCCTTGCCTCTTGATTGATTGACATTTCCAGTAGCCAGCATCAAATCTTATTTAAAACTTATCATGTGCTCAGACCAGAATCAAGTTCAGCACCACATGGGAAATGCTATGGTACTGAGGGACAGTTAGATGCTATAGCCTTGGGCTCTCTCTCCCTCTCCCTCTCCCTCTCCCTCTCCCTCTCCCTCTCCCTCTCCCTCTCCCTCTCCCTCTCCCTCTCCCTCTCCCTCTCCCTCTCTCTCTCCCTCTCCCTCTCTTAGCCTACCGGAATAAAAAAGTAGCTTAAACACTAAGAAATCATGTATGCATATGGCCCCAGCTCTGCAAAAAAAAATTTTAAATAAGAACAATAACACAAAATCCTAATATATTCCACATATATAAAAATGACCATCTCTCCTCCATGAGGACTCCAAACCCAAACTAACAGTGCCAAGACAAATCACCTTTTCCTCATTCATTCGGCAAATGCACTCAGTAATTGAGCATGTATTAGACTCCCTCCTACAGAAAGCAGTTCCCATGGAAACTTTGATAAGTCAAAATGACATACAGCAGAGAAGAAATTAGCAGTCATTTTTATGGAAATATTTGAGCCTTCCCTAAACTAGATAAATAACCTACCCAGCATACCAAATAATATATATGACTTGAAAGCACACCAGCATATACAAGAGCAGGAGAGATAAGTTTCAACTCCTACAAAGCAGATCCAGTGGAAGAAGTTGTCGGGGTCACTCTCAACACCTTTGATTCACTCAGCTTCTAGAATAGAAGCTGCAAAACAAGCAGCGAGGGCTCTTTGTACGTTTCGTATTTTATTGTCAAAGTGAAATTCTCTCTCTCTCTCTCTTTCTCTCTCTCTCTCTTAGTTTTTGGGTATGGCAGAGAGGAATTGAAAGGAAAGGGGAAGATAGAGAGGAGGAGAGAAAGATAGATATTGGGGGTTGGGTGGTAGCACAGCAGGTTAAGTGCACATGGCACAAAGTGCAAGGATACCGGTTCAAGCCCCTGGTTCCCCACCTTCGGGGGGGGGGGGGGCGTTTGCTTCAGAAGCAGTGAAGCAAATCTGCAGGTGTCTATCTTTCTCTCCCCCTCTCTGTCTTCCCCTCCTCTCTCCATTTCTCTCTGTCCTATCCAACAACGACCACAATAATAATAACCATAAAACCAAGGGTAACAAAAAGGAAAATAAATAAATAGAAAGAAAGGGAAGAGATAGATACCTGCAGATCTGCTTCACTCTTGCAAAGCAAACCTGCCCACAGGTGGGGTGTGGGGACTTGAACCCTGATCCTTGTCCAGGTCCTTGCTCTTCATACTATGTGCCCTTAACCTACTGTGCCACCGCCCAGCCTCCAAAACTCAAATTCTCTTTCAATTTATTTCCATTAGCAAAAACATACAAATACAGATTTTTTTCTATGAAATCAAATCTGTGTGAGGCAATTGTTTGAAATGCAAGGGGTACCTGTATTGATTGTCCACCAAGCTAGGCATTTTTCTAGATAGTAAAAACATGGTCATCAATGGATCAATAAGAAACCTGCCCTTTTGGAGGCTTTCCTTTACCAAGGGGAAGAGAATTCTTACTTGTTTAATCAGTCAATAAGTAAGAGGAAAAATGGCCAGTGTTTGAGAGTGAACTCAGATATGGAGCAGGAATAGCAAATGCAGAGTTGAGAGGCAGCAACAGAAACTAGGGCAAGAGAGAAGACCTCATCAGAGAGATGGCAAGTTTAAAATGAAATTGAAGGAGAGGAGTAAGTATCTTTTTGGAGAAGGAATTGCCAGGCTGGAAGAAAAACAAATGTCAATGCCCTGAGGCATGTTCTTGTCTAGCTGCTTAAAAGACAGCAGAGAAATCAATGATGTCAAAGCAAAAGAAGGAACCTGGGTGAATGAGTTAAGTCAGAAGCATTAATAGCACTGGTTTCTACTCTGAAGAAGGGACAGGAGGGGGATGAGTAGAGGACTTAAAAGTCCCAGTTATCTGTTACAAGGATCACAACGGGAAATCAACTGAGAGTCGATTACAGAGGGATCCAGAAATAAAGGAGGGAAATTAGCTTGAAATCTATAGCAACAAAGAACGGGCTTTGGCACAGCAGTCAAGCGTATATAGTACTAAGCGCAAGGACCTGTTCAAAAATGTGGGTTCCAGCACTAGACTCCCCAGCTGCAGTGCGGATGCATCACCATCACAAGCATGCTCTACCAGGTGTGTCACTACCACTACCCCTCCCCCCCATTTAAAGGCAGAGTCAACAGGATTTGCTGAGATCATGTAAGATAGGCGACAAAGCATGTAGTTAAAGATAGCACCCATAACTTGGACCTGTGCAGGTGGAAAACTCAAGTCACTATCGCTGAGACAGTGATTGGAATAAGTTTGGAAAAAGGAGTAAAATCAAGAAAATATTTTGGCATGTTATGTTGCCAAAGTAAAAACTCAAGTTCAAATACAAAATGAATGGCTGGGGGGGGGGGGTGGCGAGCAGTGGTTCACCGTGTTAAGTGCACATAGTACAAAGTTCAAGAACCCTCTCAAGGATTCCAGTTCGAGCCCCCTCCTTGCGGGGGGGTGTCATCTCTCAAGGGGTAAAGCAGGCTTACAGGTGTCTAGCTTTCTCTCCCCCTCTCTGTCTTCTCCTCCCCTTACAATTTCTCTCTGTCTTATCCAAAAATAAAATTTTTAAAAAATGGCCAGGGCATAGGAGCAGTGGATTTGTAGTGCAGGCAATGAGCCCCAGCAATAACCCTGGAGGCAAAAACTAAATAAATAAAATACAAATAAAGTGAACAGATGAACATCCAAGGCTGGGAGGTAAACTTGGAGTTGCCTGGACAAAATGTATAGCTATAAAAGTGGGCACTATCACAAAGGGTACGGTATAGTGGAAACAAAAGTGAGAAGCAAGGACTCAAACCTGGCAGTCACACCATTACTGCTCTTAAAGCTGTTAGAACTATGAGACATGAACGAGACAAATAGAGCCTGGTAAGCAGATGAAGAAAAACTTCAATATAGTAGCCAAAGGGGAGTGAGAGCTCAACCACGAGGAGCTTAAGAGACTACTCTGGGACAGGCCTTATATAGGGTCTTGGTTCAGGGCTATTTTCAGCAATATGGGAAGACTTGCATTTATTGATATGTTCAGGGATATTTCTGGTTTCCTGAGAAGACTGAGCTTCAAGGAAGTCTCTTGGATATGCCCCATGCAGGCAGGAACAAGATAAAATGTTCTTGTACAGGTGAGGGGACTGTCTATTCTTTGAGCACATCACCTTCAATCTGTTTGAACGAGATAAGTTCTTTCCATGAGGATAGGGGGTCAGGCCTCAACAGTGTTTCCTTTAAAAGCAATACAGACAGAATCAAGGTAAGAAAAAAAAAAAAAAACTATGCAGATTTTAGACCAGGAGTAAAGAAAGAAAACCTGAAGTAATGCCTGGGTGAATGTTTGCCTGTGTCAAATGAGTAATAAATATTATTGAATGAGTAAATAAAACCAGTCTGCAGAGTAAAAAAAAAAATAGAGAAAGAGAAAGCCAAGTTCAGAGAGAGATACAATATTTCTCACAATTCCCCATTCCTGTGTGACCCAGGTATAAGTTACAGCTAATAATTCTATATTTCTTTTTATTTTCTCAGTTAAATCCCTTATGATCTACTGAATTAGTTTGAAAAATCTCCTCTTGGGACCAGGAGGTGGCACATCTGGTTGAGAGTACATGTTTCAATGCACAAGGACTCAATTTCAAGCCCTTGGTCCCCACTGTCAGGGGAAAATCTTCACGAGTGGTGAAGCAGGGCTGCAGGTGTCTCTCTGTCTCTCTTCCTCTCTATCTTCCCCTTCCCTCTTGATTTCTGTCTCTAAGCAATAAATAAATAAAGATAATATAAAATTTCAAAAAATAATTCTCCTCTTTATACACAAATTACTTCTGATAAGATGATACTTTATATTCTGTAACCCCCCCCCAAAAAAAAAAAAACAAGCAAACAACAAAAATTCCTAGGCTAAATTGTCCCGCCCAAAACTTCTTTAGGGCTTAATTTTATATTCAGGTACTAGTTGGACATCTGACCCAAGGAAAATCACAGAGCTGAGGGGAAATTGTATATCTATAAATTTAAACTAAGGTCACAGAAATATAAATTAAGGTTTCATGATTCATTGACTTATAAGCTCTTGTGAAACAAAAGTGGTTATAAATTAGCATTAGCTGGGGGAGTCGGGCTGTAGCGCAGCGGGTTAAGCGCAGGTGGCGCAAAGCACAAGGACCGGCATAAGGATCCCGGTTCGAACCCCAGCTCCCCACCTGCAGGGGAGTCACTTCGCAGGCGGTGAAGCAGGTCTGCAGGTGTCTATCTTTCTCTCCTCCTCTCTGTCTTCCCCTCCTCTCTCTATTTCTCTTTGTCCTATCCAACAACGAGAACAACAATAATAACTACAACAATAAAACAAGGGCAACAAAGGGAATAAATAAATAAAATAAATATTTTTAAAAAATAAATTAGCATTAGCTGGAGGCAATAGCAGCCTTAAAATATGGGAAACAGAGAAGGCCTTCAAGGCCAAAGACGACGTGAGAGCACAGAGGTGTTTGAAAGGTGGCACAGATGTGAAGAGAAGCAAAGGAAAGCAGGTACAACTTTGTATTTCCACCTGACCTCAAACCTCAGTCTCAGAGCACTGGCTCTCCTTTGTCCTTATCCTCACATATTCATGGAAATCATTTTTATTAAACCATTCTGATATTGACAGTGCTCTCAGTTTCATCCTTGACCAGGCTAAAGAACCTGGCAAGGAGCTCCATGAGGTTGGACTCAGAGGATACGTTTTACTTAAAGGATAACTTTTTTCATATGTGGAGAAGTAAGGGAAGAACTAACAGCAATTATAAAAGTTATCATCAACTGGGTACCTACAATAGGTGTCCATTATGTATAAACATCCTCTTTTGAATTTTTACTACACCCCCATGAGGGAGATATTACTCTGTTATCCCCATGGAATAGGCTTTCATTTAACAGATGAGAGCTGAAGAAGTCTAATGAAACCCTAGACCATATAGCCAATAAATGATGTAACCTAGCAGCTATTTCTGGCCTGTCATCCCCCAAAGTTCTCTTAAATACTCTGCTATAATGTTTCCAAGTTAGGAGAGTACCACCAATGGAAACTAGGAACCAGAAATTCATAATGCTGATGGGTAATCAGTGACCTAAATGGTCTTATCAGAGGAGTGGAAATTTGTGTTCTGGAAGCACTGGAAAATAAAGACCAGTGTGAGTATGCCACACTCAATCATTCCATAGGGTGTAATGAAAGCATGTAAGTTTTCACTTCACTTGCACATTATTTGCAGAGTGATTTTTAACTTATCAAATAAAAAAGGTAATTGGTACTGTGAAAGTAAAATTCTGTAAAGCCTGGAATGGCTATAAAATCCATAATGTATTATCAGTAATAAATAGTAAACTATGAGATTATGCTTATATATCTACCTTCAACTATGCCCCTAATGAAGTTTAATGTCACTAGGAAGTAGAGACATTGCCAGTGCCCACAGCAGTGAACTGAGCAGAATTTCTGTAAGAGTTAGCATGGGATCTTTAATTGTAGGTATTCAGAGAGAGTGTTATCTTATCAATAGACATGATCATGGGATTGTAAGTGTGTTTTTGCTTTTCTTCAACCTTTGTGGGCCAAGAAATATGCTGAATACAATAAATAAATAAATAAATAAATAAATAAATAAATAAATAAAAACTTTCTATTAAATCAATAAAGCTCTTTTGGAAACTAGAAACTTGCTGGAGTTCATCTGAATCCTTACAGAAGGATCTAAGTGCATATACTAAATCAAATCCTGTCATTCTCTGGCTTGACTCAACCAATGGAACTCCATCACTGGAGACAGTGAGAAACTTTTTTTTTCTTTGCCACCAGTGTTACCTGCTGGCACTATGAATCCACTGCTCCTGGAAGCTATTTTTTCTATTTTATTGGATAGGACAGAGAGCATTTGAGAGGGAGGATAGAAGAGGAAAGAAAGATAGGTACCTGCAGACCTGCAAGTGGGGATCCAGAGGTTGGAACTGGGATCCTTGGCTGGTCCTTGCACATGTACTACGTGCCCTTAACCAGGTTCACCATCACCCAGCCCCTGGGAACTCTTTCAGTGAGATTACATAGATGGTTTTTTAAAATCATTTTTTATGTTCAACAATCTGTTTGCCTTTGTATGTTAATTCTCTATTCAGCTACCAAGTTCCAGATGCCAGCATGATGCCAACCAGACTTCCCTGGACAGACAACCCCACCAACATGTCCTGGAGCTCCACTTCCCCAGAGTCCCACCCTACTAGGGAAAGAGAGAGGCAGGCTGGGAGTATGGATCGACCAGTCAATGACCATGTTCAGAGGGGAAGCAATTACAGAAGTCAGACCTTCCACCTTCTGCATCCCACAATGACCTTGGGTCCATACTCCCAGAGGGTTAAAGATTAGGAAAGCTATTAGGGGAGGGGATGGGATAAGGAGATCTGGTGGTAAGAATTGTGTGGAGTTGTACCCCTCTTATCCTATGTTTTCGTTAATGTCTCCTTTTTTAAATAAATAAAAAAAATTTTTAAACCTTTTTTAATTTTTTAATTATCTTTATTTATTAATTGAATAGAAACAGGTAGAAATTGAGAGGGAAAAGGTTAATAGAGAGGGAGAGAGACAGAGAGACACATGCAGCCCTGCTTCACCACTTGTAAAGCTTTCCCCCTGCCAGTGGAAATCCTGCCAGGGGATCCAACTTAGGTCCTTGCGCATTGCAACATGTGTGCTCAACCAGGTGGCCACCACCCGGCCCCAATTACATAGATTCTTAAGGCCACATGCGATCGTAACCTTATAAGCTGCTCTACTCTTTTAAAAAAAATTTCCCTTTTGTTACCCCTTGTTGTTTTATTGTTGTAGTTATGATTGTTGCTATTGCTGTCTTCGTTGTTGGATAGGACAGGGAGAAATGGAGAGAGGAGGGTAAGACAGAGAGTGGGGGAGAAAGACAGACATTGCTGACCTGCTTCACCATTTGTGAAGCAACCCCCATGCAGGTGGGGAGCCAGGGGCTGGACGCTGGACCAGTGTCTTTACGCAGGTTCTTGCACTTTGCACCACGTGCGCTTGACCCACTGCACTACCGCCCAACCCCTTTTTTCAATTTTTTTTATTTTTATTTATTTTTTGGTTAGAGAAAGATAAATTGAGAGGGGAGGATAAGATAGAGAAAGAGACTAAGAGACATCGGCAGGCCTGCTTTACCCCTTGCAAAGCTTTCCCCCTGCAGGTGGGGCCCTCGGGTCTTGAACCTGGGCCTTTGCACAATGTAACATATGCACCCACCCAGGTGCACCACCATCTGGCCAGTGCTCTGCTCTTTGTTCTCATACAACAAACAGACTAACTTCCTTAAAACTTCCCAGACAGAAAGGATGTTTTCCTTCCAAAAGCCTCCTGCACTCACTGTTCTAAATGATCATGAAGATTTTTACAAACTTCACTTCCTCTTTTTAGTTAGGTCAAATATCCCTTCAAATAACCCTCCTTTGACTATGCCTAAGGATGAATCTCCCTCTAACTCAACCATTCTTTGAAAAGTTTGACCAGGCTTCTTTTTTGATCCCTATAACTATTGAAATTTTTCTTCTGATTTAGTATTTATTATCATTGATTTGTTGACATAGTATCATCTTCCTTATTCTTCTGTACACCCACACACACATACTTAAATAGTGCAATTTTTATTTATTTCTCTATTCTCATGCTAAAACTATTCCCTGGACATAACTAGACACTCTAGTTTACAACATGTAATCTGGTGACCTGATAGCTTAGTGGTCAAGCATATGTTTTCCATGTGTTAAGCACTGGGTTTATCACTGATTTCACATTAAAAAAATCACCAAGAAGTGTTCTGATCTTTCTTTTTCCTTTCTTTCTTTCTTTCTTTTTTTTGTCTCCAGGAGGTTATTTTTTTTTCTTTCTGTTGGATAGGACATTAAGAAATTGAGAGGGGAGGGGAAGATACAGAGGGTAAAAGAAAGATAAGACACTTGTAGACCTGTTTCACTACTTGTGAAGCGACCTCCCTGTAGGTAGGGAACGGGGCTCGAACCAGGATATTTGAGCAGGTCCTTGCGCTTTGTATTATGTGTGTTGAACCTGGTGCATCACTTCCTGGCCACCCTCTAATCTTTCTCTTTCAAAAAAATCTGTGAAAGTGAAAGACGTCTATATTAAAAAAAAATAACATTTTTTTAAGCTACTTGACAAACAGGTAGGTAGGGAAAAAAAGTTCAGTGGAGTATTACTTAGAGTTGGAATAATGATGCCATCAATTTTTTTATATTTATTTATTTTCCCTTTTATTGCCCTTTTTATTGTTGTGGTTATTATTATTGTTGTTATTGATGTTGTTGTTGTTGTTGAATTGGACAGAGAGAAATGGAGACAGGAGAGGAAGGAGGAAGACCATGGGGGGGGGGGAACCTGCAGACTTGTGTCACCGCTTGTGAAGTGACTCCCCTGCAGATGGGGAGCTTGAACCAGGATCCTTATGCCAGTCCTTGTGCTTTGCACCACCTGTGCTTAACCCACTGTGCTACAACCCAACTCCGACTCCCAGGATGTCATCAATTTTCCAGGTAGATGGTTTTGAAATTCAAAAGCCCTCAAACATGAGCACAATTGTTTGAAATTTGATATGAGCTAATTACCTGTCTGAGTTCATAGTAGTTTTAAAGGAAGTAACAGGAAAGTTATAATGAGAAAAACATTAACGATACATACAGAACATGAAAAACTTCAGATCACCAATGAGGAGACTCAATCGGATTTGGATACATCTTTAAAAAAAAGTAACTGTAGCCATCTAGGCCCAAATAAAAAAAACAGATCCCTGGAAAGTTCATGAGGAGTGAAATGAGGAAAAACCAAACAATTACAGGCAAAAAAAAAAAAAATTATCTTTAAATTTAAACAATTCCTAAATCAAATAGACATTTGTGAGCTAGATGACTAAACACCCAGTAAAATATTCAAAGAAATATTCCGTCATCTCTAAAGGAGTAATGTAGAGGAAACAGGCAGAGACACAGCAAGGGGGAAAGAAACAAAATGGAGAGAGAAAGAGAGAGAGAGAAAATATTATTACTTTACTTCTACTGAGCACATACTTCCTTGTAAGTGTGAAATTCATGGCACTGAATTACATCCTCCTCTTTCTCTCTCCCACTGTGCAACTTCCCTCTGAATTCAGCACAGAGATTATCCTTTAAATATTTTATCTGAACTTAAACCTGGAGAAAGCATTTCTTTTCCCACTGGATCTTCTTGTTTTCCATATAAGAAAACATGGAATGCATCTCTTGCTATGAGAACAAACATATTCAATTCAACCTAGTAACACTAAGAGAAAAAAAAACATTTCTTTACTTATATAAACAATTTATCTGATACATTTGAAATACTTTATGTGTTGCAGATGTTTTACCAGTACTGTAGAGCTACCAAATGTTAGCTTAAACACTGGATGCTTCAGGTAGTCAAATATGGGGCAAAGGAAGTAAAATTAGCAGCCAATAAATTAAACATGACCAATATCCACCCCCCTAAGAGAGACCAAATTCTTAGCACCATTAGCAGAAGTGAAGGAAGAAAATAATGTTCATAACCTATTGCCACAAAATTGGGAAAGTCAGTAGCCTGCTTTATGAGATTATTTCTTCTACCCCTTGTGTATGAATCACATTCAAAATAAAGGGAAATACTTGCTGGCGCTGGGCAAGGTAAATCTGAGCTTCATTTCAAGTTCTCTGCACTGAGAAAAAAAAAAAAGAATGAGATGGAATAAGCTTCATACAATAGTGGTATAAACAGATCCATTCAGCATATGCAGCTTATGACAACAAATCAATATGCTTTTTGGATTCAGGTCTGACAAAGCCTAAAGGCAAAGAAAAGATTGTGTTTCTGTGAAACAATTCTATACAGCAGAGCAAAAGATCTCTATCAAGCTTTTTTTTCTAAATACAATTCATAGCTACCCTCTTTTAAAAATGCTGACACTGTACAAATGTCTTCTGATATAATCTCTGTAAGCTCCAGAGAGCTTAATCTTTCCTTATATACCACCAAATAAAGAAATAAAAATGTGTCACACAGATTTCAGAAAGTTAAAGTGTTTTTTTTTTAAAAGATTCCTGCATTAGTTTCTATTCACATAGTTTCTTGTTGAAAAAATACGTTGAAATATTCTTGCAGATAATTACATTGTTTGATTTTGAAGAAGCTGTCTTATGAAAAGGAAGAAATTTCATGCATTTGTAGCTAACCCTCATGTAGATTTACTGTTTGTTTGTTTGTTTACCTTACCAGAGCACTGCTCAGCTCTGGCATATGGTGTGGGGGGGTGGGGGAGGGTTGACTGAACCTGGGACTTGGGAGCCCAAGGCATGAGAGTTTTTTTGCATAACCAGTGTGAAATCTCCTCCATACACTTTTTTTTGTATCTTATATTTATTAAGTTTAAGATTCAAGGACCTATAAGAAAGCTCACTTGGACAGTGAGCATATTTTGTGATGCATAAGACACTGGTTCTAGCCTGGCCTCCACTGCATTGTAGGAAGCTTCGACACTATGGTATCTTTTCGTCTCTTACTCTGTCTCTTTCAAAACCCCGATGATGAAAAGAGAAAGAAAGGAACTTTGAGTTTTATATTGTATGGTGTACTAATATGAAAAACTATGAGACTGGGGTTGGGCAGTGGCACACCAGCTTAAGCACACATAGTACCAAGCGCAAGGACCTGCACAAGGATCCTGGTTCAAGACCTCAGCATTCCACCTGCAGGGCAGTGGCTGCACAAGTGGTGAAGCAGGTCTGCAGGTGTCTATCTTTCTCTCCCCCTCTCTATCTTCCCCTCCTCTCTCAATTTCTCTTTGTTCTATCCAACAACAGCAGCAACAACAACAATAATAGAAAAAAGATGGCCACCAGGAGCAATGGATTCATAGCGTAGGCACCTAGCCTCCGCGCTAACCCTGGAGGCAAAAAAAAAAAAAAGTGACTAATATCAACCTTTCTGAAAACTTTTAAGAGACTGGCCTCTCTGTTGTCACCTCTAAATAAAGATCTGCTCTACTTTGAATGTTTGCAACACCTATTGGATAAAGAGGAACTACCACTGCTCCAGACTAATAAATACAACATACCTTCTAGGAATAAAAAACTAAATGAAAACATCTTTATTTTTTCCACCAGGGTTATGGCTGGGACTTAGTGCTGGTACTACAAATTCACAGCTTCGATGGCCAATTTTTCTTTTTTATTAGATAGGACAGAGAGAAATTGAGAGGGAAAGGGGAGATGAGGAAGGAGAGAGAGACACCTGCTTCACAGTTTATAAAGTGCCGCCCTTGTAGGTGGGGTGCAGGGGCTCAAACCCAGATCCTTAGGCTTAGTGCTATCTGCACTTAACCAGGGGTTCCACCACCTGGCACCCCTCCCTTAGAAGCTTCTTTGGAACTGAGCATATACCATGGCACTGCACATTCAAAAGTTGTAAAGGGCAGTTCCCAGCATGAATAAGGAAAGCAAATGTTTTTATCAAAATCATGATAGATAGATATTAAAATACAACAGGCATAACAACACTGCATTATAGCTGGAGTCATGAAATAAAAAATAAAAGCATATGACACCAATTAAGGTGTAATCAAATGTGCTTAGAAACTCAGCGTGAATATGTTGATGAAGAGGGAAGAGCTGTCATAAGAAAGAAAAGCAAACTCAACCTGTTCTCAAGCAGACACACCTCCAAGAGTAAAGCTCCAGGGGGGAGAAACCTATGCACAAAGAAATATGAATGCTAAAATGATCTAGTTGTGATTCTTAATGCCTTAAGATAAGTAAAACTGGGAGTTGGGCACGTGGCGCAAGCCAAGGAATAGCTTAAGGATCCTGGTTTGAGCCCCTGGCTGCCCACCTGCGGGGGAGTCATTTCACAGGCAGTGAAGCAGGTTTGCATGTGTCTGTCTTTCTGTCCCCTTCTCTGTCTTCCCCTCCTCTCTCCATTTCTCTCTGTCCTATCCAATATAATAACTACAACAATAAAACAACAAGGACAACAAAAAGGAATAAATAAATAAATGTAAAAAAAAGATAAGTAAAACTATCCAATCTCACCTCCCCAACAGTTCATAGACCCTAAAGTTCCCTCCCAACAAACCTGGAATCTCCTAATTCCTGCTTTTTTAAAAAGAAAACTATAAAATAAAAAATATCAACAAGATCATAGGATAAGAGGGTACAATTCTACACAATTCCTACCACCAGAGTTCTGTATCCCATCCTGTCTTTATCTCCCCAACTCTTCCATCCTACTCATTCACTTTGATTGTTTTTGAGCCAGAATTCCATAAGGAATATGGATGATGAAGGATCACCTTTCTGTGACTCAGTTTAGTTTGGCAACTTCATAAATTCTTTTTCTTTTATTGCTTTACCTTCTCTATACAGATGTTAGCTTCTCAACACCTTGGTTTCTGGTATGATTCATATTTTTTCAAGCATCTGATTTCACAGGAGATCACACTTTTTGTAAGGTGTTTACAATAATGTTTTGTTTCAGGTAGAACTCTATGTAAGCACCAAGATAACATTTAACTACTTAATGCAAAAAATAATTTACTGGGTACATATCAGGAGTTCCTAGATCTACAAAGAGTCAGACTCAGAACTGTAAAGAAAAAATATTCCACAACCTAGGGTTACAAAGCAGAAACACTGGGAAATTTATTTATTAAATAGATGTTAGTGTCTAATTAGCATATAATTTCTGGGATGTGGATAAAAATTATCCTATTTTTGAGAGCTTGTTTGGAGGTTCTAACAGGAGAGCACAGCTACTCATATACCCTCGACCAAAGAAAGTCTGTCTTTACTGGGGAAGGACATCCTCTTAGACTGAGTGTGCAGCTTTGAGAAGGACACACATGGAGCAGTGAAGGAGGAAGGGGACACCCGCCTAGCCAGCCAGATCAGCAGAATCAACCCTGGTGATCAATGGGGTAACAGATATCACAGCCAGATCACCCTCACATCCAAAAAAACATCATTTTTTGTCTATTTATTCCTTTATGTAAGATTAATATTACATAGAAGAAGAACTCACTGTTTATACAGATGTGAGTTAAGAATTACAGTGGAGGACCCCTCCACCCAACTCTTCATCGGCATTATTCCAGCCTTTAGGTCCATGATTGTTCAACAATTTGTTTGGCTTTGTATGTTAACTCTCTTTTTCAGCCACCAGGTTCGATGCTAGCATGATGACGACTAGACTTCCCTGGACAGACAACTCCACCAATGTGCCTTGGAGCTCCGCTTCCCCAGAGCCCTTCCCCACCAGGGAAAGAGGGAGACAGATTGGGAGTATGGATCGACCTGTCTATGCCCATGTTCAGCGGGGAAGTAATTACAGAAGCCAGACTTTCAACCTTCTGCATCCCACGATGATCTTGGGTCCATTCTCCCAGAGGGTTAAAGAATAGGAAAGCTTACACTTTAATAGGATTGTACATAAACACCACTCCCACCACCAAAAGATTGTGTCCCCTCCCCATCCCCCACCTTCATCCCCCACCCCCCCGCCGTGCCAGGAAGCCCAGTGGCCACCTTCCCCTTCACCACAGTGTTTTTACATTGGTGCCCTGCTCTCAATTTAATCAGATCCTGCTTTTAGTTTCCCTTTCTGTTCTTCTTTCTCAACTTGCATTGATGAGTGGGGACATCCCATACTCATCTTTATCTTTCTGACTTAGCTGACTTAACATAATTCCTTCTAGCTCTGTCCAAGATGGGTCAGATAAGGTGGGCTCACATAAACAACTATTTAATTAATATGAGAGGCAAAAAATTGATCATATGTCTAAAACTTCTTAAAACACAGACTGAGTCTTTTTAATACATAGGCTGTCTTTGATATTTTGTCTTTCCCAAAAGCCTAGACCAGGGAGAACAGAAGCAACCGGTAGCACAGCTATATACAAGATGCTGGGTATTATACCCCAAACCCTAACAAAGGAACTTTCCAAAGTTAACCCTATCACCAAATAATGTGATGATAACAATAACTATCCATTGTCTTCTTGAACCCTACGACAACAGGAACCTCACATTTCCACAATAGAGCCTATATTTCCCCCAGTCCTGGAAACTTAGGGTGGGGCCCACTTTTCTGCATGCTGCTCTCAATTCAAATCAAATAATATTGCATCCACACAGATCGCAATCTAATCAACACAACGAGTGCCTCCCCAGCATGCTTCACTTCAGACTGTGACCAGAGACTTCAGGTGTGGAATGACAACTCTTCAGCTTCATCACTCAGGTGAGACCTTTCCTTTCATAGTATTCTCTAATTCCATTCCAGGTGTTCCACTCCCCAATAAGTCCCCTAACCTAGATATAGTCCAGGTCCCCTGAGATAGAGCATAGGTTCAGACGTGCCCATAAACTAGGGGAAAAATATATACCTGAAAGCAGGAGTACACAAGAGCATGCAGGGAATACCCCCAACATTCATGTGCACTATTCCAGTCTTTAGGTCCATGATTGTTCAACAATTTGTTTGGCTTTGTATGTTAACTCTCTTTTCAGCCACCAGGTTCTGGATGCTGACCAGACTTCCCTGGATAGATGACCCCATCAATGTGTACTTGAGCGCCACTTCCTCAGAGCCCCACCCTACTAGGGAAAGAGAGAGGCAGACTGGGAGTATGGATCGACCAGTCAATGCCCATGTTCAGCGGGGAAGCAATTAAAGAAGCCAGACCTTCCACCCTCTGCAACCCACAATGACCCTGAATCCATACTCCCAGAGAGATCGAGAATGGGAAAGCTATCAGGGGAGGGGATGTGATATGGAGATTGGGTTATGGGAATTGTGTGGAATTGTACCCCTCTTATTCTATAGTTTTGTTAATGTCTCCTTTCTTAAATAAATAAATAAGTGAAAATACAGAATCTCAAAAAAAACCAAAAAGAATAGGAAAGCTATCAGGGGAGGGGATGGGATATGGAGAGGTCTGGTGGTGGGAGTTGTATGAAGTTGTACCCCTCTTATCCTATGGTTTTGTCAATGTTTCCCTTTTATAAATAAAAAATTTTAAAAAAGAAATGAAAAAAAAATAGTTTAAAAAAAGAATTACAGTGCTATCTAAATATATTCAAAAGGCAAAAATCAAATCCACAAAAAATGAAGCAGAAGTGCTCTTAGAAGTAAAGGAAGCATTAGTCAAGAGTATTTCTATTATTGATAACAGACTCTCTGATTTCACCATGAGAAGACGGCCCAGAGTGTAAACAGTATAGACCACAGATAACCCCCTGAAAATCACGCAAGTGAACTGTTTCTTCTGTTAGACATACAATTCTAGATTTACTGTTTAAGGTCTTGGAATATCTTTAGCTCAAAAAATTCATGTACATCCTAGATGATCAAAGTCTTAATATCTTATAGATTGAGCAAGAGGTTCTCAGTATACAGAGGTTATACAGGTAAAGACCTAAAAAGTAAAACGAGAATCTGTATGATTGAATTAAACCTTTAATCTGAATGAAATTCTATTATGTGGTTACACAGTTCTTCATTTAATTCTCACAAAATCTCTGTGAAGAGAGGGTGCACCACCACACATCTTGGAAGAGAAGAAAACTGAGTTGAAACATCAAAAATATTTTATTATTATCATTATTATTAATATTTATAATTTGAATCCAGATATATCTGCCTCTAAAGAATATGTGTTTTACGTATAAAACCCAGAACTGTGGGGACAATATTTGTGGCTGTAGAAAAAATAATCTTCAAGAAGCTAGCTAGACTATAAATGGATAATAGAGCCATTAGGAAGATTTAGGGGCCGGAGGTGGTGCATTTGGTTGATTGCAAGGACCCATGTTCAAGCCCCTGCTCCCCACCTGTATGCAGGGCTGCAGGTAACTATCTCTCCTCCTCTACTTCCCCCTCCCTGCTCAGTTTCTCTCTGTCTAGTCAAATAACTAAATAAATATTAAAATATAATAAAATTTAAAAAAGAAGATCTAAGAAAACAATGCCATTTCTTGGAAATTTTATTGGTAAATAAAAGGTAGGTGGGAACACACCATGTCTACTGCTATTTACTTAACCAATTTATTTTTCAAAATAAATATGTCAAAATTCTTCCCTCAGACCTTTTGCTCCAATAATTTTCGCTCTCTTAGCACAGAAAATGTCATTGCCAACAAAACACTAGCTAGAGCAAAATCACCATTAATTATATATTTGTTTTTATTCTGGAATTATTCTTTTCAAAAATAATTCTAACAGGCTCAAGGATCTAGGTTCAAGCCCCTGGTCCCCTCTGGCAAGGGGAAGCTTCATGAACCATGAAACAGCACTGCATGTGTCTTTCTTTCTCTCTCCCGCTTTAGTTTGCTCCTCCCCTCTAGATTTCTCTCTGCCCTGTGTAATACAAAAAGAAAGAAAGAAAAGGATAAGATGGTTACCAGGAGTTGGTGCATTCATCTTGGAGGCACCAAGCCCCAACAATAACCTCATGGCAAAAAGTAAAATAAAATAATTTCTATGAAGCCTGAGATTGTGGGGAACTGTGAAGCTGAGGGTTGAGCATGGTGAGGACCACCTGTGGAAAAACGGGTGCCTGGAGGTACAGTCACCCATCAGCCTCCCCAACCCCGGGCAAAGCAGGGGGGGGGCCTTGGCTCCCCAGGACTTTGTTGTCCCTATTAGTCTCCCCTGCCTTACAAGGGCCTTGCATTCTCCTTATGTTAACATACTAGTTCACCTCCTTATTCTCAGACCATTGTTCTGCTCAAACAGTAACCAGAAGCCCCCTCACCGCTTCCTTGCCTCCCGCTGTTTTGGACATGCATGGCTCAATTCCCTCTTGCCCACACAAAGACCCCCTCTCTTTCTCCCTCTCTCCCTGTGTACCTACCATAATCCCACTTCCTCATTTCCGACCAGCTCAGCAATTACTGGGGAAAAAAACCCACCCACCCTTTCTCAACCTCCTAATGCTTTAACCAAATAAAGTAAAACAAACTGCTTCCTCCTACCGTCCTTTTGCATCCCCCTACCACCCTTTAAATGCTCTGTTCTGCCATTCTATAAATGGGTTATGCGCTGCCATAGCCCCCTGGGGTCATCTCTGGTCTCATCTCTTGCCGCGGTCGCAGAGTTACCTCACGTGCCACCCCTGCTGCAATCTCGGGACAAGTCCTTATCTGTACCCATCTCATCTCAGGTGGCCAAAGGGACAGTCACACAGAGAGAGCTGAACCCGAGATAGGCCCCCCATGAGAAATCCGACATGCTATGTTTTCTGACTTGTCAACAATAATTTCACCCAGCTCCTAATGCCTAGCACAAGGTAGATAGATAGTAAATAAACCTCTACTGTATTAATGAGATCATGACTCGACTGTATGACTCCAACATTTCAAATTTAAAAGCCATCAGAAAGCAATATGGAAAGAAGAATAAATAAGGTAAACAGAAGAACTCACAGTGTCTCCTCTGGCATGGGAGTCACTACTCCAGCCTTAATAGTCAATAAAGTGCTGAACAAATGAAAAATAAACAATTAGATTTGCCAGAGAAATGAGGTCACAGGCTCATTCACCACATGCAAAAATTGGAGATATTAACAGAATACAGAGAAACAGTTTATTTTTATTTATTTTAATTATTTTTAATCATTTCATTGCAGAACTAATGGTTTACAATAAAACTGTTGATATATGGGTACAATTTCTCATCTCCCTGAGATATGTATGCAAAACAAACTTACTATCAACCTATGTCCTTTTCCACCACCAAGTACCAGGACTGTAAAGCTTCCCACCCCAGTTCCCTCCCTACCGTTCTTTCCCAGAATCCTTTGCTTTGGTGTTCTTGAATGCATGTCTCCAAGGGAAACAGTGCAATCCTACTGAACTCAGTCAAGAGCAGATACTCTTCCAGAAAAATCCCATGAGAATACAACTTTCTCTTCTACCATATCTAGACACCCTTGCATCATAACTGCTACTACATTTATTGCCACCAATGATTCAACTTTAAAGAATGATTATTTCTGCTCAGTAACTAGTTAGGGAAGAGTTTCATTACATGAAAATTTGATAAATTTGCTTAGAAGGGAATAGTATTGAAAAACGACCATACTTTCTTAAGGCGTTTTCTATTTTTTGTTTCTAGATAAAACTGTCATTATTACAGTTCTTGTTTTGAAAGAAGTCAGAAGCTAGTCTGGTGGCAAGGTGTAGATGTTAAATATTGTCCCTTTTATGGCTCTCACTCTCTAGCCTCTTTTATTTTTTTTTTATTCTAGTCCTGCTTTCCTTCTCTTTGCTTCCTTTCTTCAGTAAGAAATCTGCCACATCCTTCTACATTCAGAGACATATTTTTTAAATGACAAAGGGTAATGTGTCTTGTGAGCCTGTGTGGCAACACTAAGAAACATTCTGAGTTCAATTTCCTATTCATTATTTTGAGACAGAGAGAGAGAGAGAGAGAGAGAGAGAGAAGAAAAGAAGAGACAAACACAGAGGAAGCAGAGGCATCACATCATTACCTGGAGGTTCTCCAGCACCATTCATGGTGCTTCCATGTAGTGCCAGAACTTGAGTTGAGAAATTCAAGCACAGAAAGGCATGCTATTTAGTGAGCTATCTTTCAGCTCCCAGAGATTTCTCTTAACTTACCTTTTGTCCTCTTTTATGGGGTACTATGAAAGTAAATACATTTTATGATTAAAATTCTTAAGAAAATAGACACTAGTGGAAACAAAGTGGCCTATGACTATTTTTCTGTATCATCAGGTTATGGTCAAGAATTACTCTTTAATTTATGCATGCATGAATAAATACTATTTCAGCTCAAAGGACATAAGAAGTAAATCTTTTATGTGGAATAAAAGATTAAACTTTGAGAATGCATACTTATATTCTATCACCTAATATTTTATTTAAATGGAATAATGGAGAACAAGGACTAAATCAAGGTAAAAGGTTTTTTTTTTCTGGTGATAGAATCTCATAGTAATAATAAGATTTTTACCCATTTTCTAAGGTGAAGTATTTCCCTAATGGGTACCCTTCTTTCCCCTAAGAATGTTAATTATTGGGGGGTCGGGCAGTAGCACTGTGGGTTAAGCGCACATGGCTCAAAGTGCAAGGACCAGTGTAAGAATCCTGGTTCGAGCCCCCGGCTCCCCACCTGCAGGTGGGGTCGCTTCACTGAAGCCGGTCTGCAGGTGTCTGTCTTTCTCTCCCCCTCTCTGTCTTCCCCTCCTCTCTCCATTTCTCTCTGTCCTATCCAACAACAAATGACATCAACAATAATAGCCACAACAAGGGCAACAAAAAGAGGAAAAAATGACCTCTAGGAGCGGTGGATTCATGGTGCAGGCACTGAACCCAGCAATGACCCTGGAGGCAAAAAAATAATAATAATAATGTTAATTATTATCAAGAATGTAGAAGTAATTTATGTTTCACAAATGTGCGTTGGCAAACAAGGTAAGTTTTCACATCAATGTGGTAAAGATCAAACTAACAGCAATAATCTAATATTTATTTTTTTAAACAAATGTAATTGGTGATATAAAACAAAAATTCAGTCTCTATAACAACAAATACAAAGAGGATATTTACAAGGACTTCATTTCACGTGTTACCCGGGTATTCAGAGGTCCGTTAGTATAATAAGTTACCTTGATATTTCTGTCTCAGGAGGTAGTTCTTACCTACCTGTCATCATTCAGAAGCTGCCATTCACTGATAGTTTTGTGCTTTTTCTTCCAAATGACAAACATTCCACGTCATTTCTCTCTAGCCAGTGTCCCCACAAATACGTATTGTCTACCTGGTCTTTAAAATATTTGTAAAAGATCTGGTCCTATCCTCCAGAGTTCAGTCAAAGAGAAGAGAGAGAGATAAAGTCAAATATTAAGTGACCTAACCCAATGTCTTTTGAAAATCTGCAGACACTTTCTATACTTGAGAAATATACAGTATTCATGTCAGGAGGAAAATGATTCACAAAGAAAAACATTGCTATTCTGGAACTTTTATTATTATTACTTTTACTTGCTAATTGTGTTTATCAAAGGCTGTTTAATCTCTCCTATTACTCTTTTTTATGTTTTATTTATTACTGGATAGAGACAGAGAGACATTGAGTGGGGAGGGGGGAGATAGATAGGGAGAGAGAGGGGGTCGAGTAGTGGCACACCAGGTTAAGCATAAATAATACAAAGAGAAAAGGACCAGAGCAAACATCCCAGTTCGAGGCCCAGGCTCCCCACCTGCAGTGGGGTAGCTTCACAAGAAGTGAAGCAGGTCCACAGGTGTCTATCTGTCTCTCTCCATCTCTATCTCTTCCTCCCTTCTCAATTTCTCTCTGTCCTATCGAAAAGAGAGAGAGAGAAAAAAGGAGGGAGAGAGACAGAGAGACACATGCAGCCTTGCTTCACCACTCACCAACTTTTCCAGGGGCTTGGACCTATTACCTTCAGCACTGTAATGTGTGCCTGGCCTCTCTATTTAATTTGTTAATGGTATAATATGCTATAATTTGAAGTGTGAAAATGTCTGTGGTTGGTGCATGTAAATAATAATTTAAAAAATCTACAAAACCCAAAAAAAACCTAATACTTTATATGGGCCATGCCATCCTAATTAGAAAGCTCTCTAACATAGATTTACTATAGAATGTAAATCTGTTGACTATGTAACTGTGGATAAAATGAAGGTATGAGGGATAGAATGAACGTTTTCATCATTTCTTAGCTCTTCATGTGTGATCAAGAAAGCTTTTACTGTAAAGAGAAAGCTTATTTTAAAATAATAAAGTTAATTGTATTTTTTTCAGAGAAAGTTAATACCCAACTAGTTGCAAAGTTACAGTCATAAACAATCGCAGAATGACTACTACATTCTTTTTTTTAATTTACTGATGATTTAATAATGATCAACAAGACACAACTCCCATAACCAGAATTCCATATCCCATTCTCTTCATTGGAGGCTTTCCTATTTTTTTTAATATTTATTTTATTTATTTATTCCCTTTTTTTGCCCTTGTTGTTTTATTGTTGTAGTTATTATTGTTGTTGTCGTTGTTGGATAGGACAGAGAGAAATGGAGAGAGGAGGGGAAGACAGAGAGGAGGAGAGAAAGATAGACACCTGCAGACCTGCTTCACCGCCTGTGAAGCGACTCCCCTGCAGGTGGGGAGCCGAGGGTTCGAACCGGGATCCTTATGCAGGTCCTTGTGCTTTGCGCCACCTGTGCTTAACCCGCTGCGCTACAGCCTGACTCCCGGCTTTCCTATCTTTTATCCCTCTGAGAGCATGCACCCAGGATCATTATGGGGTATAGAAGGTGGAAGGTCTGGCTTCTGTGATTGCCTGTCCACTGGACATGGGCATTGGCAAGTCAATCCATACTCCCAGCCTGTTTCTACCCTTCCCTAGTTGGGCAGAGCACTGAGGAGGTGGGGTTCTGGGATACAATGTTGTGGTGGTCTGCCCAGAGAAGTCAGGTTGGCTTTATGGTAACATCTGCTACTTGGTGGCTGAAAAGCATTAATATATAAAGCAAAACAAATTGTTCAATAATCAGGAATCTAAAGGCTTATAGAGCAGATGAGATTTGTGGTTTCCATTTTGGAAGAAGATAGGAAGTCTATTTTAGGTACATTTCACATGCTTGAGAGTCAAACACCCTATCTACTCCACCATACCTTGTAGGTATATTCCAAGGGACCCATGACTTAATAATTTTTGCCTGAGCCCAACAGCTAACATGCAGGTGGGCTAAAGTCATTATCTGGGGAGATGATATCAGAGTTGGAAATAGGACTATTAAGCTGAATCAGGGAAGGGAGTAGCTCCCAAATATGGGAAAAGTATATGAATATAATTAACTGTAAACTTCATCTATCTGATCTGGAGCCTATATTCAGTGCAGGAGACTGTGTACCCTCTGTATCCCTGTAGGTCTGAGCTTGCACTCTGTGGTCATAGCTAGGAACATTCTAGGCTGTGCTTATTTCAGGACCTGTCTTCCCAGAGTGGCAGAGACTACTACATTCTTTTTCAAGGTGATGTACTCTTTTGGCTAGGGAGCCATTACATGCTAGCTATAGACTGGAAGTATCAGTGAAGAAATTAAAGCACTAAAATAACCTGGCTATATTTTCGAGTTATAAAAATAAGTCTGCCAATATAGCAGAGAATGATTTGGAGTAGAAAAAAACTGAAGGGTTGATGTTTAAGTGGAACATCTTTTGGAAAGAGAATCCATTTGAGCTAAGTATCTAAACTATAGTGATGGTAGTAAAGATAACAATGAGAGCAGTATCCAAGAGATGCTTACATGCGATTTCTGTGCCCTAGTCCTCATTTGCCAATAAACACAGATGTGAGGAATTTTGTCACTTCATAGGAAGCAGACGTGCCATGTATATGCAACGCAAATACTGAGGATCATTTAAAGTGCTTAGAGTAATTAGAAATCTGAAAGGCCAGTAAGATAGCTTGCTTGGGTAGTGTACTTGCTTTGCCATTTGAGTGATCCAGATTCAAATCTGAGCTTCACCACACCTAAAGGAAGCTTCAGTGCAATGACATACACTCTCCCTCTCCCTCTCCCTCTCCCTCTCCCTCTCCCTCTCCCTCTCCCTCTCCCTCTCCCTCTCCCTCTCCCTCTCCCTTTTCCTCTCCCTCTCCCTCTTTCTCTTGTTCTCACAAAGATGACAGTAGGATGGTAAAGCCTCAACAATGACAAAAATAAATAAAAAAATAAAAAATGTGAACTAAATGATGTAAGTTACCTGTGAAACTTACAAGGTTCCCAGATATTGCTGCATCTTTCTTTTTTTGTTAATTTTTTATTTAAGAAAGGATTAATGAACAAAAACATAAGGTAGGAGGGGTACAACTCCACATAATTCCCACCACCCAATCCCCATAACCCACCCCCTCTCATGATAGCTTTCCCATTCTCTAGCCCTCTGGGAGCATGGACCCAGGGTCATTGAGGATTGCAGAACTTAGAAGGTCTGGCTTCTGTAATTGCTTCCCCGCTGAACATGGGCGTTGACTGGTTGGTCCATACTCCCAGTCTGCCTCTCTCTTTCCCTAGTAAGGTGTGTCTCTGGGGAAGCTGAGCTCCAGGACACATTGGTGGGGTCTTCAATCCAGGGAAGCCTGGCCAGCATCCTGGTGGCATCTGGAACCTGGTGATTGAAAAGAGAGTTAACATATGAAGCCAAACAATTTGTTGAGCAGTCATGGATCCCAAGCTTGGAATAGTGGAGAGGAAGTGTTAGGGAGGTACTCACTGCAAACTCTAGTGTACTTCTGCTTTCAGGTATATATTTTGCAGTAGTTTATGGACACGTGTGCACATAAGCTCTCTCTCACGGAAACTGGTGTATATCTAGGTTATGGGACTTTGTTAGAAAGTGAACTACCTGAGATGAAATTAGAGTGTACTATAAAAGGAAAGGTCTCACCCGAGTAATGAAGCTGAAGGGTTGTCATTCCACACGTGAAGTCTCTGGATACAGTCTGAGGTGAAGCATGTTGAGGTGGCAATCGTTGCGTTGGTTAGGTTGTGATCGGCAGATGCAATATTATTTGGTTTGGATTGGGAGATGCATACGGGAAAGTGTGCCCTATCCAAGGGTTCCAGGACTGGGGGAAGTAGGGGCTCTATAGTGAAGTTGTGAGGTTCCTTCTGTCTTAGGGTTCAAAAAGACAGTCGATAGTTAATATTATCATCACATTTGTTAATTGGGTTAACTTTGAAAAGTCCCTTTGTTATGGTTTGCTGTACAGTATCCAGTATCTTGTATATAGCTGTGCTATTGGATGCTTCTAATCTACTTGGTCTAGGCTTTTGAGAGAGTCCACATATCAAATAGCCTATATATTAAAAAGTTTCAGTTTGTCTTTGCTGCATCTTTCATGCTATGGTCAACCCACTCTGCGTTTTATCTCTTGTACACAGTGAGAAAGTTTGTAGTGAAAGGAATAATAAGACATATCTCACGTTATATCTGCAAACCCTAGTTCTTCTCTCTCTCTCTCTCTCTTTCTTTCTCTCTCTTTCTTTCTCTCTTTCTCTCTCTCCCTCTCTTTCTATCTCTCTATCTCCCCTTGAAAAATGTGGCTTGGAGTTGTAAAATCATGCATGTTAAAGGTTCCAGTTTCACCACACACAAAAAAATCTTGTAATTTAAAAAGGGAAGGAAGAAAGAAGTCAAATTTGCTTCTACAGCTTAGACTTTTACTTTCAGTAGACCATCACGTACCCTTCTTCCTTCATATATGACTTCCTAATCCATTCTTTTTGCTCAATTTTTCCCTCTGTAATAGCCTATCTAGTTATTCTCACTGAGAACAAGATTGAGAAAGGGGACAAGGTACAAGAAGAAACAAGGTGGGAGATGCCCACCCCCACAACCTGCACAAACTTCCTAGGCTCTCTGTTGGTTTACTGAAATGTTATGAACTAGTTATTGCGGTAAATACTATGTTAGAACTCTATTTTGCAGGGCACTGGGCACTGAGGCAAGCATTTAAGCACAGACTCTCCCATGCTCAGGTGCTGAGATCAAGTCCCAGGTCCTGAAGGAAGGAAGCTTCAAGAACATTGTTACAAATCTCTCTCTCTCTTTCTCTCTCTCTCTCTCTCTTCCTTTTCCCTCTCAATTTCTCTCTGCCCTATTAAATAAAAGAAGGAAGGAAGGGAGGAAGGGAAGAAGGAAGGAAGATAAAATGGCCATAGAGAAGGGTTGATTCATCATGCAGGCATAAAATCCCAGTGATAACCGTGGTAGCAATACAAAAATAAAATAAATTTCTACTTTGCTTGCCTCTGTACTTACTATTTCTTTGCCATGATAATTTTATTGTAATACTAGATAAAGCAATGAGTTGAAATACCTATATTTGGATTTAGCTACATTGACATTCTGACACAATCCTAATCGCAGAACATTATATATTGTCAGACATAAAAGAGATTCAGAAACTTCATTTCATTAGAAAATCTCTGGAAATGCAGACATTTCTGATGTGATGTCCTAATATAGAATTGGAAAAGATAATTGCTGCAGCCCTGTGTCTGTCTCTCTCTCAGCTCCCTCTGGCAGTCCCTGCTTCAGGGATGATCTCACTACTACAGAGTAGTTCCTGGAAACCATCAAGTGCAAAACCTGGCAACGAAGAGGCAGAGCCTTCATACCTGATGAACAAAGGAAGCAGTTTGGAAGCATCTATGAGCTGTATTTCATTCTGATGTCTAGACTAATACAATTAGGTTAGGGTTAGTAAGACTTGTGTTATCTAAAAGCTATTACCAAGACATCTGGAAATCTAATAGAAATTCCAGGGGCTTTTGATCAGATATGACCCTTTTAAACTATTTTTTAAAAAAAAGGCTACCATGACCATTTCTAAGTGATACATTAGGCTGACCTTTGGCATTAAAAAAGAATAAAAGTGACTGTTTGCAAAGGAAACCGAGATACTTGCTACAGAAATGCTCATCTGCTCTCATCACAGCTGACTGCTACTTACCTCCAGTTCCAGATAATGAAGAACATATTGTGTACTGCTTGACTTGATTTAAAACTAGCCAGAGTCACTTATTTTTACACACACAAAAGTAGATTCACATTTGCCTCTGATTGTATTTTATATTTTATCAACCTTGGCCTAATATTCACTTTTTTCCCCTCTAAATTTTAGCAACTCTTGAGTAGGACATTTATATGTATTTGAAGGTATGATTAATTGTCATCTCATATCTTGCATAATAAAAAAATAAAAATACTCAGATTTAATATTAAACATTCTCCATCTGGTAAGTCCATTGTAAATCACTGTGGCATATAAATGCTAGACTCCAAGCACTGCATAAATCAACTGACCTTAAAGTCCAAATTTCTTATTATCAAAAATTATATTGATTATTGCAAATCTTTAATTTCACAGATTTGCCTGTGTGTAACTGAAGGGGGCAAGGGAGCTTACAATGAATATATAGAGAGATTTGCTTTTTCTCTAACTTGTTATATTCCTGCCTCAGCTCAGAGGTTTCATGGCTAGAAATGTAAGTGAAGATATTTGTTCCTGCCTGCAGGGGAGACACGTCATTGGAGAAGAGCAGCTCTGCAGGTGTCTGATATTTTTCCTCTCTCTTTCTTTATTCTCCCAATTTCTTTCTGTTCTATCAAATAAAATAGAAAGAAAGAAAGGAAAAAATGACCTTCAAGTGTAGTGGATTTATAGTTCAGGAACTGAGTCTCAGTGATAACTCTAGTGACAATAAAAGAAGTTTTAAAAGGAATTTGCAATTTAAATTACTTTAGTTGATAATACATATAAAATAAACAGACAAAACCATTCTGATCACCTTCATTCACTGAGGACAAGTAACTTGTTGGTTAGTGGTTCAGAGTTCTCTAAAAAGAAAAAGAAAGGAAGGAAGGAAGGAAGGAAGGAAGGAAGGAAGGGAAAGAAAGAAAGAAAGAAAGAAAGAAAGAAAGAAAGAAAGAAAGAAAGAAAGAAAGAAAGAAAGCAGGGCGGTAGCATAGTAGGTTAAGTGCAGGTGGCACAAAGCACAAGGATCTGTGTAAGGATCCAGGTTGGAGTCCCAGACTCCCCACCTGCAGGGGAGTCGCTTCACAGGCGGTGAAGCAGGTTTGCAAGTGTCTATCTTTCTCCCCCTGTCTTCCCCTTCTCTCTCCATTTCTCTCTGTCCTATCCAACAATGACAACATCATTAACAACAACAATAATAACTGCAACAATGAATCCACAAAGGCAACAAAAAGGGAATAAATAAATAAATATTTTAAAAAGGAACGTAAACACAATCACAGCACATTGTGAAGCTAGTTTCTTTGACTTAGTATAGTGCTTTTATTGTATATAATAGTAGCATTCCTGAACAGTTTTCCACAAGCTATAACATTGCAACTTTGATGTGTCCTTTTTACTGTACATTGACACTTGGTTTTGAACAAGACTTTGAATGAATATAGGTATGTATCTCATATAATACATATATTGGGGCTTGAGGGGAGACAGAGTAGAGAGGTTTCTCTGGATGGGGCCCCAAACCTCTGTATACTACCATGGACTTGCTTGATTTGGTATCTGATTAGTTTGCTGTTCATTTTTGTTAGGACATAGAGATATTGACAAGGAAGGGATGAGATAAAAAGGGAGAGAGGAGAAAGACGCTAGCAGAACTACTTAGCTGATATTGAAGCTTCTTCCATGCAGGTCAGGACTGGGGGCTTGAACCTGTGTTCTTGTGCACGTGATATTTTCTATTTAATTAACAAGTCTTCCTCCTTTCTTTCCTTCCTTCCTTCTTTCCTTGCTTCCCTCCTTCTTTCCTTACTTTCTTATTTCCTTCCTTCCTACCTACTTACTTTTCTCCCTCTTTTCCTTCCTTCTCCCGCTCCTTCTTTTTTGCTACCTTTTTTCCATTGCCAACAGCCTTATCCCTGGGTTTCTCTGCCTGCACAACAAATCCACTGTTCTTGGAAGCCTTTTTCTTTTTCTTTCTTTACTTTTTCTTTTCTTTATTATTTGAGCAGAGCCAAAAAATAAGTTGAGAAGATACTGGAAAATAAGGAGGGAGAGAGGAAGAGAGATAGATTCCTTTGTCACTGTTTCACCACTCATGAAGATCCCCACTGAAGGCAGGGAGCCGGGGCTCGAACCAGAATCCTTGTGAATGAGAAAATGGGTGTTGTGCTGGGTGTTTCTAGCCCCAAATATGGACCTAAGGTCATTGTGGGTTGCAGAAGGTGGAAGGTCTGGCTTCTGTAATTGCTTCCCTGCTGAATATGGGTGTTGACTGGTTGATCCATATCCCAGCCTGGTTGATCCTAGTGGGGTGGGGATCTGGGGAATTGAAGCTCCGGGACATATTGGTGGGGTTGTCTGTCCAGGGAAGTCTGGTCGGCATCATGGTAGCATCTGGAACCTGGTGGCTGAAAAGAGAGTTATCATACAAAGCCAAACAAATTGTTGAACAATCATGGACCTACAGGCTGGAATAGTGTAGATGAAGTGTTGGGAGGTCCTCCATTTTGTAGATAGCTAGTAGGCATATTTTATTTATTTATATTCCAAAGAGCCTGTGGCTATACTAGTTTTTATTCCCCTCCACCCAGCCAGAAATCTGATATGTAGGTGGATCCAATTTATTGTCTGGGGAGATGATGTCATGGCTGGAAAAAAGACCAGAAAGCTGGATCAGGGAAGAGAGTCGCTCCCTAAAATGGGAAAGGAGTATAAATATTGTTGACTGTAAACCCCATCGATTTGATTTGCTCTGGGGCCCATATTCAGCTTAGGAGACTATGTGACCTCTGCATCTCTGTAGACCTGAGCTCACATTCTGTGGTCATGAGTAGGAACATTCCAACCTGCCCCAATATCAGGTCCCATCTTCCTCAGATTAGCATAAAGTATGTTGTCCAGCTTCCCTTCGGAGGGTAGAACATTCTCTACCATTGCTGATCCAAGTTGAGGGCAAGGTCCTATGGGGGACCTACAAAGGGGTCTATTGTGTTGTTTCTGATAGTGATGACCGGTAACAATGGAAAAAGGGATTTATTTGAGGTCTAGGCTGATCATGTCTATGTGGGAATCTCAGGACTCCCCAAATAGGGCCCCAGCTGATGGGGTGGCCTGATAGTGACTAAAGAGTCATCATTAAAGTATGCCAGTCTCTTGCCCTTATTCATCTTTTGCAGTCCTTGCTTTGATGAGGTTAGCTTTGGAGTGAGTGAGAGAACTGTAATAGAAAGTAGGTGAGGAGGCTAAGTCTAATTAGATACTATTTCATTAGGAACTTTATATTGACTCACTGCAGACTATTGTGTACTTTTCCTATCAGGTACATATTTTGCCCTAGTTTATGGATACATGTGAACATATGCTCTATCTCACAGGATATCTATGTTTTGGGACTTTGTTAGGAAGTGAACCACCTGGAATGGAATTAGAGAATACTATGAAAGGAAAGGTCTCACCCGAGTAATGAAGCTGAAGGGTTGTCATTCCACACCTGAAGTCTCTGGACACAGTCTGAAGTGAAGCATGCTGAGGTGGTACTGGTTGCATTGATTAGGTTGGGATAGGCGGATGCAATATTATTTGGTATGAATTTAGAGAAGTACGCAGGAAAGTGTGCCCCACCCTAAGGTTTCAGGACTGGGGGAAATATAGGCTCTATAGGGGAAATGTGAGGTTCCTGCCATCTTAGGGTTCAAGAAGACAAAAATAGTTATTGTTATAACCACATTATTTGGTAATTGGGTTAACTTTGAAAAATCCCTTTGTTAGGATTTGCTGTATCATACCCAATATCACCATAATTTATGTCCTTTGAAATTATTTGTATATAGCTGTGCCACCAGTTGCTTCTGTTCTCCCTGGTCTAGGCTTTTGAGAGAATCAACATATCAAAGACTCAGACTATGTATTAAAAAGACTCAGTCTGTGCTCTAAAAAGTTTGAGACATACAATCAGTTATCCCCACTCATATTAATTAAAAAGGGATTTATCAGACTACAAATTGATAAGAGTGTACATAAACACCATTCCCACCACCAAAAGACTGTGTCCCATCCCACCTACCCACCTCTGCTGCTCCAGAAAGCTGAATATACACCCTCACCCTCACCTCAGGGTTTTTACTTTGATGCCCTACTCCAAATTTAATCAAATCCTGCTTTTAGTTTCCCTTTCTGTTCTTCTTTCTCAACTTTTATTGATGAGTGGGATCATCCCATACTCATCTTTATATTTCTGGCTTAGCTCACTTAACAAAATTCCTTCTAGCTCCGTCCAAGATGGGTCAAAGAAGGTGGGTTCAACTCCAAATGGATCAAGGACATGGACGTTAGACAAGAAACTATCAAATACTTAGAGGAAAACATTGGTGGAATACTTTCCCACCTAAACCTCAAGGACATCTCTGATGACACAAAACCAATTGCAAGGAAGACTAAAACAAAAACAAGTCAATGGGACTACATCAAATTGGAAAGCTTCTAAACAGCCAAAGAAATTATCACACAAACAAGGAGACCCCTCACAGAATGGGAGAAATTCTTCACATGCCATATATCAGACAAGAGACTAATCACCAAAATATACAAAGAGCTCAGCAAACTTAGCAACAAAAAAGCAAATGATCCCATCCAAAAATGGGCAGAGGATATGAACGGAACATTTACTACAGACGTGATCCAAAAATCTAACAAACACATGAAAAATTGCTCCAGGCCACTAATTGTCAGAGAAATGCAA
Source organism: Erinaceus europaeus (assembly GCF_950295315.1). Lineage (NCBI taxonomy): Eukaryota > Metazoa > Chordata > Mammalia > Eulipotyphla > Erinaceidae > Erinaceus > Erinaceus europaeus. Next base: position 45,434,531 of record NC_080180.1, on the reverse strand, counting down.
ATAAAGACAACATTGAGATACCATACAGAGAATGTGAGAATGGCATACATCATAAAGGACAGCAACAAATGCTGGAGAAGCTGTGGGGACAGAGGAACCCTTCTGCACTGCTGGTGGGACTATAAATTGATCTAATATCTGTGGAGAGCAGTCTGGAGAACTCTCACAAGACTAGACATGGACCTTCCATATGACCTAGTAATTCCTCTCCTGGGGATATACCCCAAGGACTCCATAACACCCAACCAAAAAGATATTTGTACACCTATATGAATAGCAGCACAATTTGTAATAGCTAAAACCTGGAAGCAACCCAGGTGCCCAACAACAGATGAATGGCTGAGAAAGCTGTGGTATATATACACAATTGAATACTATGCATCTATTAAGAACAATATTCTATATTTTTTGAGAACTTTTTTCTAGTGTTTTAGAGATTTAGTTTTATTTTTCTGGGATGTACAGTACTTGCTAAGAAACCTATTATGTTTGCATTCATTCCTATAAAGTAATGTATCATTTTCTCTCAATATTTGTAAGTCATTTTAGCACTGTCTTGAAAAATTAATTTTATATGCTTTGATATTATTTTATTAGTGTATGTCCTGCTGTTATTCATACATTTTTGTGCCACTAGGTTTATTTTTGTCATCAAATTTGGAAATATTTGCTAATTACCTCTTCCTTCTGGGCCTCAGATAACATTTATATTGGATTGTCTTGAGTTTTCCCAGAAGGTTCTGGGGCTTTTTTAATTTCCTTTCAGAACTAGTATTTCTTTCTCATTTTCACTGTAAGTGGTTACTCTTACTGTATTCTCAAGTCTGATAATCTTTACTTCAGTGGCCGTCAAATCACCTGTCAATTTCACCAAATTGAATTTTTATTTCAAATACTGTTAACTCAAAAACAAAAACCATCTGTTTAATTTTTATAAGTTCCATTCTTCTCACTATTTTGAACTGCACATTGTTTTAGAATATTAAGTATATTCCTTCTATCAGTGTGTTTTTTTTTACAATAAAAGTAACCTTATGATATGTATTTTACATCACATAAATTCACTCATTTAAAACTTTATTAGTGTGTTGTGACCCCAACAGGAGTTTGGGACTATTAGCATACAAATGATGTCAGCCTGTGGCTGGGACACAAGGAAAGGTATAAAAAGCACGGACTTGGAGCAGGTGGCTCTTTTTGGCTGCTGCTTCTTCTCATGGTCAGAGCATCTCAGTGGAGGTGTTCCAGGTATCCACCATGGCTACTTCTCCTGAAAACCCAACATGTGTGACTGTGCTAGCCAGTAAACTTTAAAGACCCCTCTACGGCCATGAGCAACCTATACTTCAGCTGATAATTGTTTATCTTATAGGACTAAACTTTTGACAACTATTCTCAGACTTTATGGACCTAGTGTACTCTCTGATGACAATTGCTTATTTTGCCTTTTACCTGTTTCACCCTAATAAAACCTTGTTTTTTTAAACCCACTCTCAGCTCCCCGCTGTGAATTCTTTCATGTACCCATAGCTCTTCAAACTCCCTTTTAAGTTAAAATTACAATATTAATATATAGTTTGTGTATTGGACAATCCACTCACTTAAAGAGTACAAATCACAAAAAGGAATAAATTTTCAAAAGAAAAAGTGCAGTTCAGTATTACTTTTTAGGACATTAGTTTTTGCACTCTTATATACAAATCGCTTAATTATTTCTGTGTCTTTCCTATAGATTAAATGTTTTCTTTTAATTGCAGTCACCTCTCTTTCTGGAAGTCTACTGTTTGCTTATTTGTTTTATTACCACTAGAGTTACTATTGGGGCTTGGGGCTTGTACTATGAATTTCTTTGTTGATAGAGACAGAGAAAATTTGAGGTGGGAGGAAAAGAATGAGAAAGAAAGAGAAAGAAAGACACCTGCAGCACAGTTTCAGTGCTCATGAAGTTTCCCGCCTGTAAATGGGGGCATCAGACTTGAACTTGGATCCCTTCACATCGTAATATGTCTGCTCTACTGGGTATATCACTTCCCAGCCTCAAGTCTAGTATTTTTTTAATTGGATACTTTATTCAAACTTTGTAATACTGAGTACTAGCCCTTGTTTACTATATTAGATAGGATTGAACTTTGTTCTATCAGGTAATAAAGTTACTTGCAGATCTGTTTTCTTTTTTTAGAGGTTTTTGTATTTTGGTTGGTTTCTTTCTTTCAATTAGACTATTCACATTTAATGTAATATTTTTCACTACACTTTTATTCAACTATGTTAACTTTGTTTTCATTATAAACCAGTTACTGTGGTTTCTGAAGGCGAGTTTATCAGTACTCTCTTTGGCTGGTTTAACCCCAGCAAGACAAGTCTTTTTGAAGATCTGTACTGGAAACCCTAATTAAAATTTTTATTTTTAATAAAAAATTCTTTATTTTTTAATTTGTAATCTATACAGTTACAAATCAGCATTCAGCTAAACAATCAACAGAACTCCTTGTACAAATTCCTGGAGTACTTTATCTTGGTAGTTATTTCATCTTGCTACCCTTCCATTCCACAAACTGTAGCTGTTTCTGCCTCCCTGAATGCTGTTCTGTGTCTCATAATATTTAGAAGAGTGGTCATGGTCTGTGTGCTTTTCCTTGGTGTGACAGTACACTAATTGCCTCCAGTCAGTAAGCTAAAGCAGTTATAACACTTAAATCAATTGTTCCCTTTCTCTTAGAGAACACAGGCTTGCACTAGCTTTGTCCTCTGTCTGAAAACAATTATCCCACATTAATCCCTACTTGTTTACAATGGGAAAGTTGTTGCCTTCATATAACCTGAGTTCCTTCTGTGCCCCTTCTACTAGAGACAGTTGGGTGCAATGGCAAAGTACATAAGAATGATATTTAAAATCACATGCAAAAAAGAAAAATATAAAATAAAACTTGGAAGGGGTTTAGTGTTTTGCACCAAAGCAAATGACTTTGGGGAAGGCTCAATTATGGGAATGAGAGTGTTCTGCGGACACCTGTCATGGGGCAATAAGAAATTGTACCCATGGGGCCCTGGCGGTAGAGCAGTGGGTTAAACACATGTGGTGCAAAGTGCAAGGGCCAGCATAAGGATCCCAGTTCGAGCCCCTGGCTCCCCACCTGCAGGGAGTCTGCAGATGTCTGTCTTTTTCTCCCCCTCTCTGTCTTCCCCTCCTCTCTCCATTTCTCTCTGTCTTATCCAACAACAACAGCAATAACAACAACGATAAACAACAAGGGCAACAAAAGGGAAAAAAATGGCCTCCAGGAGCAGTGAATTCATAGTACATGCATAGAGCCCCAGAAATAACCCTGAGGCAAAAAGAAAGAAAGAAAGAAAGAAAGGAAGGAAGGAAGGAAGGAAGAAAGAAAGAAAGAAAGGAAGAAAGAAAGAAAGAAAGGAAGGAAGAAAAAGAAATTGTACCTGTTTGTTCAAAAATATACTTACTATAAGCCATTAGCCATCCAATGATATAAAAGAAAGCAATTATGTGCAGTTCAATATCAGGTATAGAAGATATCAGCATTTAGAAAGCTTCCAATACCTCAATCAGTCCATGAGTAAATGTGCTAATATTTATTCCCTTCTCCAAGAAGTGTTATTGTGATTAAACCCTGGTCTTTGTGCAATATAATGCGAGTGCTTAACCAGGTGCGCCACCTCCTGGACCCCAATCCTCTTTTTTCTAACAAAGCCACAAAACCTAGATATAAACCATGGCCCATGAGACAGTGCACATGTATACATGTATCCATAAGTTTTTGGGAGAAAATATACCTTAAAGTAAGAGTACAATCGTGTACAGTGACTCACTAAGTGCACCAAGCAAGTAAAAAGACCCAAACAAGACATCATAAAGTACTTAATCAAATAATTTCTATTTAGACCTAGATAACCCCCTCACCTACTTCCTATTTCACTTCCCTCAATCACTGTAAGGTTAACCTTGTCAGATAAAGTAAGGACTACAAAAGCTGGTCAAAGGCAAGAGACCGGCATACATTAATGATGGCTCTCCTGGTTACTACCAGACAACCCTCATCATCCGGGGCCCTAGTCAGGGAATCCTGAGTTTCTCACATAAATATGATGGGCTTAGACTTCTAACAGATGCTTCTTTCCACCACTGCTGGTCCATTAGGATCAGCATCATGGACCCCTTTGTGGGCTTCTACAGGATCAGAGAGGTTAGCCTTACCACTTTGAAACCTTAAGTCCTTAGATTGAAGGAATATATACTCCAGTCTGGGATCTAGCATCAAAAAGTTTGAGACAATTTATTCCCCCCCATATTGATTAGTGATTTGTAAGACTATAAGTTAATAGGAATGTATATTAACACCATTCCTGCCACCAAAGGTCTGTGTACCTACCCCCATCCCCTTATAGTGGAGCTGAAAATCTGTCCTCACAAAAAACTCCCCCTCAGAGTTTTATACTTTGATGCCATACTCCAGACTCAATCAATTTCTACTTTACGTTTCTCTTTGTTTTTTTTTTAATCTTATCTTCTGTTTATGAGTGGGATCATGCCATACTTGTCTTTCTTTCTGACTTATTTCACTTAACATAATTCCTTCTAGCTCCATCCAAAGAGTCCGAGAAGGTGGGTTCATTATTCTTAATAGCTGAGCTATATTCCATTGTGTATATATGCTACAACTTTCTCAGTCATTCATCTGTTGTTGGACAGGTTTGTTTCCAGGTTTGGGCTATTATGAATTGTGCTGCTATGAACATAGGAGTACATATATCTTTTTGGATGGGTATGATTGAGTTCTTAGCATATATCCCTAGGAGAGGAATTATTGGGTCATAAGGAAGGTTCATTTCTAGCCTTGTGAGGGCCCTCCAGATTCTCTCCACAGGGATTATACCAGTTTACATTCCCACCAGCAGTGCAGGAGGGTTCCTTTGTCCCCACAACCTCTCCAGCATTTGTTGCAGCTGTCGTTTTTGATGTATGACATTCTCACAGGGATGAGGTGGTATTTCATTGTCTTTATTTACATTTCTCTGACAATCAGTGACTTGGAGCAATTTTTCATGTTTGTTGGCTTTCTGTATCTCTTTTATAGTGAATATTCCATTCTATCCTCTCCTTGGAAGAATTCTTAGAATAAAAAAAAAAAAAAAAACATGGCCCATGTGGTAGATCCTGTTAGTTAATAGTTACTTGAAAAAATATTTCTTTATTCCTCACTTCTAGAATTATACTGCTGCTTCTACCGTATTAACAAAACCCCAAGAATAGTGTTGGCTCTAATGTCCTTGGTCCTCTTGTATTTCACAAAATGTCAAGGTCATCAAAAATATTCACAGAACTTTCTTGTTGTTTTGATGTCCTCACATGTCGATATCATTAAGAATGAAATAGTTTGGGGCTTAATTTCTACAATTGTCCTTTTTTTTTTCTTTTGTTGCCTGAAGAGTCATTGTGAATGGGGCTCAGTGCCTACACTATGAATTCACTGCTCCTTGAGGCCATTTTCCCCATTTTATTGTCATTGTCGTTGTTATTGTTGACATTGCTATTGTTGCTACTGGATAAGACAGAGAGAAATCTAGAGAAGAAGGGAAGAGAGAGGAGGGGGGGAGAGAGAGATAGACACCAGCAGACCTGCTTCACCGCCTGTGAAGCTACCCTTCTGCTGGTGGGGAGCCAGGAGCTGGAACCTGGATCCCTATGCCAGTCTCTGGACTTCACACCAGGTCACTTAACCCAGTGTAATACCGCCCGGTCCCCTAATCTTGTCCTTCTTTATATATACACTTTCGGTCCTTAAATTCATCCATGCTCAAATAATATCTTGCTACATCCTTAGCTGCTTTCAAATCACAGTGTCCTACATTTTATTGTATGACACACAGTCAAAAGTTATACCATAAGTACATTATTTACTATAAAAATAAAAAAAAAATCTCTATTGACCAGAAATAATTCTTCTGTCATTAGCGATGGTGATTAATGTCAGCATATAAATCATAATTAAAACTAATGAAAATGAAAATTATTTCTTTTATTTCTTAGAGATAATTGATTTGCTGAGTTCTTACAAGGAATAGATTGATATTATAGTAAGACAGAGCTGAGAATCTAAAGACAATATGATCGTAAAATTTATACGAACTCAAAGTAGAATTATATAGTGAATTTAAGAATTCAAATCAGAAGAACTATACAGGAATTAGGGGGGGAAGTGGGGGAGCATGTGTTATCCCTGTTTGTGCTTCTGAAACACTTGTTCTAAATACAGTTTTTTTTTTCCAGTATTTGAAAAGTACATTAAGACCAGAAGAATTGACATGGTGGGGGCTAGATGGTTGCTCGCCCAGTAAAGAGTGAGTAGTGCAATGCCATGGTGTCTCATCTTCATCTCTGTCTTTCTTTCCATTGCTGTCTCTCACTTTCTGTGTAAAAAAATGGAAAAATAAAAATGGCTCCCAGGAGGGATAGAGTCCTTCAGGCATAGATCAATAACCCTGGTGTCAAAAGAACTAAGATATTAAGAAGATATACATTTTGAGGGGGCAAGAAGGGCTGTTCCTTAACAAAGAACTATGGGGATTAACAAAATCAAAAATCACATTCAAACACAATCATCAAAACAATAAACCCACGGTGTTACTCATGTGATACTATAAAATATTCTATTGTCAGGGTAATCACAGGTTACTCATGTGATACTATAAAATATTCTATTGTCAGGGTAATCACAAGATTTTACATAACCGTGAAAGCCAATATCAATATAAAGTAGCAAACAGTGAATACGTCCAACATATGGGTCTTTCTCCCTTACATCTGTTTTAATAGTTACTTGTATTTTTTTTAATTTTATTTCATAGCATCACAGGATATAATAGCACACCACACCAACCACCATGGCTTCTTTTTATAAAATGACTCTGGAGTTTGATTCTACCTTTTCATATATATAACCATCCTTGGAATAGAGCCAAATGTATTTATATGTATAAAACACATTAGGAAATGTGTTGATTTTCTCTGTTAAGTTAGAATGTGAAACATTTGGAAAAAATTCAAGTATTGACTATTTATTTTAGATAGACAAAAAAAATAATAAGTTCAGAAGGGGAGGGGAGAGAGAAACCTACAGCACTATTCATTCCACTGCTAATGCAGCTTTCTCCCTTCAGGTATGAACCCAGGTCTTGAACTCAGCTCCCTGACCTGAATGGGTGTGCCATCACTTACCCTCTAGAATGTGAAATGTTTGGAATAATTGACATTTAAGAATAAAAACTATTTGTATGTTGTATTATATTTGAGCAACAGTTACCATATTTAGTAGAAAGTTTTTTTTTTAACTTTGTAAGCTTCACATACTACTACATTGAATAAAATAAGGTTTATAGTATGAAGTAGAAGTAAAGAAATAATTATTATGTAATTTATAGTGTAAGTCAAGTATACCAACTAAACCCTTATGTTTGAAAAAGAAATTTCTCATAAAACATTTATAATTCCATAGGAACTATGCCAATCAGTAACCTAGAAACTATAGCTACTCTCGGTTTTGAAACGACAAGACACAACATTGTAAAATTTCAAACCATAAATATGTTTTATAGAATTCAGTCGGTGTCAATATAAAAGTCTAAAGGACTCAAAAAAAGCCAGTGACTCTCACTTGTATTAGTTCAGAAGGTTAGTTGTCTAGACTGTAAGAACTGTGTGCTTCAAATGATTTAATGTCAGCATGACTCTTTCACAGTCACATTAAGGAGAACTGAAGGCAAGGCACAAACCAACTCAAAATATTACGGCAAAACATTTCAGATCCCAGTGTGTATGCATTTATTCATTCAATCTACTACCTAACATCTGTGACATAAGTCCAAACAAATCCCAAACAGAGTGCATTATAGGAAAATAGTGCAGGGAGTCCGGTGGCAGCTCTGCGGGTTAAGTGCACATGGCACAAAGTGCAAGGACTGGCGTAAGGATCCGGGTTCTAGCCCTTGGCTCCCCACCTGCCTGGGAGTCGCTTCATAGGTGGTGAAGCAGGTCAGCAGGTGTCTATATTTCTCTCCCCGTCTCTGTATTCCCCTCCTCTCTCCATTTCTCTCTGTCCTTTCCAACAACAATGACATCAATAATAACAATAATAGTAACCACAACAACAATAAACAATAAGGGCAACAAAAGGGGAAAAATGCATCTATGTGTCCTGTTGTCACTGGGGCCTCACCACTCCAGGCTGACTTTTTCTTTTTTTTCTTCCTTTCTTTCTTTCCTTCTTTTTTTTTTCTCTCTCTCTCTCTCTCTCTTTCTTTCTTTTAAAAAGGAGACATTAACAAAATGTAGACTTTTTCATATAGAAAGGCATTCACAGAGCTAGAGAGACAGAGTAAGACACCACTACACAGATGCTTTCTTCAGTGCAGTGGGGACTGAGCTTAAAGCTGTGTTATGCACTGGACAAACCAACACATTATCAAGTAAGCTATCTTGCCAATCAGTGAAAATGTAACTTTAAACTATAATGTTCCTTGAAATATGAAATATTGTGGTCTGTTTTATTCAACAATTAATTCTATAATGACCAACTACATTAAAAAATGAAAGAAGGAGGCTGGGAGGTGGCACACTTGGTTGAGCACACATTACAATGTGCAAGGACCCAGGTTCATGCCTCCAGTTTCTACCTGCAGGAAGAGAGCTTCACAAGTGGCGAAACAGTGCTGCAGGTGTCTCTCTCTATCTCCCTGTTCCTTTCCATTTCTGGCTGTCTCTATCCAATAAATAAATAAATATAATAAAAATATATAAGAAAAGAAAAATAGAGGTATGAGACAGAAAAATAGAGTTCTAGCAAAGAAAAAGAAAAATTGAGACTGAACCAAACATGTTTAAGTGATGACTTAGTAATTTTTACTGGTGATATATAAATCCATCCAGCAATTTAATCTGGCTCTGCATTATTTTAAAATCCATTTCAGCTCTGTCTTCTATCTATGAAATTAAACATGGTTTTAATTTTTTATAATGTAACTGTCTATGATTATTAAGTTAGTAACCACATAGAGTTTCTTACTGGGATCATGAATCACTTGCCTTTAAAATACAAATAATGACGATTCTGATAAGCTGATGATAGAGGAGAGGATTCTGGGATACTTGTGATGTGACAGTAGCTCCTCTCACCTGTCTTCCAACACCAAATTATTCCTAATTAAAGCTGCTAATAGGACCCAGGAGCTACTCAACAAAAGACATGACTTCTGTTCAAATTTCATAGAAATGGCTAGGATTAGAATTTCTTCCTTTAAAAAAAATTTTTTTTATAAAATGGTAACACTGACAAAAGAACATAGGATAAGAGGAGTACAACTCCACACAGTTCCCACCACCAGAACTCCGTATCTCATCCCCTCCTCTGATAGCTTTCCTATTCTTTTTTTGTTTTCCCTTTTATTGCCTTTTGTTATTGTTGTTGTTGATGTCATTGTTGTTAGATAGGACAGAGAGAAATGAAGAAAGGAGGGGAAGACAGAGGGGGAGAGAAAGGTAGACACCTGCAGACCTGCTTCACCGCTTGTGAAGCGACCCCCCCCTGCAGGTGGGGAGCCGTGGGCTCAAACCGGGATTCTTAAGCAGGTCCTGGCGCTTTGTGCCACGTGCACTTAACCCGCTGCGCTACCCCAGGACTCACAGATTTCCTAATATATAACCTTCTGGGAGTATGGATCAACGGACATTATAGGGTGCAGAAGATGGAAGGTCTGGCTTCTGTAATTGCTTCTCTGCTGAACATGGGAATTGGCAGGCCTATCCATACTCCTAGACTGTCCCTCTCTTTCCTTAGTGGGGCGGGGCTCTGGGGAAGTGGGGCTCCAGGATAAAGTGATTTTTTAATGGGAAAAATAATATTTTTAATAGACTGAGTACATTTCTAGAAAACCAGGGTGAAAAAATTGGGAAAAGAGCATTAAGAATATTTTTCCCAAACAAAATTATGAATCTTATACATTTGTGAAGTTAAGATGTGTTCAAATTTTCATTTAATAAGCAACTAATCATTTTTACTGGGTCAGTGAGAAGACAAAAAATACTGCATGTTTTAAAAAAACTAAAAGTTAACATAATAACTTTTATAATCAGATAAAGGGATGCTGAAATGAATTTACAAAGAGTGGAGAAACTGGCAAAACTAGTTGGTATTCTCATGGTAATAACTAGTTGAATTGCATCAGACATAACTTACTTTTCTGTGGTCAGAAATTATCCTCATGACTTTCAGTTTCCTACACATTGACATCTATTTGTATTAAGTTCTAAGATAGCCTACCCAAAGACAAAAAAATGGGCATAATAAATGAAAGAGTTTGCCAGAATATCTATTGTCTTATTGTTGCACAACTTTTGCTTACAATAAATATAAAACACAAGTAATTAAATCTTAAAGGGATGAAAATATGTTTTTTATAGACAGGGGCACAGTAATTCTTTTGATAAAATGTGGTATGGTGAAACTGTAATATTATAGAACTGTTAGTCAAATCATTTAAGTCAAAAAGGACTGGGCTTTCTGGGCTTTGGATCTCTTCATGTTTCAAAGTTCTCAGGAGAAAGGGCAAGAAAGGAGGGAAATGTAAGTGAAAAGAGTCTAAAATTTTCATCACATACACTTGGAAGTAAAATAAGAAGATGCTTGGTTGGAAAAAAAAGTGCAAGAATTTATTGATAAGTAGAAGTTGAAGTTGTTACTTTTATATTCTAGGAGTAAGGGAGAAGATGGAAACTAAAGCAACACAGTCATGATCATCCTTGAATTTTCTGTTGCCACACTTGAACCACCATATAGCCTTATATTTTTGCCAGTAGGTTGAATTAGCAATTATTGGTACATAAATGCACAGGACATACTGACGGAGGACTTTGGAACTCGATTTACATATATAAAAAGAGTCTGGTTTTTGTTGTTGTTGTTGTTCACTTGGTTATGGCCCACAAACTGAAAATTGTTCTGACATGAAGAAAATGTATCAAGTATGGCTGTCATATCACGACTTGATGTTGTTTACTTTCTGTTCACAGCTCCCACTAAATGGTCTCCAGGCAATGGGAAGAGTTTGACCTCAGAAAGTGAGACTAATCAGAGAATAAGGCAGCCTCATAAAACAGACCAGGTAAGTTTGTTGTCTGAACATGCAAGTCTAGGAAACAAATGAAGAGGAACTCAAGGAATATAAATGCTGGCTCTAAGTTCACAGCCAATGCAAAGTACTCTAATTATGAATATAGTGTCTGCAGTTTAAAAGATGTCAATACTGAGTGCCATGGCATTTAACATCAGGGAAATGAGCTTGGGCCCAGATGGATTTTCAGGCTTCAAGGGAACAAATCTTTAAATTTAAATAACTGTGAGAATAATTACAGAGTTTTGTTGCAAGTTACAGGGAATACATCACATTCTTTCAAATGGAGCTCTTTGTCTGCTATAATTACACCTTCTAGGGGAGTGCTGCAAAAAATACTGAAGCATATCTTCCTCAATCAGCATTAGAATCGTCAACATGGAAGTAAATTTATTAATGTTCTTGTGCATGCTTCAGTGAGGGAGGCTATTCAAAGCAGCTCAGATAGGAGCTCTCAGTGGTTAAAATTACCATGTAATTATAAAGTTTAATATTAGATTTCTAAGCAATAGAAATGACCATAATTTGTCTAGATTATAAATGCATATAATGCATATTGTATTGTCTATATGTAAATTCTCAATATGAATCAACATTAGTTTGCTGTAATATCTTTCCACCTCTATTTCATCAGCATAAAGTCAGAATAGGTGTTTTGCTTTCTTTGGGAAGTTGTGGAGAAGTATGCAGGGCATCTGGAGCCCAGATGTGCAATCAAAACCTGGGTATTAATCTCCTAAGCAAGGAGAAGGGAAACGTCTTCTGAAACTGAGAAACAGGAATGAGTTTCCGCTTTGCAATTTCATATAAACAGATTTTCTCTCACTCCAACTGGAAAGTAGACAATTGTTTTAAAAAAATAATTGAGTTTTAAAGCAAATGGCTAATTTTTATCTACCTCAGGGACATCAAAGAAAAGAGAAGCCTGGGGAAATAGATCTAAGAACAAGAGCCCACAACACAACGTATTGTAAGTGTGCTCAGAGATGTTTGTGTTGAAAACTTCAGTATCTTCCACCTGGAATTTGGTTTGGGGTGTGGGAATGGTGACAATTTGCAGTCCTATGTTTGTGGGGAGATGGTAGCCAGTGAATCAAAACATGAGGATCAAGAAATGGGTCTCAGGATGTAAGGGGGGTTCTACTCTTTGAAGAATTTTTTGTATATCTTTATATGAAGAAAAAAAACTAGTATAGCCACAGTCCTTTTGGAATATAATTAAAATATGCCTACTAACTATCTACAAAATAGAGTATCCCCCCAACTCTTCATCTGCACTATTCCAGCCTTTAGTTTCATGATTGGTTAACAATTTGTTTGGCTTTGTATGTTAACTCTCTTTTCAATCACCAGGTTCCAGATGCTAGCAGGATGCCAACCAGACTTCCCTGGATAGTCAACCCCACTGTGTCCTGGAGCTCAACTTCCCCAGAGCCTTTCCCCACTAGGGAAAGAGAGAGACAGGCTGGGAGTATGGATCGATAGACCAGTCAACACCCATGTTCAGTGGGGAAGCAATTACAGAAGCCAGACCTTCCACCTTCTGCATCCCACAATGACTTTGGATCCATACTCCCAGAGGGTTAAAGAATAGGACAACTATGTGAAAATCTTCTCCCATTCTGTGAGGGGTCTCTCTGTTTGTTTAATAGTTTCTTTGGATGTGCAGAAGCTTTTCAATTTGATGTAGTCCCATTGGTTTGTTTCTGCTTTAGTCTTCCTTGCAATTGGGTTTGATTCATCACAGATGTCCTTGAGGTGGGAAAGTGTTTTACCAATACATCAGACAAGAAACTAATCACCAAAATATATAAAGAGCTCAGCAAACTTAGCACCAAAAAAGCAAATGACCCCATCCCAAAATGGGCAGAGGATATGAACAAAACATTCACTACAGAGGAGATCCAAAAGACTAACAAACATATGAAAAATTGCTGTAGGTCACTGATTGTCAGAGAAATGCAAATTAAGACAACACTAAGATACCACCTCACTCCTGTAAGAATGGCATACATCAAAAAGAACAGCAGCAACAAATGCTGGAGAGGATGTGGGGACAGAGGAACCCTTTTACATTGCTGCTGGGAATGTAAATTGGTCCAGCCTCTGTGGAGAGCAGTCTGGAAAACTCTCAGAAGGCTAGACATGGACCTTCCATATGATCCAGTAACTCCTCTCCTGGGTTATACCCCAAGGACTCCATAACACCCAACCAAAAAGAGGTATGTACTCCTATGTTCATAGCAGCACAATTCATAATAGCTAAAACCTGGAAGCAACCCAGATGTCCAACAACAGATGAGTAGCTGAGAAAGCTGTGGTATATATACACAATGGAATACTATGCAGCTATCAAGAACAATGAACCCACCTTCTCTGACCCATCTTGGACAGAGCTAGAAGGAATTATGTTAAGTGAACTAAGTCAGAAAGATAAAGATGAGTATGGGATGATCCCACTCATCAACAGAAGTTGACTAAGAATATCTGAAAGGGAAACTAAAATCAGGACCTGATCAAATTGTAAGTAGGGCACCAAAGTAAAAACCCTGTGGTGAGGGGTAGACATGCAGCTTCCTGGGACAGTGGGGGATGGGAATGGGTGGGAGGGATGGGTCACAGTCTTTTGGTGGTGGGAATGGTGTTTATGTACTCTCCTAGCAAAACGTAGACATATAAATCAGTAGTTAATCAATATGAGAGGGGAAAAATCAATTGTATGTCTCAAAGTTTTTCAAAACACAAACTGAATCTTTTTAATATATAGGCTGTGTATTTGATATGCGGACTCTCTCAAAAGCCTAGACCAAGTAGATTAGAAGCATCCAATAGCACAGCTATATACAAGATACTGGATACTGTACAGCAAACCATAACAAAAGGACTTTTCAAAGTTAACCCAATTACCAAATAATGTGATGATAATATTAACTATCGATTGTCTTTTTGAACCCTAAGACAGCAGGAACCTCACATCTCCACTATAGAGCCCCAACTTCCCCCAGTTCTGGAACCCTTGGATAGGGCCCACTTTCCCGTATGCGTCTCCCAATCCATACCAAATAATATTGCATCCACCGATCACAACCTAACCAACGCAATGATTGCCACTGCTCAACATGCTTCACCTCAGACTGTGTCCAGAGACTTCACGAGTGGAATGACAACCCTTCAGCTTCATTACTCGGGTGAGACCTTTCCTTTTATAGTACACTCTAATTTCATCTCAGGTGGTTGACTTTCTAACAAAGTCCCATAACCTAGATATACACCAGTTTCTGTGAGAGAGAGTTTATGTTCACACGTATCCATAAACTACTGCAAAATATGTACCTGAAAGCAGAAGTACACTAGAGTTTGCAGTGAGTACCTCCCTAACACTTCCTCTCCACTATTCCAAGCTTTGGGCCCATGATTGCTCAACAATTTGTTTGGCCTCGTATGTTAACTCTCTTTTCAATCACCAGGTTCCAGATGCCACCAGGATGCTGGCCAGGCTTCCCTGGATTGAAGACCCCACCAATGTGTCCTGGAGCTCAGCTTCCCCAGAGACACACCCGACTAGGGAAAGAGAGAGGCAGACTGGGAGTATGGACCGACCAGTCAACGCCCATATTCAGCGGGGAAACAATTACAGAAGCCAGACCTTCTACCTTCTGCAACCCTCAATGACCCTGGGTCCTGCTCCCAGAGGGATAGAGAATGGGAAAGCTATCAGGGGAGGGGGTGGGTTATGGATATTGGGTGGTGGGAATTGTGTGGAGTTATACCCCTCCTACCTTATGGTTTTGTTAATTAATCCTTTCTTAAATTAAAAAAAAAAAGAATAGGACAACTATCAGGGGAGGGGATGGGATACAGAGTTCTGGTGGTGGGATTAGTGTTGAGTTGTACCCCTCTTATCCTATGGTTTTGTCAATGCTTCCTTTTTTATAAATAAAAATTTTAATTAAAAAAATAAATAATTATCTTTAAAAAACAAAAATATATAAGTTCTAGAAATTTCTATAATTAGGCAAAATTTTCTTGGTTGACAAAATTCTTACGCTATAATGCACAGCTGTTAAATAGTGAGCATGCCTCCATTCCCCTCACATCATGTAGTTACTACCTCTACTGGAGACTGCTATGTCTAAACAAACAACATCTTCTCTTGTTTCTGAGAAATGAGCATTTTCTGGCTTAAGAAAGATTATTACTTAGAGCAGTCCCACTGCCACCATAGTTCAACTCACAAAAACAGCCATTTTCTGTTTTCATACAAATTTGTTAATTAAAATATTATAAAGGGGGTTAGTAGTTGGTACACCTGGGTTAAGTGCACATATCACTACACACAAGGACCCAGGATGGAGCCCCCATGGCCCATCTTCAAGGAAGATGCTTCACGAATGCTGAAATAAATCTGTTGGGGTCTATCCTTTTCTCTCCCTCTGTTTCACTTTCCCTCTCAATTTATCTCTGTCCCGTCAAATAAAATAGAAAGAAATAAAAAATAAATTTAAAAAGGCTGCTGGAAGCAGTGGATTCATAGTGCCAGTGGCACCCAAACCCCAGTAATAACCCTGGTGGTTAAAAAAAAAATGTTTTACAGGACAACAGTATAAGGATACAAGTCACACCCTTGTCACTCAACTATGCTTTATTTTTAATAGTGTATTCATTCATATTCAGCAAATAAACTCAGGAACATGGTAAGAATTCTTTTTCATCTTTCTGCTTCCTGTCTGGCTCTGCATCCCACACTCTACTAGATAACCACTGTTCAGTTTCCTCTACACTCAATTCTTTCTTTTTTTTCTTTTTTATTATTTTTTTAAGGGGAAGAGTGTTGGCTATTATGCTCTGTGTTCATTGTTTTAAAGGTAATGAGATTTTCATTCTTCTTCTCATTGCTGATGTTTCATCCGAAATTCACAATTGGGAAATAAGTTTTTCCTCTAACAAGGGATTCTGATATGAAATGGGAATAAACATCTATGCAAGCCAAAAAATGATTATCTTAGAGGTAAAATGTCAAGCTAGTATATTTGCAGCTCATATCTACAGGAAGACAAAAAAGATTATTTTCCTTTTTGTAGTTTAAAAGTATATTTGGCTCTGGATAGGTACAATGCTTAGCGGAGAAAATCTAATGGACAAAATAATTACAGCCCACACAGCTGTATGATCCTGAGTTAAGAGAGGGGTTTATACACCAAACAAACAACAGGCAAGAAAAAGATAAGGGAAGCACAGGAGAGGGCTGTCTCTGAAAACAGCTCCAATCTATAGAGCAATTTGGAAAAGGGGATCATGCAGAGTATAAATCATATGCAGAACATATTGATCTATCTTCAGAAATAGCAGCTGACTACTGTGCCCCAGTATGGTTCCGTAGCCCCCATGCCCACTTGGTCGATTCCAAATTATATTCCTCCATGAGGATAATTTCTGGAACCATCCGTTCCACCCTGGTTCCATGGCTGCCAGTTGTTAGCAACATCGCCCCGCCAGATATTCGTCGGGATGCGGCATCATCTAAGTTCATTTCCCACGTCTACGCTCGACCGGACCTGCCAATATACGCGGATATCTTCGCCCACCCTGTCCAACGCTTGACATCTCGTCACCCAATCTGGTCCCCTACGCCTACACTGCACTTCTCTGTTCCAGTCTCTTGGAAACAGAGCTGGCAGTCAGCTGAGGTAAAGAACAAACACCTCATCACAGACCCCTGCAAGCATCAACCCGGCTTTGACCTAGCACGTTATGATTGGGCCCTCCTCAATGGCTATCGAACAGGCCATGGCCGGTGCGCCGCTATGTTCCATCGCTGGGGAGCCAGAGACTACCCGAACTGCCCCTGCGGCTACAGACAGACTATGACCCACATAGTCAACAACTGCCACCTCTCCAGATTCAAAGGAGGTCTCGAAACTTTACATCAGGCTCAACCTGACGCTGTTGACTGGCTACGGAAGAAGGGCAAACGCTAGAAGAAGAAGAAGAAGCAGCTGACTGATACCTGCAGAATGTAAAGAATTTTGGAAATTGGGGCCAGCAGTGAAGCACCCAGATAAGCACACATAGTACTAAGTGCAAAGATCCACACAAGGACCCAGGTTCGAGGCCTCTTTCCCCATATGCATTGGGGATGCTTTAAGAGTAATGAAGGAAACCAGAAGGTATCTCTCTGTCTCTCTCCCTATCTTCCCTTCCCCTCTCAATTTCTTTCTGTCTTATCAAACTATTTTTTTAAAAAAGATATAATAGCCACCAGGAGAGGTGGATTCATAGTGCTGATTATAATCCTCAGAAATAATTCTGGAAGGCAAAAATAATTTAGAGGGGGAAATCTTAAAAGTTTTTGGCTTTATATTTGAAAACTAAAAAAAAAAAATTACACAGCATCTCAAAGCCACATGTATAATTCTGTTACCAAAAGTAGTTGTTTTAGTTTCTCAATCAATTAATAGAGCTATCTTTTTTCATTTTTCCCTTTTGTTGCCTTTGTTGTCTTTTAATTGTTTTTGTAGTTATTATTGTTGTTGTTATTGATTTTGTCATTGTTGGATAGGACAGAGAGAAATAGAGAGAGGAGGGGAAGACAGAGAGGGGGAGAGAAAGACAGACACCTGCAGACCTGCTTCACCGCCTGTGAAGTGACTCCCCTGCAGGTGGGGAGCCAGGGGCTCGAACCAGTATCCTTTTGCTGGTCCTTGCACTTTGCGCCACGTGTGCCTAATCTGCTGCACTACCGCCCACCTCCCAGAGCTCTCTTCTTATCTAAGAGGTACAAGGTGTTCAGAGATTACATCTTTAAAAAAACAAAAGCCTTCAGTCTTCCATTTCTTGTCTTGATGACACATATGAATTTAAAGGACATGTCCATTTGTTTTGAAATATGTCATGAAAAAAAATCCTAACTCTTATCTTTTACTGATTATATCCTCACACACTTTATTTTTCCTAAAAATAAACAGATTGAACTACTGTAAATGCCTTACACCACACAATTTAATAAAGCATATGCCCAGCATAAGTAATAGTTCTCTTGCTTCTTTCTAGCTGTTTATTGTCTCAATTCCTATACAACTTTCTCTTTTCTTTCCTCAAAAGTGGTTATGCTGGGAGTAATAACATCTTAGTTCTACTAGTAAAACTGTTTCCATATATCTTTATTTTAGTTATGGATTCTGTTATGCAATTCAGTTATAAATTCTGTTAAATATCACTCATATATATATGCATATATATATAGCAAGACAAACAACAAACACTGAGTACACAATCAATATATTTTACATCAAATATTTCTCATTTTGTACCAACACTGAGGAAATTATGTCACTACAACCACATATACCATGTCAATTGCATATCCTTTCTTAACTGAGAAGTACAGTTTAGGGCATCTTTTTTAGAAAATTATGAGTTGATTTCTGAATAACAGAAGAATAAGAGGAAGTTGGGAAGTTGTGCACCCAGTTAAAAACACATAGAATTAAGTTCAAGGACCCAACCCGTGCAAGGATCCTGGCTCAAGCCTAAACCTCTTTCTTCCTTCATACCCCCTGTATCCATGACCTTGCTTCCACATAGCACATCTGGTACAAGTTAAAGGTTGCCCTTAGCTTTTCCAGACTTGTTTCTCAAATTCCACCTAAAATTCAAATAATCTTAATTATAATTCCTTACCTGGAAAATAAGAATAACAACTACTCTCCTTCCCTGATCCAGCTTTCTAGTCCTATTCCCAACTCTGACACCATCTCCCAGAAAATACTTTTAGCCCACCTGAAGGTTAGCTGTTGGGCTTAGACAAAATTAGTGAAGTCATGGGTCCCCTTGAAATATACCTAAAATGGACCTTCTAGATTTTTCCAAAATGGAGACCCCAAATCTCATCTGTTGTATTCTTCCCTTTAGGTACGTGACTATTAAACAATTTGTTCTGTTTTGTATCTTAATGGTTTTCAGCTACCAAGTTGTAGATGCTACCACGACTCCAAACTGACTTCCATTGGCAAATGACTTCAACAATGTGTCCTGGAATTTCACCTCCAAAGAGCACTACCCCACTGGGGAAATATAGAAAAAGACTGGGGGTATGGATCGACCTGTCAACACCCATGTCCTGTGGAGAAGCAATTACAGAAGCCAAACCTTCCACCTTCTGCACCCCATAATGATCCTGGGTTCATACTCCCAGAGGGCTAAAGAACAGGGAAACTTTCAATGGAGAGGATGGGATGGGATGGGATGGGATGGGATGGGATGGGATGGGATGGGATGGGATGGGATGGGATGGGATGGGATGGGATGGGATGGGTTGGGATGGGATAGGGAACTCCAGTGGTGGGAATTGTGTGGAATTGTACCCTTCTTATCCTACAGTCTTGTTAATCATTATTAAATCAATTAAAAATTCAAAACAAAATATAATTTAAAATATAATTAAATGCTTGATTTTTTAAGAACTAAAGAACCAATAAATAGAATGTGTATAATTGTATTTGATATCTAACATAAATTATGTAAATTTCTTGAAACAAATAAAACCATTTTCTTTCCCAAATTTGTTTCTTTAACTGATCCCTTCCTTTACTTTTTTCAGAGATTCCATGTTTCCAAGTTATGTAACTCAGAATATTCAAATAGATTAATATTATTATCATTACTATTATTATTACTATATAGAGACAGAGATAAATTGAGAGGGAAAGGGGAGATAGAAAGATATGAATAACAAAGATATGAATAACAAAGCAGATGCATTGTTTAGGTGAACTACATTACATCAGTTCACTATTAAACTTCCATGAAAAGTTATTCCTTATAATTATGGTAGTTACAACTCAAGATGCCTTTGAACTTAGTTATGTTGCAGCTAATGTACAGCTGGTTTGAGTTTTTCTTTGTATTTTATGACCCCTCCCTCCTGCCCAGGAAAACTCATAGTCTCTCATGTTTATAGTTCAGAACTTAGCTGTTATTGCTAAAGACACTCACATATGTTGTTAGTTTTTATGTTGATATATTTCAGATTGGTTTTTAATGTTATGTTGAAAACTCAATCAATTATGTACTTGAGTTGATAGTTTGGATATGAGACCTACTGAAAGAAAAGGATAAAAGACTATGACCCTTCCAAGGTACTCGTCCACATCCTGGCTACTCATCTGCTTCTCAGCTTCTGCCTCTCTTTCCAGAAGATAACTTATGGCCCCATCTTACAGTCAAAGGGCAGTAGGTTTAACTAATTATTTGAATTACAATATGCTACAGGGATAGGAATGAATCTTATTGCACATTCTTTTGTCAATATAAATAGTATGTTCTAAGTGCATCTTTGTATTTTGTATATTCTCTAAAAGGAAAGAAAATCGTATGTTGGGAAAGTACTAGGAAGGGGAAAAGATACGCACTTAAAGCCAATATTAAGAAAAGAATGTCTAGACTAAATTTTTTTACTAAATTGTAAAAAGATTTCAGAAACCAAAGAAGGGGCTGAGTGGGGATACACCCAGTAGAGTATGCATATTATAATGTATAAGGACCTGGGTTCAGGCCTCCTGCCCCCAACTGCCAAGGAGGAAGACTCATAAGCAGTAACATTGTGTTCTTTGGCTCTCCTTCTGTATCTCCCCCTTCTCTCACTATTACTGTCTGTAGCTCATAAATAAATAAGTAAATACAATATGTTTTTAAGAAAGAAATTATAGAAGGTTATAGATGTGGCAAGTTCAATTTCTCCCATATTGGGGTGGGAAAAAATAGTGAAATGTAATAACAACACACATAAATCTAACCATATTGATAATCTAAGAGAGAACTTTCTAGGGCAAGGAAGGCTTGGTAAGTGTTGTAAAATTGAAATTCAATGTTATTTGTTGTCTTGATAGCTGGTAAGATCAGAGGAACATGAATAGCCTATGTATTCAGTCTTCTCTGTATTCTGCTCCTATAGATCTGGTTCCCTAGCCAGACAACACAGTTTCTTCTGGAGAATGGGCATGGTTTGTGCATTCAAACCTAAAGAGCATGATTAAGTTCCCTACAAGAAACAGAATTCATCAAAATAATCCAAGCATGTCTTTCTACTGAAAGTGAAGGACATTGCCCACTAGATCCTGTAGCCTGACTCCCACAATGCCTGACTATTCAATCTGTCCCAAAGTACAAGCCTGTGTGACCCTGCACAGTATGCCATGTTATCCCTGGGTTGCAAGCATATAAAACTAATAAATTAGTCTCAATCAGTCGTCCAATGTCAGATGTTAAATGTTTAACCACACCCATAACCCCATTGCAGGAACTCCCTTCTCATCAACTCTTGAATAGGAGCTATATATAACAACACCATTAAAACATACGCACAGCAAAGGTCTTCTGAGCAAACTGAAATATATAGTTAACCTAATCAGAAAGTTGTCCTTGTGATCTTATATTATTAGATGTATGAGAGTGAAGTTAATTTTCTCAATCTGTACTATAAACAGAAAAGATGACATAGTCAACTTGGAGCTACAAAATCCTCATTTTTTTTCAATAGCTGTTCACATACACACATATTTAGCAATTAGATATTTTCCCAAAGTTTTTATTAATTATATAGCATATGTTGGATAATTTTCTAGAAATTGATAATTCACAAATAACTACATAGTGTTGCCTTTTAAGAGTTTTCAACTTTTGGTCCATGTTCCCAGAAGAGTAAACAATAGGGGAAGTAAACCAGAGGTCTCTGTACTCCCATTCTACCAGGACCTAAAGCATTGGTTAATAGGAATCTTGTTTTTATAGCATCAATGAAAGGGAACCAATCCTAAATTACTAAATTCTATCATTTAGGAAACTCCTGAACTGGAGAGACAATATAGCACATCTTCATCAAACACTTAGACGTTCAAATACATAAACATTAAAAAGAATACAAGATCATTAGAGGCATCATCTTTTATTTCTTTCTGCATCTTGTATGTCATAAATAATTCAAACAAGTCTGTCCCAAACAGATTGGATATAACTTGCACCAGGAAGCTGGGTCTTCACAAATATTTTCAATGTGGACCATACAATTAAATACTTAATAATAAAGGAAATAACAGTCTTATACATTACAGTTTTTTGTTTCTCATACAGTCTTTTCTGACTTGGAGCTGTTTTGATTTTAGGCTAACTGAGACTTCATTGACACATATGTAATTTTTTAATGTTACAGATTAACATTTTAGGACACAAATACATATTATTTCTTTATCTACTTGGAAATTATTTGAGGCAAAATATGTTCAATATACTGTACAATATCTAGTAATTATTTGAGTTAAGAAAAATACTTTAAAAGTTCTGCATATATTCAAATGAATTTATGTGTGACACTGATAGAAAGCTTTTTTTTCTAAAAGCAGTTGCATAGTGGCCTAAAAATCTTTATTTTTTGTTAGAAAAATCAGTTTTTTCTAGTAATTTTCCAACAGGAGTTCTATAACTCAAGTAATGATTTCCTTAGTATCTCTCTATCTAAAAGTTAGTTTCTTATTCTTAGTAATTTTCCAACAGGAAATCTATAGCTAATGATTTCCTTAACAATTTCAATTTTGATTTCAAGTGACTTAATTTTATTCAATTTTTACTTGAAATAAAAACCTTACTAAATATATTTTATACTGAGTGAAATACATTGTACACTTTGTAATTATGCAGAGCAAATACCTCTTTATTTTTGCTCTGTTACAGCAAATTACAAATGTTATTCACTGTGAAACTCAAAACATAAACATTTCCTTAGTGCTGGGGAGATAGCATAATGGTTAAGCTTTTCAAACCTGAGGCTCACAGATCCCAAGTTCAGTGCCCAGCACCACCATAAGCCAACACTAAGCATATTCTAGTCTCTTTTTTTATTATTATTAATGATTAATAATGATTGACAAGATTGTGGGATAAGAGGGATACAATTCAATTCCCATCACCAGAGTTTCATATTCCCTCCTCTCCATTAGAAGCCTCCCTATTCTTTAAAACTCTGGTAGTACAAACCAAAGATCTTTATGAAGTGTAAAAGGTTGGAGTTTTGGCTACTGTAATTGCTTCTCTGCTGGACATGGGCAATGGCAGATTTATCCATACTCCCAGCCTGTTTCTTTTTTTTTTTTTTTTAATTTATTTCTTTATGGGAGAATTAATGTTTTACATTCAACAGTAAATAAAATAGTTTGTACATGCATAACATTCCCCCAGTTTCCCATTTAACAATACAACCCTCACTATGTCATTTATCATCCTTCATGGACCTGTATTCTCCCCACCCACCCACCCCAGAGTCTTTTACTTTGGTGCAATATGCCAATTCCATTTCAGGTTCTACTTGTGTTTTCTTTTCTGATCTTGTTTTTCAACTTCTGCCTGAGAGTGAGATCATCCCATATTCATCCTTCTGTTTCTGACTTATATCACTCATCATTTTTTCAAGGTCCATCCAAGATGGGCTGAAAACGGTGAAGTCACCATTTTTTTTACAGCTGAGTAGTATTCCATTGTGTATATATACCACAACTTGCTCAGCCACTCATCTGTTGTTGCTTCCAGGTTTTGGCTATTACAAATTGTGCTGCCAAGAACATGTGTGTACACAGATCTTTTTGGATGGATGTGTTGGGTTCCTTAGGATATATCCCCAGGAGAGAAATTGTAGGGTCATAGGGTAGGTCCATTTCTAGCCTTCTGAGAGTTCTCCAGACTGTTCTCCACAGAGGTTGGACCAATTTACATTCCCACCAGCAGTGCAGGAGGGTTCCTTTGACCCCACACCCTCTCCAGCATTTGCTGCTGTTACCTTTTCTGATGTATGAAATTTCCCAGCCTGTTTCTATGTTCTCCTACTGGAGTAGAACTCTGTGGAGTTGGGGTTCCAGGACATACTGATGAGGTTGTCTGCCCAGGAAAATCAGGTTAGATCATGGTAGCATCTGCAGCTTGGTGGCTGAAAAGCACTAAGATATAAATCAGAACAAATGGTTTAATAATTAGGAACCTAAAGGTAAGAATATAGCCAATGAAATTTGAGGTCTTCATGTTAGAATAAACTAGGTAGTCTATTTGAGGTTTATTCCAAGAGGCCCATTTCTTTACTAATTTTTGCCTGAGCCCAACAGCTAACATCCAGGTCAGCTAAAAGTATTGAGCTTTCTAGTCCTATTCTCAACTCTGATACCATCTTCCCAAACAATATTCTAATCCCTTTCTTTCTTCTTCTTTCCCATTTTCTCTGCATTTCTCTCATTGACAGAAAGAAAGAAAGAAAGAAAGAGAGAGAGAAAGAGAGAGAGAGAGAAAGAACATGTTTTGACTTTTTATCTATGTTGTTCTGATGGTAATCCTAGTGTTAGTAGCTTTATTAAATTCTGCACCTAAAGTATTTCTGAGACCCTATAGAATCATTGCACTTAGTTTGCATTCTTGACTATAATCCATGAGAATAACTTCACAAATTATACTCTGAGGAAACCAGGACTAGTTTTGAACATTTTTGTCAAATTTTTAATCTATTTCCTCTAGAAAGCAAACAAAAATCACATATATAGCATCAATATTTCAAAAAGGAAAATCTTGTCTTACATGGAATTCAAATAACACTGTAAAGCAGACAACAACCATATTTATCTAATGCAATGAAAAAGGTAGGCATCCAATGAACATCTGTAAGGCAATTTCTTGGGTTTCAAAAGTCAAAATAATAGAACTGTGAATTCTTTCTTTTTGTAAAGACAGGTTATATTTTCTGACAAAAACAGAAACTTAATTTTTTTAATTTAAGTTACCCTCAATAAGCATTTCCTATCACTTATTATAGAAATATTTAACACTCCATGATATAAAGAGAATAGCATGCATTATTCACTTCACTGTTTTTTGCAATAGATAGAAAATCACATTGAAAGTAAAAGAGAAAATTAAAGCAAGTGCCAATATTATATGAAGACAAAATAAAAGCAAATCACATTATCATCACGCATACAAATTTGCAAAGAAAGATGTTTTGAGGGAGTCAGGCTGTAGCGCAGCGTGTTAAGCACAGGTGGCACAAAGTGCAACTACTGGCATAAGGATCCTGGTTCAAGCCCCCAGCTCCCCATCTGCAGGGGAGTCGCTTAACAGGCACTGAAGCAGCTCTGCAGGTGTCTTTCTCTCCCACTCTGTCTTCCCCTCCTCTCTCCATTAATAAATGCCTAGGTATGGTATTGCTGGGTCATGAGGTAATTCCATTTTTACTTGCTTAAGGATTCTCTATACAATCTGCAGTGCAGTATAGTTTAACTGTACCATAATCCTACGATTCTAATATTAATTACACAAAAAGTTATACTAAAAAGTAGGGTATCTACAAAAAAAAATCCTAGTTGCTTATACTTTCAGGTAAAATAATTTGCAAAGTGAGATAGATATTTAGAGAAATTTCTTACTGACCTACTATTTCTATTACTATGCTTGGCAAAGCTGTCATATTATAATTTTCAGCTTTATAATATAAAGTAAAATCATAACTATAATATTGCTTTAAAAATAAAATATTGTTTGGTTTACTAAAAAATGAACAGAGAGATAAATGTAGCATAAATGAACAATTCTAGAAATTTCATTTAAATGTGTCACAAAAGTTTAAATAATATAAAATTAGCTGGCATGTGTAATCCTCCTACTTTGGAATTGTCATGCTAGGGGCCAGGCAGTCAAGCACTCAGTTGAGAATGGACATTACAGTTTGCAAGGGCCCAGGTTCAAGCCCCCATCACACTTTTCCCCCTGCAAAGTTTCACAAGTGTTAAGACAATGCTGCAGGTGGATTTATCTACCTATATCCCTCTTCGCTTTCAATTTCTGTCTCTATAATAAATAAATAAAATATTTTTAAAAATTGTCATGCTTTAAAATACTTAGTTACCATTTATGAAGAGATAAAATAAACTTGAAATATTTATAATAATACTTTGCTCCTAACAACTGTGTAAAAAGGTATATAGAAGCAAGAAGTGATTATAAGTCTTCATGATTTGAAATCTGTGAACATCTTTATACTCAAATTAATATAACCATTTAAATTATATATGTGATTTTTTTGTGTGATTTTATTGCTGGGGCTTAGTGCCTGCACTGCTACTAGAGACTATCTTTTTCCTTTTGTTGCCCTTTTTTTATCATTGTTATTGTTATTGGTGTTGGATAGGACAGGGAGAAATTGAGAGAGGAGGGAAATACAGAAGGGGGAGAGAAAGACAGACCTGCAGGTGGGAAGCCAGGGGCTTGAACTGGGATCCTTGTGCCAGTCCTTGTGCTTTGCACCATGTGCGCTTTACCTGCTGTGCTACCACATGGCCTCCTTATATATGTGATCTTTCCATACAGTTAAGGCACATTCTTTTGGACTTTTTTAAAGATTTTGTTTATTAATGAGAAAAACAGGAGGAGAGAGAGAGAAAAAGAGAAATAACTAGATATCACCTGGGTGCAGGTGCTGCTGGGGATTGAACTCAGGACATTGTACATGAATGTCCAATGCTTTATCCACTGCACCACCTCCCAGACCACCTCTTTTGGACTTTACAACTACATCTTACATAGGCCTTGACGTTTATTCCAAGATATATGTTCATTTTAAAAAATAAAAATAAATTAATAAATAAAAATTAAAAAACATGCCTTTATTTTCCTCACTCCTTTTTGATGTTATGCATGATTTGATCAATAAATACTCTCTGAAAATTCTGGTCAGGGTCACTCACTTGACAGAGTCCTGCGTTCAGGTTGTCTTGCATGTATTCCTCCAGATCTCTTCAGATTATTAGCCATAGTGTCTGAAGCTAATCTCTCTTAACCCTCAGATGTGATGGATATCAGGGTTCAGCATCTAGGTAAGATTCTCCCCACCACCACCACCACCATTGATTAGCTTACTTCCTTACCTTCAATCTTTAATTTTTAGAAGTCTGTGTATATTTTTGGCATCCAGAATGTAAGGGATTATGGAGATTAATTTATCTTCAAATGACAGAAATAAATGAAAGTATAGGAGTTTTAACAAACTGCAAGTTTAGTCCCTTATCATGTAGCAATCTGGATATATACAATTTCCGAGCAGATAATGTGGTCCCTAAAATCCTTTGTAACCTTATAAGTGGATAAAAAAAATGTTCTGCAAAGACCTCCGATGTTCAGATTATTTATAATATTCTTTTCCTTTTCTTCTGAGTGTGGTCTTCATGTTCCTAGTCTAAGTTCCAGTCATCACATTTATGTTCCACTCACAGAATGGAAAAAAAATGAGATAAAAGGTCAAAATTATGCACTCTAGGCATTTCTTGGGAGAAGCTTCTAGAAGCCTTTACAGATCTCCCCCACTTATACTGCATTGTCTAGCAGCCGGTCATCAAGTCTCACCTAAAATGAAAAGGGTTCCGGCGGTAGTACAGCAGGCTAAGTGCACATACTATGAAGTGTGAGGACCGGAGTAAGTGTCCAGGCCTGAGTCCCCGGCTCCCCCACCTGCAGGGGGAGCACTTCACAAGCAGTGAAGCAGGTCTTCAGGTGTCTATCTTTCTTTCCTATTCTCTATCTCCACCTCCTCTTTCAATTTCTCTGGAAAATAAAAAAAAATATTTTAAAAAATGGCTGCCAGGGGCAGTGGATTAGTAGTGCAGGCACCAAGCTCCAGCGATAAGCCTGGAGGCAAAAAGAGAGTGAGAGAGAGAATGAAAACTAAACTGCTCATTGCATTGAATTTTAACATGCATTTTACTCATTTAATATGATATAAAATTTCACTAGATAGATCGATCGATCGATCGATCGATCGATCAGCATGCCATTCTGGTACACTGCCTCTAAGAATCAAGCCTCAGGTAGCCAAGTTCTGTGCCAGTTCTACCAGTCGAACTGTCTCCCAGGCTGCTGTACTCTTCATTTGTCAAAGCTATATGTCTTGCATAGTTGCTTCTCTTCATGGGAGAAGATAAAGGATTCTGAAGGACAATTAGACTAGAATGACTTTTTCTTCTGCATATCCTTCTGGTAAATCCATCATTTCCTCACTCTGAAATGCTTTCTTATACAGAAATATAATCATGAAATTTCTGAGCTAGACAAGGAAGTATTATGGGGAGGGGGACAGATAAAATTAACCCAACATCCTTCTTTAAACCAAAACAGCTTAATTGGCAGTTTCTGCTGGTGGGAAGTAGGGTGAGAGACATTACTGAATGAGCTTTCATCTCTGGGAAACTTGGCTTTCACTAGGGGCATAGATTTGGCAGCTTATCACACGTTTTGAAACAGCAATCCTTTATTTACCTGTCAGATCTCTCCCACTGGCAAATACTGCCTTTCACTGATGGATGTACAAAGAGAATTTTCAAGTGTGGAGGTTCCCTGGACTAGAACCATATGTACCAGTACTATACTCGCTGTTAAAAGTTAAGGCCTTTCAAGAATGTGAGCTATTCTTTGCCCTAATCCAACTCTCTAGCCCCTTTTCTATTCTGATACCATGTTCTGAGACAATGTTTTTATTCAACTCCATGGTAGCTATCAAACTCAAGCAAAAACTACCACAGTCGTGGGCCTCAAGAAACATGCCCAAAAGAATTCCAAAGCTTTCTTCCACCCTAAGATCCCTAATCTCATCTGCTCTGTTCCTACTTTTTGGTTCCTGTTCATTAACCATGTTGTCTCACTTTATGTCCTGCCACCTTCCAGATAACAAGTTGAGCCCAAAGAGAAAGGATAAAAAGGGGAGAGATATTTGGATGTAGTAACAGGGTTATGTGTGTCTTAGAGGGCAAAAGAAGTTTGGACATGGAAGAGAAAGAGGGAAATTATGTGCAAGTGTAGACAGATAGTTGGAGAGATGACAGTTAAGCCATGTCTGCAATCTTGGGAGAACCACAGTGGTTCTCGATGGAGGGACTTGGGATTTAGAACTCTTGTCGTGGAGCAGTGTAGAATTATACCCCTGTTGAAATGTAATTCTGTAAACCAATATTGAATAACTAATAAAAAAAATTTTTAAGTTGGGATTCGAGCAGTAGCACAGCGGGTTAAGTGCAGGTGGCGCAAAGTGCAAGGACCAGCATAAGGATCCCAGTTTGAGGCCCTTGCTCCCCACCTGCAGGGGGATCACTTCATAGGCGGTGAAGCAGGTCTGCAGGTGTCTATCTTTCTCTCTCCCTCTTTTTCTTCCCCTCCTCTCTCCATTTCTCTCTGTCCTATCTAACAAAAAAAGGAGGAAACAAAGGGGAAAATAAATAAATAAATATTTTTAAAAAATTTAAATACAAAAAAAATTAAGGCCTGGGCTAAGCCATGGCATACCTGGTTAAGCAGATGTATTATAGTGCAACAAGGACCCAGATTCAAGCTATTGGCCCACCTGCAGGTATCTCTTTCTCTCTCTCTACCCCCTTCCCTCTCAGTTCCTCTCTGTTTCTCTCCAAAGATTAATTAAATAACTTAAAATGTGAAGGCCTAATGAACAGCTTATATCAGCTGAACAATTAAATCAGCTGTTCTTCAGCAGAATCACAAAGACCAGAGGTCAAAATCTATCACCTTTGAGAAAATTATCCAAAAAGTCATTTACCACTTTCTCTCTCTTACTGATGTGTGCCATTGATTTTTCAGTGAAATTTCAAAGTGATGGGGAAAGCGTTTCTTCTTTGATGTGGTGTCCAACCTGTTAACCCTGAATTTGTAATAAAATTACTGGTCAGTTTCCAGAGTCACTTAACAATCCCTCTGTAATGGCCTCTCTATAGCGTTCACACACGGCAATAAATAGCATTTAGATTGAATGAATCCTAGACAGAAGTGACTGTACTTCTTTCCGTAGCCAGGGCATCTTGCATGTGTGATCTCAATGCTCTTGATTAGCTTTTTCTATTTCATTTGGATAAAAGACAAAGAGAGTGCATGTTTCTGTAGATTTGATGCTTTTCCCATTCAAGTGAGGCTGGAGCAAGACTTTGGGGAACAGGCATAGCAAGGCATATGCCCACCTGGGTGAGTTCTCTCTCTCTCTCTCTCTCTCTCTCTCTCTCTCTTTCTCTAAGTATATATTTATGGATTATCCCCCCCCAACCCCGTGTTTTCATTCTTCTTCACCTTTTGCTGTGGAGGCAAAAGTTAGTCTATTTTTTCCTCATTACTATTTATAGTAACTGTAAACTAAGCATCAGAGTCAGCAGATTTGATTTTTTAAATATTAAATCCTACTTCCTAAGCATATCCAAAGAAGTATAATAAGAAAAATAAGTTATTTTGACCTAGTAGAGGCAGTCTAGTAACTGATAATCTCTATTTAGGCAAATATTTAAAAAATAAAATGGTTTATACCCATGAATAAGTAAAAAAAGCCTTTCCTTGAATGACTGAGAGCCACATCTATGATAACCTTAAAGATTTATTGGCAAACTGGATGAGTTTTTCCTACTCAAAAGTAAAACATAAATTGAAATGTAGAAAGAAATCTCATACTCAAAATACTCAAAAAAGAAAATATACTCAAAATTCCTAAAAATCAAACACGAGTTCACCTGCAATAATAAAACAACTAGATCAAAAAGGATTGTTTTTTTTTTTTTAGAAAGATGACAGAACCTACTATTTATTTCCCCCAGATAAAACACTGACGTATTTATTTTCCTGTAAAGTCAAACAAAGCTATACAGTCTTATTAATTCATTGAATTATCTAACGAACATTCAAAATATTAAATCATGAACCTGGACATACCTAAGTTTTCTGTTTATTCTCCTCCCATTTTTTATCACACCTATCTTTTTTTCAACAATAATCCCAAATTTTTGTCATTTCTTGTTTTATCTGAAGGACTTAATAGGCATATAAAGTTGAAATAAAATATGACATTTCCACTTTAATTGTTGCTAAATTAGGTTCTACATATTAAATTGTTTTGCTTTTTTCCTCATAAATCAGTAATTTGTCTTGCTCTATGATATCAATAGCAGTTTTCAATTTATTAATGCCTAATGATCCTATCTTGAAGTGTTAAAATTGAGAAAATTTCCAGGAGGAATATGAGGTACCAAAGCATGATCTGCAAAGAATTTTAATAGTTCAGACTGCATGAAAATATAATACCAGGTTAATAATGCTCAGGACTTTTTCCTGAGGCAATTTAAAACAAGAACACTTATTTTTACTCTCCCTATTGAGTCCAGATAAATAGCTGTAACTTTTTTTTCATTATTATTCTGACAGGGAGCTTTCAGTGGCTACTTAACTCCCAAGCAAACTATATTGGACTAGAAACTAATGAAATGATGAAGGCTGATGCAGCAACACTGTTCTATCAAGTAGAATAAACTTGACATATCATGATGGGTCAAAAGTTGGGTGAGAAAGAAAAATATATCTTAGGGAACACCTAACCAAAAAAAAAAAAATTGGCCAACAAAACCATCTTGAAAATAACTCCTGTAAGCAGATTTATTTCCTTCTATAAATAATAAAAAATGAGCAAAAACACAAACTTGCTAAAAAAAAATAAATAACTTAGACATCAGCAAATATGTTATTCAACATTTGCTTTCACAATTGGTTCACTTTTTTTTTTTAAGAAAGTATTAATTAACAAAACCATAG
Source organism: Erinaceus europaeus (assembly GCF_950295315.1). Classification (NCBI taxonomy): domain Eukaryota; kingdom Metazoa; phylum Chordata; class Mammalia; order Eulipotyphla; family Erinaceidae; genus Erinaceus; species Erinaceus europaeus. The sequence continues at coordinate 45,402,707 of NC_080180.1, read as the reverse complement.
GGTTCACTTTTAAAGAGACTGTTCTCTTTAAATAGTATTCTTTCATTTTTGGATAGTGACAAAGAAACTGAGAAGGGAATGGGAGAGTTAGAGAAAGAAAGAGAGATGGACAGCTTTACTTTACCACTAGTGAGGCATCCACCCCGCAGATATTTGAATCATGGTTCTTGTGCTTGGTAATGTGCGTGCCACCAGCCAACCTCCTCAATTCATTTTTAAATTGATGATGATGAGCAACCAACATACATACTTAAGTCAGTGTGTATTAAATATTTATTTAAGTATTAAATTTTACTGTTTAATTTAATTAAACTTAAGTATTACTGAGTATTTTGTGAGAAAAATATGAGACATCAAAGTTACTTGTGAGCATTAAGGTATGATATAAATATTAAATTTAAAATATTAAGTTAAGATTATGATAGAAGCTTTTATGCCAGCACAGTGGGCATAGTAATCAATCAATGTATCAGTAAAGGAAGAAGTGGCAAAAGTCCAGGAGACTTGCTTTGCTGAAATTCTTCCAGTTTCTTGCTTTTGGAAGATGAACTATGCCTTTGTGATATTCGTCATGACCAGTCAGAAACATTCCCACTAGGCTATCCCAGTAGTTTGCTTTCGTTATAATTTTCTCTGTTTTATTTGGGTTCCCAAGTCATAAATAGTGAAAGCTTCTCAAAATCAAGAAACATTGATCCCTGTAACATTTGGCTGTACTGTAAGCACAAAATCAATTCACATACTGTCAATAAAAACTACAGCACAACACATTTACTTAATCATACATCTTTATTCTAAAATCCAAACAGTGTAACAGATATATAAGCTATAAACGAGGGTCCCTTTATTTAGCCTGATGCACTCTGTTGGTTTCTACGTAGTCCTGACTCATAGCAAAAGAGAGCACTTGTTTCCAAAGCATTGATGTGCTTCTCCTTAGGAAAAGGTGAATCAATTCAAGATTATAAATTGCCATATTTAAGATATACATATAGCAAGGAACAGAAGGTGGTCTCCAGCTAACAGTCATGAAGAATTTGATCTCTGTCTCCCTGATCACAAGAAGCTGAGTCCTACTAGCAATAAAAAAGAGAGCTTGACAGCAGAGTCTTACCCATTCAAGTCTCCTGAGGAGAACTTCAACTCCACCCAGCACCTGGAGTGATTTTGTGACATTGTGAGGTGCTATGCATCAGTAATGCCAAGGAAACTCTGCCTAGATCCTAGGCCACAGAAACTGAAATAATACATACGTGTTGTTCTTACCTAATAAGTGTGTGGTGATTTGGCATGTGGTAATAGGTGATTAATAAAGATAAATGCTCATATATTTTACTTATTTTATAATTAAGCTGAGGACTGATCTTGCTAATGGTATTAGACACCTATTAGATACATATGTGTTCAGCTTACAAGTGGACAATTTCCATTTATCTATATGTTTTTTCTATCAGGTAGGTATTATCAATTGTTACTTTACCATTCCTTCATATAAATAATAAAGTTGTTCTTTATTTTAGTCACTTTTAGAGTTATATGTGAAAGTGGGTGGAAATATTTTAGAGGGTGCTTGTAAATAATCTGTTTTGAGAAGGAAATAGAAGCTCTGACTATTTGAGTTCAAAGGATATAAGTCACTGTTAACTGATGATCTGAAATCTGAGAACCAAATGTCAAGGAATACAAAATAGATTGACGGTATTGCAACTTTCCCCTTTCACAAACATTCAAGCAAATCAAAGACTACTTAGTGTCTTTTCAATGAAGTTACTGATATATCTTCTTAATTTTTTTATTTTCTTAATTATATAAAGTCTTTGAGTCTTGTCTTTTTACTGGTGTTGGAATTTTATGTAGCAGAACTAAAGTGTGCATGTTGTTAACTCAGGAAGCCATTCTATTATCTAATGCAGTTTAAGATAAAAATACGTTGTCTATAAGTTTCTTATCCTGTAGTTTTTTTATTTGCAGAAGTAGACAAGACATCTTCAATGATAGTCATTCCATCAGTCCCATATGTGTCACAGAAATCCTACTTTCTAACTGGTCCATACAGTTTTACTGCTTTGGTCTTCTTTAGTCATTTTATAGCACATCTCAGATTGCAACACTGTTAAAATTAATGAGTCAGCCAAACCTGGTGGAAGTTGGACTCAGTGTTCTTTGCTCTTCTTTTCAGTCTCTGTCGGAGATTTGAAAACTTCTGAGCCCTAGAAACCTCTTAATAAGGAGGAAGGTCGCCCATGGTGGAGGGGTCTCAGAAAAAATAAGAAGAGGGAAAAAAATAATCACAGTGACTTCGTAAAACACAAGGCTGCAGAGAGCCAAGGCCACATACTTATCTGGAGCACCTTCGTACGTCTGCCGCGTGTGTGAAGCTGGGGGTGGGGGTAGTTCCGTGTTCAGGTGCCAGATGCTGGGCTAGCATGAGGGTGTTTCTTCCTGGGCATGTGCTCTCTGGGTTGGAGAGAACTCGACTGCAGCCAATCTGGGGTTACTCAGTGATGCAAGAGAGGAGCCAGGAACTCGTGGCGGAGTGGGAATGTAATGTATCTTTATGGATCAGAAACAACCCTTTTATATCTTAGATACTGGAAGTGGCAAATCGGAAAAGGAAATGGCTAGAAAGGGGGTGGAGAAAAGGAAAGAGGGCTAATAGTAGAAACTCACTTAGCAACTGTTGCGAAGGTTTTAACAGGTAGGATTAATGAATACCCTGAAGGCAGGGCAGGTCTCGAGGCAGAAAGAAGATAGATCAGGCAAAACAATGATTATGTAAATAGACCATACTGTCAGCAATGGAGCATGGAGCAGAGCAGGGGGTGGGGCTGGCTTTAAGGCCCAATATGCAGGTGTCTATCTTTCTCTCCCCCTCTATGTCTTTTCCTCCTCTCTCCATTTCTCTCTGTCCTATTCAACAACTATGACATCAGTAATAACTACAACAATAAAACAACAAGGGCAAAAAAAGGGAATAAATAAATAAATATTTTTAAAAAAGAATTAGCTGTCATGAGTCACCACTGTGGCACTGACATCACCCAAGGATATAATCTGCTTCACCTGTCACCTTTTGGTGGTTTCAGCTTACTCTCTACAGAGAAGCAAAGTTCCAGTGGCTGTCTTCCCCCATTGAGATAGACATGCAGCATTTCTTCCCCTGGTCATTGACATTGGACTGACGCTTCTATTGGGCTTGCCAGTACACTTTTGGACACTCCCTTTAAGCTGCTGGGCTTCTCAAGGACTGACTGCAGCAGTCCACGGACTTTGCAGCCAGTTGTCTTGGGACTCTACAACGCTGAATAGCCCCTTCACCTGGCAAGACACAAGCCCTTTCTCCTGGCAAGGACACGCCCCCTAGCCTGTAGGCCCTGCCCATCATAGGCAGGAAATGCCCCCTTGCCTACAGGCCCTGCCCTCAGAGTCAGGAAATGCCCCCTTGCTGCCAGGCCCTGCCCCTCAGAAGCAGGAGACACCCATTCACCATTAGGCCCCACCCTCTCTGCCCATCAGGCAGCCCCTCTTCACCTACCAGGCCTCTCTTCAGTCTCACACTGTCCCTTGCTACTCTTACTTATAGTTCCCTGTCTTATTCCAGTTCTTTTAAAAATGCCTGCATGATACCATTCAGGTTTCTGCCCAAAAGGTTTCTGTTCACCCCTACACTGCTATTCCTCTGACAGAAATGGAGTCTTTTACAGACATTGACCATTTATATATGGTCATTAAGAAAGAGGGAAATTGTGAGGATGTGATTGAGCTTAGCAGGGCATGAACCTGAGGAGTGTGTCAATCCTGTTAGTCTCTCTCTCTCTACTGAGAGGTTGAGCAAGGAGGGACAATAGTAACCTCAAAGGTGTGCCTCTTCCTATCAGACTCCCTGCCTCACAAAGCACCCCACATTCCTGATACTATAGCCATTAGATAAAAAAGAAAGGGGAGATGTCAGACCTTAAAGCCAGCCCCCCGCTCTACTCCATGCTCCACTGCTGACACTATGGTCAAGAAGAAATACGCTCACGCTAGCCCAGCACCTGCAGACCTGCTTCACTACCTGTGAAACGACTCACCTGCAGGTGGGGAGCCAGAGGCTTGAACCAGTATCCTTACGCCAGTCCTTGTGCTTTGTACCACCTGCGCTTAACCTGCTACGCTACCACCTGACTCCCAATGATAGCTAATTCTAAGGAAAGGAGTCCCACAGAACTGTGCTTTTTTCATTCACCTGGTCTCAGTATCTGGGGGAAAAAAAAGTTAATTGGGTGGCTGGGTGATTCCACAGCCAGTTAAGTACACATATCCTAATGTGTAAAGACCCCAGGTTGGAGCCCCTCACTTCCTACCTAACAGAGGGGAAACTTCACAAGTGGTGAAGCAGGTCTGCAGATGTCTCTTTCTTTCTACCTCCCTCCTCTCTCAATTTCTCTCTTTCCTGTCAAATAAAATATCAACAAAGAAAAAATGGCACTGAGAGCAGTGGAATCGTAGTGCTGGTACCGAGCTCCAGTGATAACCTTGTTGGCAATAAAAAATTAGATTAAATAAAAATTTTCAAATAAGTTAATTGAAAAGTTCATTGAACGAGGCATTAGTGTCAGGCTCATTGAAAGTGGATAAGCAGCAATTGAAAGCCTTCACAAACTTTAGAAAAATCATTTCTAGAGTCTGCGCTGGTAAAGGAAGATGAGGCATAACACAGAATTTAATGTTTTATTTGCCCAAGAAAAATAGCAGAGGAAATTTGGGGGTGGTAAGATGTTCTTCAGAGACAGATGATGTAACTTTTTTAAAAAAGTGAGAATTTGAGTTATCTACTCTGCTTTCTTCACTGCAAACCTTGATAATTAAAACATTTAGGAAGTAATCAGATTTCATAACTGTGAGTCATCCACAGCTTATGAGATAAAGAGGATGCAAGGGATAAAGAAAGTGACCAAATTAGCTCTTGTATCACCTTGGGGTTTATGTTCTCACTACCATTAAGCTCCATAAGAACTTGAACTTGAACTTAAAGTTAAAGCACAAAAATGCTCGTAAGGGGAGCTATGCATTGTACTTTTTACTTGCACCTTTATTATATATTTATCTCATGAAACCTAAAAATAATAAATAAATACCTTTATAGAATGCATGGGGACATTCCCCTGACACTGTCTTGGTTTTTCTTAAATGTTGAACAATCAAATTAAAAAGATAAGGAATGATGTAAGGAATGAGGTAGTAGCCTGGGGTGTTGAGAAGAGAGGAGAGGGTCTTACAAGACAAAGCGGAGATTATACCTTAAAACAAAACCTTGCCTCTAGATGTTCTCCCTGTCTTAAGGTAGGTCTGTTCAATAAAATAATGATATCTAGCGGAGTCTCTAAATCTAGGAAGTCAGTATTTCTTATAATAATGGTTCCCTCTGAGGCCTACAGGGACTTACTTGACCTTAGTTTCACATATCAAGGTGACATGTACTGGTAAAAGCTAACTCTGGACATCTGGAGACCAATTCATCATACACATGAAAGAGAAAAACAGAATTACATTAATGGACATGCTAAATAAAATAGCAGAAGCCAAGACAATGAACAGCTGAAAGTAACTTGTAATTCTATATTGTTTTCATGGTTGCAATGCAAATACATCTCTAAAATTCCTATTAATCAAAAAACTATAGATTTTTGAGAAAAATTTAAATAATTTATATGAAAGTGTCTTGCAAATATATAATTTTGCATAGTATATCCATAGCACAAAGCAAGAGAAATAAATCTTATTTATGAATTCATTTAATGACCTTCAACTGTATGAACAAATTTCATTTTTCATCCAATAATTCTATATAAAACCAGACCAAATGAGCACACACAGGAAAGCAAAATTAACAAGTAAATGACTATACAAATTTCCCTTATATATAACTCTAACAAACAGTACTTTGCATTGTGGGTGGAACTTTTTGAATGAGTGATTTCATCATATTGACCTGTGGTATCTACAAAATGTGATTATTTTTTGGCATAATTGCATTATCATGTCCCCTTAAGACAACCAGTGACTTATATAATCAAGAGATCTAACTTTACCTTTTTTTTTTTTTTTTGTGGAACAGTGGTTGGATAGAAATAAAATGTTTTTCTTGCATATTTTTCAGTCAATAAAGGCTAAACAACACGTGTTCTCTTCTTTTGAGATAACTTCAGTATACAATGGCTCAAACAGCATATTAATTTTTTCAAAATGAGTAGACATGAGACCTCACAGAATTTTTAAGTCAGATTCACTAAGATAAGGACTAGGAAATATTGATTCCATTTACTGCCAGTTTAAAGCTGGGAATATGGAGGCATAAAAAGTAGGCGATAGAAATTTTTTCACTGGACTACTATGTCCATCAGTCAGTGGTATTATTACGATTACTTTGACTGAAGCTCAATGACTAGAGTACCAGTACCATTGCTGGCATTTAGTCACACAAGAAGCAGTTGTGTGGTTCTATGTTAAAGAGCCTAAACTATGGGGGTCGCAGAATCTTGGTGTATCCTCTGGTCTCTCCAACTGATTCTGTTAGCTTTTTAATTTAATTAGCCTCTCTGATCTTTTTAAAGCAATACTAATTAATATCAGTAACATCTATAATTCTTGATAAATTCAGCAGTTACACAGCACTTAGGACTAGGCTTAGTTCCACCCATGTACAGATTACTTCTATAGTTTTCACTTCTCAGCTTGTGTGTACATTTCCTTGACTAAAAAGAACTCCTATAATATAAAGACCTGCCTAAATGTTTCTATACCATGAGTTAAAGAAGGATTCTAATGAATGATTCTTTTTTATGTAAATATGATTTCTTATGTGTCATTAGGATTTTTATTTAAGAAATTATATCAGATGGTGATAAAAATGATAACTAACTAGTGACCTCTTACAATTATTACAGTACTATTCATCCTTCCTTGTGTTAATTTTGAAAGAACTCTCACTATCAACACACACCCATGCATCACACACACACACACACACACACACACACACACACACACACATTTTAAGACCATATAGGTAAAGGGGTCAACATTTCTAACTATAGTAACATTAACATATCTCTATTCAACCCTTCAGTCATTTAGTCTGCATATAATATAAATGAGTTGCTGTGTTGAAATTTAAACTTGACTTTTTTCAACTGGAAGAGCTGCATGTTTGAGACTTTTATCTGAACATTAATATAATTTCACAAGTAAATTCCCTTAGTCTATTTCAGTTAATTTGTCATACCAACTATTTTAATTTCTTTGACATAGGAACAACTTCGTAAAATGACTAGAACTCAGGTGTTTCAGTTTTTTCCCAGCAGTCTGAAACACTTCCTTTTTTCAAGAGGTCAACTGCTGTTTTTAAAAATGTAAAGCAGTTACAAAAGTGGCAAAATCATCTAGATATTGTATCTGCTTTGTCATACATGCACCCCAAGTTCAAGTCCAGCCCCCACCTTGGAGGAAGCTTCAGTGCTGTAGTATCTTGCCCTCTCTGTTTCTGACTTGTTTTTTGTTTGTTTGTTTGTTTTTACCATAGTGCTATTCAACTCTGGTTTATGATGGTGCTGGGGATTGAACCTGAAACACTAGAGCATGGATCCTTGAGAGTCTCTACACAATCATTACACTACCTTCCCCACCCCCTTCTCTCTTTCTATCTGGAAGGGAGGGGGGAAAAAGTCAGCTTGAAATGGAAAAGCCCTAGTGAAAGTGAAATGAATAAAGCAAAGAGAGTCACCTTACAGATTGCTTTTCCAAACCTCAAATATCTTAGTCTCAGAAAGGTTATATTGAAAAGCAACCTTTGCTTTTCTGGTAAATTATTTCAACAAAAAGTTTCTGAGTTTCTGGGGGGAAATAACAGAATTCAGCACAGTACAGTAAATGATTCCCCTCAGAATATTTTTCCATTTAGATAGAAAAAACATGAAGTTGTCCAGAAATTTATAAAGGAACTCTAGAATATACAGCTTCCTAAGAATTCTTTAATGAGAATAAGAGTATTGCATACGAAAGAAATATATTTGGATAGGAAGATAAATGGTAGGGCAGTGGATAGGTAGCATAATAGTTATGCAAAGAAACTTTCATGCCTTAGGATCCAAAGTCCCAGGTTCAATCACCTGCACCACCATTAGCCAGAGCTGAGAAGTGCTGCTCTGGTTAAAGAGGAAAAAAAAGGTGAGGGTGGGGGGGAGGGAAGGTAAATAGTTATGCAGAAGCTTTTCATGCCTGAGACTCTGTGATCCCAGATTTAATCTTCAGCACCACCATAAACCAGAATTGAACTGAGCAGTGTTCTGGTATGAATGTATATATGTATCTATCTACCTATCTACGATTTTTGGGGTTTTGTTTGTTTTGGGCTTTATTTGTTTTGCCTCCAGTTGCTAGGGCTCCATGCCAGCACTACAAATCCACTGCTCTTGGTGGTCATTTTTCCTTTTTTGGTTTCCCCTATTTTATTCCAGAGGACAGAGATTTGAGACAGAGAGAAAGAGAAGGCGAGAAAGACACCAGCAGACCTGTTTCACTGCTTGGTGAAGTGTCCCCACTGCAGATGGGGAGTGGGGGTTCGAACCCGGGTCCTTATGCAGTTCCCTGTGTTTGGTACCATGTGCAATTAACTTGTGCCACCACCCAGTCCCTCTATCTATCTATCTATCAATTATCTAAAAAATAGTCTACCTATCTTCCTCATTGTATTGCTCATTAAAATAAGTACACACACACATTGTTTCTGTCAATTGCCAAATGATTCTTTACTTTGAAAGTAAATTTCCAGGGTTGCTTTTTTTTTTTTTTTTTAAATAGTAGCTGTTTCTTCTCTGGTCAAAAAAACCTGAAAGCTAGATGTTAGACATCACTACATCACTAACCAATTATAAAATTAAACATCTCTTGAGATGTTTAATCTTGAGATTTTGAGATGAGTCTACAAAAACTACATTTAGATCTGCAAATATATATATATATATATATATATATATATATATATATATATCAATTGGCAAACAGCTATTACCTAAAACAAGGAACAACCATCATCAAAGTTCTTGTTATTTGTGATTCTTCTTATATTTGAAACATGATTTGAAAAAAAATCCATAGAAACATTTTAATTTCGCCCAACAGTGTTTTAATTTGAATAAAATTACAAACACTTGAAACATTTAAATATTAGAGACAGGAGCTGTTATTTCTCCATAGCATTCTGAGTCTTTTTACACATTACTTATAAACCCTAACAAAATGTCATCTTTATTTTCTTTCACATATGCTGCACCGAAAAGCAGGTGCTTTGATGCTAAAAATACATTTAGGAACTGAGAGTGTTCTAACTTTTAAGGATGATACAATATAATCTGTTAGTCACAAAAATGACTTGTATCTTGAAAGAAACAAAATAGGGAATAAAATATTTTTGTTAAAATATACAAGACTGCTGAGTTTTATATGATACATTAAAATAAAATAATAAAACAGAAGTTCAGTTACTATGATGTGCTCTATCCAAAGTAATAGAATTGTAAAGGAGTATAATTGTCCCTACTCATAATGGGGGAAAGGACCAAAATAATAATGATAATAATAATACCCCAGTGGTCTTACATACCTAATTTTTCATTGTTAACAAAAATGATCAGAGGAAGTAGTTTAAGATACATAAGCCATTTATTTGCTTGGAACCCTATGATTGCAACTCCTTCCCCTATATTTTCATAGAAAAAGCATCTGTGCGGGGGGGAGGACTTTATATATCTGAAATTCTTTTTAAAAAATATTTATTTATTTATTCCCTTTTGTTGTCCTTGTTGTTTTACTCTTGTGGTTATTATTGTTGTTATTGATGTCGTTGTTGTGGAATAGGACAGGAGAAATGGAGAGAGGAGGAGAAGACAGAAGGGGAGAGAAAGATAGAGACCTGCAGACCTGCAGACCTGCTTCAGTGCCTGTGAAGCTACTCCTCTGCAGGTGGGGAGCCAGGAGCTGGAACCGGGATCCTTATGCAGGTCCTTGTGCTTTCTACCACGTGTGCTTAACCCGCTGCGCCACTGCTGGACTCCCATATCTCAAATTATTAGTCAGTCCCTGTGAGTGGAAGTGTTCCTTTCCAGATGTGTTGAAATAATACATAATTTTTCTCTCTTTCTTCAATAGGTAGATGAACTGTGCCTTTGCACTATATTTAGGGTCCCAATTTTCCATTTGCCTTCCTTCTATCTTTCTTAACAGCCTGTAACTTATGGGGGGTGGGGGGGGGGGGGAGATGTGGAAACAGCACTAAAAACTGTTTTCTTCCCAGTACTCTACTGCCCTCTAGTGGTTCACACCAAATATTTACAGGCTTCCACCATCTGCAAAGTAAAAAGACACCATTTTAAGTTTCACAGAGACTGGAAATACTCAGAGACTGCAAATACTCAGGGTGACGTTACTGCAGTGATTTTTTTTTTTTGTCTCGCCCTGAGAAAATACAGTTCCTATATTTAGCCTAATTTTTATTCATTCCTTCTGAAACATTTTAAAGTAGACTTCTTTTGCTAGGTGCCTGAGTCTTGTCTGTTTTTCCTCCTCCTTTCCTCTCTTTGCTTTTCTTTTTCCTTAATTTCACTAGTCAACATAATTTTATTTAGTGAAAAACTGAAGAGTGTGGATACTTAAAGTCTATAATTCATTATGAATTCCTTACAATAATCCCTTCAAAATCTTGCCTTCAAAATAAGTTCAGTTAGCATATTAAATCTAGTTATTAGGTTAGACAAGTCTGAGAGTTCAGTACCTTAAGTGTAATATAAAACAAGTTACTTCTCATTAAAGAACTCCGATGGGGGGCAGGAGGTGGCACACCTGGTTAAGTTCACCTGGAATTATGCTTAAGGACCCAAGTTCAAGCCACTAGCCCCCACTTGAAGGAGGGAAACTTCACAAATGTTGAAGCAGTGCTCCAAGTGTCTGTTTCTTTTTATCTCTCACTATCTCTCTTCCCTCTCAATTTCTCTCTGTCCTATTAAGTTTAAAAAATGAAAAGTATTTTTAAAAAATGAACTCAGATGTAATTGTTGATTATTTTCATAAAAGTAACCAGAGAAAAAAACACTGACTCTACATTTCATTTTAAAAATCATTTTGGGGGGCTTAATGGTGGCGCATCTGTTTGAGCGCACATATTACAGTGTGCAAGGGCCAGGGTTCGAGCCCCTGGTCCCCACCTCCATAGGGGAAGCTTTGTGAGTGGTGAAGCAGTGCTGCAGGTGTCTTTCTGTCACTCTCCCTATCACCCCCTTCCCTCTCTATTACTGGCTGTCTCTATCCAATAAATAAAGGTAATAAAAAAAATTAAAATCATTTTTTGCATCAGGTGATGGTGTATCTGGTTGAGTGCACATGTTACAATACACAAAGATCCGGTTTCGAGCCCCCAGTACCTAATTGGCAGGAGGAAAGATTAGTAAGTAACGAAGCAGTGTTGTAGGTATCTCTCTGTCATTCTTCCTATCAGCCCCTTTCCTCTTGATTTCTGGCTATCTCTATCAAATAAAAAAGATAATACCAGGGAGTCAGGCAGTAGTGCAGCGGGTTAAGCGCAGGTGGCACAAAGCACAAGGACCGACATAAGGATCCCGGTTCAAGCCCCCAGCTCCCCACCTGTAGGGGAGTCACTTCACAGGCAGTGAAGCAGGTCTGCAGGTGTCTGTCTTTCTCTCCCCCTCTCTGTCTTCCCCCCCTCCATTTCTCTCTGTCCTATCCAACAATGACAACATCAACAACAATAATAACTATAACAAGGGCAACATAAAGGGGATAAATAAATATTTTCTAAAAAATTTTTTAAAAGACTATACCAAAAAAGTTTTTAATCATTGTATAGGGAGGGGTTTTAGTTTATAGTGAGCTCACTGAGATATAGATACACTTTCTCAGCGCCCTGTGAAAGCTCTCTAGAGAACATCCTCACCCAAAGAAGAAATTATTTTACATCACCACACGCCAGGAGCCTAAGGATCTTTACACTTTCTCCCTTCCCCAGAATTCTTTTTTTATTTTTTTTATGAAATACACAATGTTCAGTTCAAGTTTTACTCTGTATTCTCCCATCCAGTCCCTATTTGTTCCCTATGTTCACTCAGTATTTGTCCTTCTCTTTTTGGCTTATCTTACTTAATATGATGTCTTCAAGTTCTATCCAAAAGGACAGAAAGGAGATGGTGACATCATTTTTAACAGCTGAGTAGTATTCCATCATTTAGGCCTGCCATCCTCCTTTTCAAGCCATTCACGCATCATTGGACATCTGGGTTTTTTCCACATTTTAGCTGTTACAGATTATACTGCTTAAACATAAATGTACATAGAGCTCTTTTGATAGGAATTTTTATTTCCTTAGGGAAAATCCCCAGCAAAGAAATTGTGGGGTGGGGGGGCAGTTGGTGGCACACCTGGTCAAGCGCACACATTACAGTATGTAATGATCTGGGTTCAAGCCCCTGGGCCCCACCTGCAGGGGGAAAGCTTCACAAGTGGTGAAGTAGGTCTGCAGGTGTCTCTCTGTCTCTTCCCTGCACTGTTCCACCCTCTTCACAATTTCTCTCTGTTTCCATTCAAAATAAATAAATAAAGATTTAAAAATTAAAAAAAAAGAAAGAAATTGTGGGTCATAGAGAAGATACACTTCTAGTTTCCTGAGAAATCTCCAGACTGTTTTTCATAAGGTTTGGACCAATTGACACTCCCACCTATAGTACAGGAGTGTCAATTTTTCGATATATCCTCTCCTACATCTGTTGCATGACATTCTCTTAGGTGTGATATCTCATTGTTATTTTTATTTCCATTTCTTTGGTAATCATGACTTTGAACACTTTTTCATTTGTCTCTTGGCTTTATGGATCTCTTCCTTGGTGAAGTTTCTGTCCGTGGCCTTACACCATTTTCTATGTTATTTTGTACCAAGGTCAACTACAAGTGGATCAAAGACATGGGCATTAGACCAGAAACTAGCAAATCCATAAAAGAAATAATTGACACAACACTTCATGATCTATGCTTCAAGACCAAAGTCCAACAGCCAAAAAATAAATAAATAAATAAAAATAAATCAATGGGACTACATCAAACTGAAAAGCTTCAGCACAACAAATAGCATCATCACCCAAACAGAAAGATACCCCACAAAGTGGATGAAGATCTTTATACAATATTCTTCAGATGAAAGAGTAATAGCCAAAATACATATACATCGCATCTTACCTAAAAGAGAGTCAATTTAAGTCTGTGTTTTTGTAATGAGATTTTTTCATAATGTTGAAAGCCAATTGATTTTCATAGTCATTTGTAGAATAAAGCTAATTGTTACCTTCCCTTATAAAAAGAAATGAAATTTGAAAGATATTCTCCTTACACAGTAAGTTATCTCTATAAGCCCATAGCTATTATTCTCTAACCTAAACCACTTAAGAAATAAAACACTTCTCTACTTTTTCCCTTACATATTACTAATGAGTAGAAAAAACAAACAAAAATAAATGAGAAAGAGAAAGGCAGATTAGCAAATTGTCACCAACTATGGCAGTTCAATTAATTTGCATAAGTTTCATAGAGTTACAGCTTTGGAGGCAGGCAGTGGTAGACTTGGTGGTGCGCACACATTACCTAGGTTCGAGCCAGTGTTCCCCACCTGTAGGGAAGAAGTTTTATGAGTGATGAAATAGGGCTGCTGGTTACCTCTCTCACCGTCTCCACCTCCGCCTATCTCAACTTCCCTATGTCTCTATCTAGTAAGTAATTAAAAGGATGTTTTTCCTCTTCACACCCTGCTCTGTAGGAAGCATCTTTTGAAATTGTCAGAGTCAGTCCAGGTAAGTTGTCCATATTTCTGTATCTGCAGAGATTTTTCTAAGTTTAATGGACATGAGAACACACCATTTCTCATTCAGTACCATGTCTCCTGAAATTGAGTGTCCCCAAATAACTGAAAATTCAGCACAACATTTGAACATAGATCTAAGCGTTACCTCTTAGTGATATAGACTTGTCAGAATAACTCCTCATCAGAATCACTACCTTTCCAGTGAGGCGAAGGCCACACTTTCACTCTGAAATGATTACTGAGAAGCCACCTTCACTGAGAACCAGACATACACAATAGTCAGCAATGTCCACTCTGGTTTCTACAGTGAAATGGAAAATGTACTCTCCACTTGTGACTTCAGAGGGTTGGGGATATTTCTGGTCTTTGGAGAAATAATCCATTGGCGCCTGCTTTTACAGCAATAATTGCAGTCTTTTGTTGTTTATGATATATTTAACAGATATTATATATATATATTGCCCTTTCATTTACTAGCGTTTATGCTCGCTCTTTTAATTGTTTATTTATTCCTGGATAGAGACAGTGAGAAATTGAAAGGGGACGGAAGGACAGAGAGGGAAAAAGGCAGAGAGACACCTGGAGCTCTACTTCAGCACTCAAGAAGCCTTCCCCCTGCTGGTGGAAACTAGGGGCTTGAATCCGTCTTTGTGCACTGTAAGGTGTGCACTTAACCAGGTGCACCACCACCTGACCCCTATGTTCTCTAGTGTTCTGAATCCCACAAAGTCTCTGCCTTTTCATTGACTTTCTTTCCTTTCTTTCTTTTTTTTTTTTTTTTTTTTGCCTCCAGGATTATCGCTGGGATTCGGTGCCAGCACTATGAATCCACTGCTCCTAGAGGCTATTTTTTCCCGTTTGTTGTCCTTGTTGTTATTATTGTTGTCGTTGTTGGATAGGACTGAGACAAATGGAGAGAAAGAGAGGACAGAGAGGGGGAGGGAAAGACAGACACCTGCAGACCTGCTTCACCACCTGCCTGTGAAGTGACTCCCCTGCAGATGGGGAGCCGAGGGCTAGAACCAGGCTCCTTATACCAGTACTTGGGCTTCTCACCATGTGCTCTTAACCCACTGCAGCACCACCCAGCCCCCGAGTTCCTTTTTCTTTATTATTATTTTTTATTGCTACCAGAGTTACCAAAGAGGCTAAGTGCCAACACTATAAATCCACCCCTCCTTGCCCCACTTTCTCTCTGTGTGTGTGTGTGTGTGTGTGTGTGTGTGTGTCTGAGTGTGTATTAGTACAGAAAAAAAATTTTAAAGGAAGCAGAGACACAGAGGGAGAGATAGCAAAGAGGGACCTGCAGACCTGCTTCACTGCTCCTGAATCCTCCTCACAGCCCCCCTCATGGGGGCTCAAACCTGGGTCCTTGAGCATGGTAATGTGTACTTTATTGAATGCAACACTGCCTGGATTCTCACTGACTTTCTAAGCATGCCTTATCCTTCTCCTGTTATCTAGAAATTTCTAGAGACCCTATATTGTTCATTTAAGCTATGAAGAATAAGGAACTGGCAGTGTTCCATTCATCTGTGTAATATACTGAATCAAATATCATCCCTCCCCTTTAGAGAATACAAGTATAATATTTTTAACTATAACAAGGAAGCAAATCTAGCATATTACCTTGCAGGTTTTTGTTAGCATGCATGTAGAGCAACGCCATTTGCTATTATAAACAGATTTAATCAGAAAAGAAGAAGAAAAAATGCAAATCAGAGGTCTAAATACTCCTAAGCTTACAAACCAAATTGACTTAGAGACGTTGTTGTTTAGAACAATTAATCAATTAGAACAATTAGTCTTTGAATATGAGTTCAGAATTGTTTAGCAGTACATTAATTCTTTATCTCCTCCAGGTCCATATTCATATGAGAAGAGAAAATGAAGGATTATACTCTTCCCCAACTCATCCTCACCAAGTCTGAGAACTTCAGATGGACAAATGACAGTTACAAAACTGAGTGAAATTAGAGTGAGTTCATGGATGAGGAAGTTCATCATAAATCTAATAAACGAATGAATGAGCTCTAATAAATGAGTGAATGGGAATAAAACGGCAAGAGTGTGAATATTGGGTATGTGTCAAGAATGATTTTTTTGAACAAAAGAGATGTAAACTAAAGATGTCTCTTATTTCCCATTTTAACTGGCATCAGTTTGTCAATAAGACAAATTATTCTTTGACTAATGATAAACTCACCCCTTAGATAATAATTTTTTAAAGATTTTTTTAAAATACATTTGTATTATTGTCACCAAGGCTTCACCCCTCTAAGATAATTTTTTTCACATAGTAAGAGAGGAAGAAATTAAAAAGTAGTACAGCACTGAGGCTACTTCCAGTGCAGGCTTGAAACAGGATAATTCTTATCACTAGGCACAAGTAGTCACAAGATCTACATAAGCCATCTTGCTAACATAGATCTGGTTTTATATATATATGATTTAAAAAAATGTTTATTTATAAAAAGGAAACACTGACAAAAACCATGGGATAAAAGGGGGACAACCCCACACAGTTCCCACCACCAGAACTCCATATCCCATCCCCTCCAAGATAGCTTTCCTATTTTTTTTTCCCTCTGAGAGTATGGACCCAGGCTCATTACGGGATGCAGAAGTATGGACCCAGGCTCATTACGGGATGCAGAAGGTGGAAGGTCTAGTTTCTGTAATTGCTTACCCACTGAACATAGGCATTGACAGGTCGATCCATACTACCAGCCTGTCTCTCTTTCTCTCATCAGGTTTAGGCAAAAACTAGCAAAGTCATGGACCCTTTGGAATATACCTGAAGTAGACCTACTCGCTATTTCCAAAATGGAGATCCCAAATCTTCATCTGCAATATTCTTTCCTTTAAGTTCATGATTAGTCAACAACTTGTTCGGCTTTATACGTTAACTCTTTTCTTAGCCACTAGGTTCCAGATGCTACCACGATGCCAACCGAACTTCCCTGGACAGATGACCCCACCAATGTGTCCTGGAGCCCTGCTTCCCCAGAGCTCTGCCCCAGTAGGGAAAGAGAAAGACAGGCTGAAAGTATGAGTTGATCTGTCGACGCCAATGTTATATTATGTGAGAGAGCAAACTTCACATGTTTGAGAGAAAAAAGCCAGAATACTACCCTGGTGCACAGAGGACTGGGAATCAACAAAGAACCTCAGGTATGCAAATCCCAGCAGAGCTACTTCCCTAGTCACCCTTTGAAAAAAGAATCTTGAGTAAATTTTCTACTGGTTTGAAAAATCAAGGCTTAGTGACAAAAAGAAATCATGATCAGTAGACAGTACATTCAGTAGCATTATATTAAAGAAACAATACATTTACATTAAGCTACTATCTAATATGATGTCTTTCTAGTGCACATGTATCTGTCTTTACACTTTTTATATATGTCCAAATTTTCAATGTAAAGTAACAACACAAACAGTAAGTGGCAACTACTTGAAAGTGTGATTACTTATAAACACCTTCATCTTTTTTTCCTCCTGCTTTGATATCTAGAGTTGAGGCAGCCAGGTTACAACTCTGATAGAAACTCTGATAGAAAGATCTAGAAATCATGATGGGCCTAGACCTCGAATAAATCCCTCTCTCCATTGTTACTGGTCATCTATATCAGGAACAACAAAACAGACCCCTTTGTGGACCCTCGTAGGACCTTGCCCTCAACTTGGATCAACAACGGTAGAGAATGTTCCATCCTTTGAAGGGAGGATGGACAACATACTCTATGCTACACCTGAGGAAGATGGGTCCTGATATTGGGGCAGCTTGGAATGTTCCTACTTATGACCACAGAATGTGAGGTCGTATCTACAGGAATGCAGAGGTGACGTCACGTAGGCTCCTAAATTGAATATGGGCCCCAGATACCAGCCGCCTCCTTAGTTCTTTGGTGATTTGTTATATGAGATTTGCATTATTTCTGTAAGCAAGAGGTTTTTTATTATTTTTTTATAGATTGCCTTGGTCAAATCAACAATTAAGGAATCCCTGGTGGTGGGTGCCAAATATTGGTGTTTAAAACAAAAAGGAATGTTTTATAAAGCATTTATTTTTGGCATTATCAGGGCCTTATGAAAGCACAATTTCATCACTCGACACCAGCTTCTTCATATGTAGATGTCAGAAAGAGAAATACTGAATCAAAATTGGAAAATAAGAAAACACAAAGCAAAACTTGCACCAAAGTAAAAGACTCTCAGAGTGGAGAGTTCAGGTATTGGAACATAATGGCACCCCACCTACAGGATTCAAACACAGACCTCTGGCTTCACAGCCAGCAACTCAACCACTCACCCAGGTCCTTCAGCAGTGCTGGGGAGAGGTTCCTAGTAACCTTAGCTTCTATTGATAATAAAGAAAACTGATTTGTGTGAAGATTTATGTGAAAAATAGCATGAAAGCTACGAAAGAAGTCACTTCCATAAAAAAGGATTGAGGGTAATGAAACAGAAGGAGGAATCTGTTCATGCCAAATCTCTGATCCCAAAATAATTGTGTATTTGGAAATATTAAAGGTTGAAGGGACAGGGTTATGTTCAGCTTTCCCTAGCTACCAGAAAGCTGTTGTCGCAATGTATACAGAAAGTAGAAATCCCAGTAGTAATTCTCAAGTGTCACAGCTCAAGGTTTCACGGCGCATGCATATGTCACATTGTTTAGAGGTACCCGGAGAGCCAAGGATAGAAAGTGAAAACACAAAGTAAAACTTAGGCTGGCTATGGCATATTGCACCAAAGTAAAGGACTCTGGGGAAGAAGGTGAAGGAAGGAGGTGGAGAGGGTGTTGTGTTCTAGTGCACAATGGTGCAAAAGGACCTAGTGTGGGAGTAAGAGTGTTTTGCAGACACCCATCACAGGGAATATACCCCTGTGTACTGTAAACAATTAAGCCCCAAATAAAACGATAAAAAAAGAAAAGAAAAGAAAAGGTAAGAAAAGAAAAGAAAAGAAAAGAAAAGAAAAGAAAAGAAAAGAAAAGAAAAGAAAAGGTAACCCATAGACAGTGGCTTTTGTTTCCAGATCCGATCTCTGGCTCAGCTGTTAGTATTTTGCTTCAGTTCAAGGTGTTGAAGTTAGATGGTAGAATACACAGCAACCTATGGGGAAACCATCAGTTACTTACTTACAGGCATAAGATATGTGAATGCTCATTGCCAGGGACATCAATACAATTAAATCCTAAAGGGGCGAGAAAGGCACTGGAGGCCTTGTGCCTTATGAAGTGACTGTTTTGCAGACTGTAGCCATGTGTCAATAGCTATACTGTAGAATATTAACTGTCCCCCTTTACCCCACTCACCCAGTAAAATTATTTGAAAAAAATATATACCTTTCCAATTCAAATATTCCAGTTGTTGTTTTTTTTACCTTTGAGATTCTAAGTAGCATTTCCTTCTGTCTCTGTCACTCTCTTCTCTCCCTCTTCCTTCCTTTATGTACAATATTTGATTTACCGTTTATGTAATAGAATGTGGAGACAGAACTAATTTAGTTTCGGCTTCAGCTGAAACCACAAGATGATTTATTTTCAGTTTCCTCATGAGATGCCAGCAACCAACCAGAGAAAGTACATCACACATGGAAGACATGTTTCCCAAGAGAAGTAAAAGGCTTACCCCACTAGGGGAGGTAACTTTGTGATGCTGTTCACTGAGTGAGAATTTCCCTGTTTTTTTCTCTCCCCCCTGTTTTATCCTCACTAGTTATCAGACACTGGAAGAATTAGAAATGATGAAGTAATGGGGAGGTTGGTAGCATGTTTTGTAGAGTGCGCAGGTTGCAGTGCACCAAGACCCTGGTTCAAGCCCCAGATCTCCTCCTGCAAAGAGGAAGCTTCAGGAACAGTGAAGCAGGGCTGCAGGTGTCTCTTTCTCTCCTTGTTCTGTATCTCCTCCTTCCTTCTTGACTTATCAGTCTCTATCCAAAATTAATTATATTAAATAAAAAAATAAAGAAGTATCTGGGGGAAGGAGAGAAATAGAATTGATAACTTGTAGAAAAATAATCTCAAGCACAGTATATTTCTCAATAAGGAAGCAAAATTGTCATTGGCTGGAACTGACATTTGTGGAATTATCCAGAAAAAAGGTCTATAGTCATTTATCTGGTCATATTAATAACTCACTGAAGGGTTGGGTCTCATTCATAAATATGACTGGACAAATGTAGTCACTTCTTTTGACTTCATCCAGTAATAAGCAAGATCGGTATTATAGAACACATTTTAGGGAAAACAAAACTGAAGTTGATTTATGATAACATAACCTGGCGTCCTGGTCATGAACAAAACAGATATATCTGTTTTATCCTTGACCGTATTCTGCCTTGATTTAAATGCTCCCTCTGTCCCCTTCACTATATTTTATACTCCTTGAAAGTGTGAAGTTACTGTTGTGTTTTTTTTTTTTTACAGAGAAAATTGAAGCAACCAGGAAAAAAAAACTTTCTATAATTTCCCACCTCCCTATTTTATTCTCAATTCATTTGGTTGTGCCAAACCTTCCATCTCTCTCAATTTGAGGGGGTAGAGGGAATTAAAGAGGCCCTTTTAGCTCAGTCGGTAAAGCATGAGACTCTTAAATGCTAAGTCTTACACTCATACAGAAGATCCTGGAATTTCTGATTCAAGGGTTTGATATCAGCAATTCTATTCCCCTCTCTCATAATTTTTTCTCTTTCTCCCTGATTATTTCCCTAAGAATGTAGAGCATGTTTTCACTTCACCTTCTTAAAGCCTCCTTTTACGATCTCTTGAAAGTATTCCAGGCTAAACTCTATCTTCTCGTCTCCAACACTTCTAAAGAGATCCCTTTGGCTGACTCCAAAGCTTCATACTTAGCATGCATTTCATATAAGACTAGGTCTAGCAACAGCATTTGGCAGAGTTAATGACTCTGACTCACAAACATTCGACTCAGTCTCCTCTGCTACTTTCTCTGTGACCACAAACTCTTAATATTAGAAAGCTTTAAAATTAGGAAAAAAAATAAACATCTCTACTCTTTTTTATTTATTTTTTTAGCGATTTAGTAGTGGCTTACAATAAGAAATTGGGGTATGGTTCTACCCTACCACCACCACCAAAATTCTGTGTCCCCAGTCCCATAATTCTCCAAAAAGGGAGGTCTAAGATATGGGTTGAGTATTTTTTCCCAATTCCATGCGTTTCAATTCTCTATATTCCACATATAAGTAAATCCATCCCATAGTTGTCTTTCACTTCATTACTTATCTTTATTTAGCATAATCACTTACAATTCCATCCATTTTGTCCCAAAGGACACAATATCATCTTTTTTTATTTCTGAGTTGTACTACACTGAGTATGTGTCCCATAACTTCTTTATCTAGTCAACCGTGAATGGGCTGTTAGTTTGCTTCCATATTTTGGCTGATGTGAATAATGCAGCTATCAACATGGGGTGCATACTTCACTTTAAATTGGTGTTTTCCAGTCCTTTGAATAAATGCCTAGGAGTGGGATTGCTGGCTCATAATTCCATTTGTGTGTCTCTAAGAATTCTTGGACTGTTCTTCATAAAGGCTATCTGTGTGCATTCCCAACAATAATGCAAAGGAATTCATATTCCTCCACATCCTCTCCAGCATTTACCATTCCCTGTTCTACTGGTTATTTTTTTTTTTAATTACACTCCTTCCATTGGTGATACCATTCAGTCTGGAATAATATAAAAATATACAAATCCCCAATATTGTATTTCCAGTGTAATTCTGGCTCTCTCTTTTCAACTGCTCTTTATTTTGTTTTGCTTTGCTTTGTTTTATTTGGCACCATGGTTAATGTCAGGCTCCACACCTGCATACTTCTCACTTCTAGTGGACTCCTTTTTGTTCTTTTATTTTTAGATAAGTATGAGAGACAAAGAGGGGAAAAGATGCAGAGAAGGGAGCAGGAACATGGCAGCACCACTGTACTTCTCTGAAGGTTCCTGGTACAGGTGTTGCCATGCAGTGGCCAGGAGCTCAAAACCAGATCCCAGATCCACAAGGGTGGTAAAAGGGTAGATTCCCAAGAGAGCTCTCTTTCTTCAAATTGCCTCTTAAGTAGCTTTCTAATCTTACATCATTACATTATTTTTATCCCAAGTTGTTATATCATATGTGAATGCTAAATGCCTTCTGCTAATCATGCCCACACGGCCCTGACTTCCTCTTTGCTTATTGGCTTTAACAGATATAATGAATCACATGTTTCAAATAGTTCTAGATATCTTTCTCTCCTATCCCTCCTTATCTTCCCTCATTCACCCTAGCTATTCAACTAACTTTTAAGAAAACGGTAAAGGTTGATATAGCCATCTTTTAATCTCTTCTGATAGGGCATCAACACATTACTGTCATCACTTGGCAATCTTTAGAAGAAACACTATATATAGTTGACTGAGAGTTATTCTGACAAAAATACACACACACATTAAGTAAAGAAAAATCATTGTACCTAAGACAGCTTTTATCATAATTATCAAGCAAGTAAATGCCAAACACTTGAGGTTAACTTAAACCCCACTGAAACACTAAGTCTATTTCATCCCTAACTCAAAGCTGGACTCCATAAATCTAATACTTAGATACAACAAATGACATTCAAGGACTTAACAAATGAGAGAAATTTTAAGCTTGTCAGACAAAAAAGGGACTACAAAAACTGAAAAGAGGTAAGAGAATGACTTACTTAATGACAGTCATTTTGGCCAATACCAGGCCACATCATCACCTGGGGTCCTAGTCAGAGAACCCTTGGATTCTCCCACAGCTACTATAGGTCTACACCTCTAGTGGACTTCTCTCTTTAACATCACTGGTCACTTCTATAAGGAATGTCCTCCTCATTAACCCATTTGTGAACCTCTCTAAGACCTTCCCCTTATTCAAAATGATCAATGGTAAGAACTACCCCACTATCTGAAGGGAGATTGGGTCTTCATACTTTGCCACTCAAGGAGAATTGGTCCTATAATGTGTGCAGACTAGACTGTTCCTTGTTGTGACCATGGATTATGAGCTCAGACTGACAGGTCATACCGGTTCCTATGCCAGATATAAATATACACACACCCTGGGTCAGATCAATGTGGAAAACAGTTCATTGTATTTATATATTTTTTCAACTTTGGGAGCCACTCTCTGCCCTAACCCAGTTCTTAAATTCTGTTCTCTACTCTGACATCATCTTCCCAGACAATATTGCTAGTCCACCTCCATATTAGTTATCTTCTTCTAGTGTTTGCCCTTCTTCCATAGCCAGTCAACAGCGTCAGGTTGAAACCTGTCAGGAGCTGCTTGTTGCTGGCTTTGAAAGTGACTGGGATCCATGTGGATTCAGTCGGCTAGGAAGGATCTCGTCAGTTTCCCCAATGAATGGGTACTCACGGGATGCACCACGAGAAGGTCGATCCAATGCATCCCATTAGTTATCAATATCAAACAAATATTACTAAAGTTCTGGGCTCCTAGGAACATACCTTCTTCTGAAGTCATTCCATAGGTCTCTGTTGTTGTTTTTAGTATCCCTTAAACTCTCCCCACTGCTGCTCCAGATTCTGAGGGAAGTATCAATGGAGACTCACAGTTGCATTTGGTGAGTCTTAGGGGAGTCCTCTCCTTCCTTCAGCCATATTTTTGTTGATGAAAAAAACTGGAGGTGGTGTCTTAACTGGTAAACTGCAGGACTGTTACCAACCACTTAATCTTTCCCTAGGCTCCTCTCTGTCCAGAGCCACAAGTGTTTGCATTCACGGGTGATTTGCTGGGTTCCTGAAGTTGTCCTAGTCCTGTCTTGTTGCGGTCCCAGGTGGTCTCCTTTGGTATTCCTAGTTGACCCAGGAGAGGAGAGGAGAGAAGCACAGCTGCTGCTGCTCCGCAGCCCTGCCTCCAGATGTCTCCAAAACGTATGTTTTTTCTAATCCTAGTAATTTTTTAAAGATATCAAATGCCAGTTAAGGATAGGGAAAGCCTAGGAATTAATGGAAAAATAATAGTAAGTAAAATAAGCAGTGCAAAAGAACTACGGCAATGTAGGAAAAATATTCCAAGAATTCTTGCAGTCAGTAGCTTTAAAGAGAATAAAATAATGAACCATACTCATAAAAATGAGACTATTGTGAATATTATGTCACAAGAGATGTCTCAAATACACTTTGAGTTAAAAAATACTTTTCCAGAAAGAGAATTTAATAGAAAGGTTGAAATTTTAAAATGAGGGAATTTTCCAGAAGGAATAGCCAAAAAACAATATGAAAAACAGATAAGAATCAATAAATATACAGAGGTTTAATTCCAAGCACCAAAAAGTCAAACAATAAGGTCCCAGTGATAAAAGAAACAACTTGAGGAGAAATCACACACACACACACACACACACACACACACACACACACACACACACACACAAACTAGGAAGAAGGTTGTGGGTTTACAGATAAAAAGAACTGATTAACATCTACCCACTGAATGAAATATTTTCACAACAAAGCACAGTACCTTGAAAGTTCAGAGAACTGAGATACAGAGAAAAAATGGGAAATTGGGATGGTATTAGACATTTAAGTAGTAATTTTAAAGTTGAAAGAAAATGCTTTTGATGCTCTGTGGAGATTTTCTATCTAGATTTTGAACCCAGACAAACTATCAATTAAGTGAGAAAAGGAAAACAACAACTTTTTCTTATAGGCTCATTCTAAGAAAATAATAAAAGGTTTAGAATCACTAGAGATAAGTGGTTTCTCTCTTTTTTTTTTTCTTTTTCTTTTTACTTTTTTTTTCTCTTTTTTAAATTCAATCATTGCAAACATCACAAAATTGAGATAGCCATTTGGGGCATCAGTGTGAATAAAAGGTACTTAATTACTTTTCACCTTTAGAAGCATAGCATTGATTGAAATCTTGCCCAAGGACAGGAAATTTGCATACTAGCCAGGTGACTAGTCAGCCTAGCAATCCAAATCTATCAGCCTCAGCTGTGATCCAAGCAAGTTTAAATGGAAAGACTCTTGATGCTATCTCACCAAGTTCTACCCTGCATGCACATGCTGCTGCCTTTAATTTACTTTTCATGCATAAGTAATCACCCGTACAGTACAAACAAATCAAGAGGCCCACAAACGTAGAGTCACTCTTCATTTACAAGTGGCAAGGCTCCTTTCTGAATTTTAGTGCCTTTCATATTTACATTCTACCTTCTTTCTACTTTAAGTTCGATACTCTCTATACAACTGAAAGCATCCTATGACTATATAATCTGTACAGTTTCTATCTTTAATGATAATGTAGTGGCATACACTTTTATTATACAGTTATAAAGATACACACACTTCTTTTTAAATGTCCTTATTGCATGATTAATGGTTTACAGTCAACAGTAAAATATTTTTTGTACATGCGTAATATTTCTCAGTTTTCCACATAACAGTTCAACCCCCACAAGGTCCTCCTCTGCCATCATGTTCCAGGATCTGGACCCTTCCCCCAACCCCAGAGTCTTACTTGGTGCAATACACCAACTCCAGTCCAAGTTCTGTTTTGTGTTTTCCTTTCTGTTCTTGTTTTTCAACTTCTTGAGGTTATCCTGTATTCGTCCCATACACACACACTTTTATAAAGATTTCTCCAGTTTAGCCAGAGGACGTATCCTTAATTCCTAATTTTACGCTACTACTATAGCAAAGCTTCTAACATATTTATAAGAATATTTGCCTTTATTTTAGTTTATACTTTTCAGTTACATTAATAGGTAATGACTGTACCTGATATGGCATTACTTTAAGATGTGAAACTTTTAAAAAAAATTTTGTTATTGATAGTTTGTTATAAGACTATAAGATTATAATGTATAGTTCCACAACACCACCAGAATTCTGTATCCCCACCCTTCCACCGCACACAGATAACCACCATGGTTCTTCTAAGTATTACAGTTTGCTTGCTTCTGTTTTGTTTGGATTTTTTTTAAAAAAGTTCATGTAGACCAGATCTCTAGATTTCACATATACATGGAACCATCTGGTAGTTGTCTTTCCTAACTTTACTCATTTTGCTAAGCATAATCAGCTCTAGTTAAATACAAAACTTTTATATGATACTACTGATTAATATCCTACTTCCCCAATTCCCTCAATATGTCAAATTTCTCTACTAATGCTACTGCTTTAATAACTTGGAACATTGCTTCTCATTTTGTCGATTATGCTGTGTGATCCAGAAAATGCATTCGTTTCAAACAGTGGGATTGACCTTAAGGCAGGGTTAATGTTTTAACTATACACTGTAAATCTTTAAGCATTGGCTTTGCCATACACATTTAGCTCCTTACAATAATTACAATGCTAATTAGATAGAAAGTAGATTTAAACATGAACATAATGCATTATTAATCACTAGAGGGCAGCAAAGATCAGGAAAAAAAGACTTGAATTCAAATGCTGATTCTTAATCATGGATTTTCCACTATAGTCAGGAGACAATTTTGCCTACCTAGCACACTAAATAAAAGTAACAAAAGACTGATTGTTCTGGAGATGCTAACAAATCAGTACTTTCCCCAAAGTTTCTTGTAAATCTTAATCCTGAGTCTTAGCTCTTACATCATCCTGAACTGAAAAGCTGCATTTTTGTCTTAGAAAATTGACTTGTCACTTTAATTAGTATTAGTGAACATTCTGAGGCACTCTCAATAAATGAAAAACACCATAAACTTATGAGTAATTTTCCAACAAGTATTGCTTCAATTTTTAAAAAAGAATAGTTATGAAATAGGTCAGCTGAGACTTTCTGTTTCTTCAGAAAGACCAGATGTTTCCTAACAAATCTTGTTCCCACATCTAGAGCAGTAAAAATGAAAAAGATTTATATTGCTTTAAGTGCAGACATATTTGCAGTCTTTTAAAAAATGCACACAAGTTTACAAGATCAAAAATGTTAAATAAGCTATGTTTTGTAGTATCTATTATTTTTAATAAACTAACATAAAGTCAATAATAATCCATTTTCTTTTTTATATAATATTTATTTATTCCCTTTTGTTGCTCTTGTTTTATTGTTGTAGTTATTATTGTTGATGTCCTCATTGTTGGATAGGACAGAGAAATAGAGAGAGGAGGGGGAGAGAAAGATAGACACCTGCAGACCTACTTCACCGCTTGTGAAGCAACTCCCCTGCAGGTGGGGAGCCAGGGCTCGAACCGGGATCCTTAAGCTAGTCCTTACTCTTTGCACCACCTGCGCTTAACCCGCTGTGCTACCGACCAACTCCCAATAATCCATTTTCTTTTCGAGCTTTCAGTTTGTGTATGCATACTCATAACTTTATTGTCTGGAAGCATTGGTGGTTCAGTGGTAGAATTCTCACCTGCCACACTCATAACTTTATTGTCTAAAGCATTCTCTTAATACTAAGAGAGGATTCTGAATTTGTAATACATTTTACTTGAGAGTAGTATGTCCTATTGTTCTGAGTTCCAAAATGTATGTTAAAGTGCATTAGAATACCTAGTTGTCTAGTATTATATAAATGTGTTCTAGTGAGCTTTGTAGGTCCAGAAAACATCAAATTTTATAGAGGTATCATTAGAAATAAAACACAGAAGGTAACAGAATGTTAGAACTTTCAATTAACAAAATAATCTCCCTTTTGTTTCATAAAGTCACCACTCTAATGTTGTTCTATACTACCTGACGTTAGAGAGGCTGTATAAGTGCCTACTGAACATTAAGACAAGATTGTAGTTTGTTCCTAGGAACTCAGAAACTAAAAGAGAAACAGACTGGACTTTTCAAACAATAGATTATCTGTTGGAGGGTTTCCATAGTGTAGTGGTTATCACGTTCGCTGTTGGGAAATTAAGAAACAGAATTTTTAAAAATAATATTAATTTCTGAATATTCATCGATTTCTCCATTTGTCTACATGAGGGAAAAATGGAATCAGCTTAAAGACTTCTTAAATAAGGTATAACAGAACACAAAGTTAGAAATTGAATGGAAATTCGTTTTTATGAATCATACAAGACTTTACATTTTCTCTAAAATGCCAATGGCTACCAAATATCTTTTGCAGATCATATTTGTCCCTATAAGCAAATGGGTATATTTCCACCAGAGTTTGAGAACTTGAAGTAGCTCAAGGTAAATCTGTTAAAAAATGAACTCATCAGTTTCTCATCTAAACTTGTTCTTTGTCCTCTATCCATTCTATGTGTATCATAGCCCATCTCCCTTTCCAAACCAAATTAACTGAAAAATTTGTCTGTGACTTTTTCATCACTTGCATGTCCCCAAATAACCAATCATTAAGTCCCACTAAAATCCTCCCTTCCTTTTTCTGAAAGAGACAGAAAGAAATTTAGACAGAGAGAAGATATAGAGAGTAAGTGAGGAAGAGAGATACCTGTAGCACTTCTCTACCACTCATGAAGATTCCCAACCCTGTAAATGGGGACCAGAGGCTTGTACCAAATCCCTGAGTATAGTAATAATCTGTGCACTCTTGTCATATGTGCTACCATATGCCCCCACGCACAAACACACTGCTTTTGTTTTAGAGATATGTCTTGACATTTTCCCCATTTGTAAAAGATCTGATCATCTCATCTGCAGTAACAATTCTAGTCCACTTCTTTCAAAAACACTACCTAGATTGTTAACAGAATGTTATTACAGTGTCCTAATGAGGTAAACAAAACTGCTTTTTCTTTTGTTTTGCACTAAACCATATTTTTGATAGTTGTTGGATCAAAAATAATTTAATGCTCAGAACTCTTTGTCTAAACAAATAACAGAAAAGATCATTATTGTTGGTGGTTAGATCAGAGTTTTAAGTTAGACAAAGTATACTATATGTAACTTCAGTTTAATGTGTTTCTTAGCATTGGGGGTGAGAATTTATCAAAAAGAAGAAAAATAGACAGAACTTGTACCAAAAAAAAAGTGAAAGGCAAGTATTGCACAAATATTTCCTAGAAACAAAATGCAGAACAGAACTGTGTTGGAAATTTGAAGATTTAATATTAAGAATGTAGCTCAAGTATTTTTTTTTTTACTTTCCTCTTTCTCACTTTTCTTTTTCAAAAAATAACCACCAAGTCTGAAAACAAACATCTAATTCCTTCAGACTTTATAGACAATGAACAGCCATGGATGGGAATTTCCTTTGGAGAAAAGATGGAAACCAAAACAAAGACACTTTCATCTCGTGTTTGCACTTGGTAAACTACCAGTATTAGGAAAGATCTTTCATTTTGTTCATTCATCTCCTCATGTGTCTAAGCACCCACAGAAAGTGTTTACAGAGCAAAACAACTTACTGCTTTCTCCAGAAAATCAAACACTTGCAACTGGTAGAGATTAATTAAAGCAGCGTGAGTGTGGAAAAGGAAGTAGCTTGTTAACCAGGAAAGAGGCAAAGGCAAATAAGTCAATCTTTCATCAAATCGTATGAATAATAAAGACATTTCTATTAGAGGATTTGTCTATCTAGATTTCTGGATACTTATGTTTCCTGCCTTGCTTGATTTTCAGTTTGCATGAACAATCTATTCTTAATAACAGAATGACCTTCAGTTGGTCCAATTGTAAATAACTTTCCATTTCTGTTATTTTATACATTTTAAATATTTAACCAGAAAAGCTGAGTTCTTGGTTTCAATTTGATATATATATATATATATTTGTCTAACATGTGTCTATTTGAGTCATCATCCATCTGAAACATAATTTTGCCAATAGTTAGCATTCTTTTTTTAGTGGTTTATTTATTTTAGTCAGAGAGATCACAGAGAAAGATACACAGAGAGACACCAAAGCATTGCTCAGCTCTGGCTTAGCTGGTGTAGGGATTGAACCTGGGACCTCAGGAACTCAGGTATGAAATTCGTTTGCATAATCATTATGCTGTCTCCCCAGCCAAACAGTTAACTTTCTTGGAAAGGTATAGAGGTAAATCAGTAAATATTAAAATAAATCAACATATACATTTGTATATCAGTTATAAAATTGAATAAGAAGAAATTATGGTGAGGTCCTAGGTATTAATAACTGAAATATTGTTGGCATAAAAGAACTGACGATATGGAAAATGATTAATACTGTGAGAAAAAACACAACATGTCATAATGTAGTGGAATTTATATGCTATAAATTCTGTTCATATTTCCAGCTAGTACTGGGGTCCATTTGTGGTAGACTATGTTGAGCACAGATTTATCATGTACAGGGGACCCAGGTTCAAGCTCCAGGTCACCACCTGCAAGGAGGGAACCTTCATGAGCAAAGGAATAGTGTTCCAGGTGTCTCTTTCTCTCTCTCCATCCCTCCACCCCTACCCATTTTCTCCCTATTTCTCTGCCTCTACAAGAAAAAGTAAAAAATTAAATATATATATATATATGGTCACTGGGCGTAGTAGAGTTGTTGTTCAGTCAATTGAGCCCCAGAAATATCCCCTGTGGCAAAAATAAATAAATAAATGGTAATAATGGAATACTGATTCACAACTATGCTGTATGTCAGGTTTTGTTTTGTTTCTGACATTTCCCTTATTAATGATAAGTAAGTTAATGATGAATAAAGATGTATGTTTCTATGTTTCTACTTAAAGAGATGCCATTTTCCTTTTTTTTTTTTTTTTGCCTCCAGGGTTATTGCTGGGGCTCAGTGCCTGCACCATGAATCCACTGCTCCTAGAGGCCATTTTTCCCCCCATTTTGTTGCCCTTGTTGTAGCCTTGTTGTGGTTATTATTGTTGTTGTTGATGTCATTCACTGTTGAATAGGACAGAAATGGAGAGAGGAGAGGAAGACAGAGGGGGGAGAGAAACACAGACACCTGCAGACCTGCTTCACCGCCTGTGAAGCGACTCCCCCTGCAGGTGGGGAGCCGGGGGCTGGAACCAGGACCTTTACACAGGTCCTTGCGTTTTGAGCCACGTGCACTTAACCTGCTGCACTACCACCCGACCCCCCCAGTTTCCCTTTTATTGAACATAAAATGACTATATTCACTTTTCTTATTAAGTAAGAAGCTAATTTAGATAGCACATACTGAGAATTTTTCAATTCTACTGGCTTTGATTTGATGAGGTTTTTTTGTTATTTTGTTTGTTTTTAATGCCTGAAATTCACCATTAAAGAATAAGAGTTCATGTCTAATGATTTTCAGGAAGTCGAAAGAAATAATTTACCTACATATTAGAAAGCAAGAGTAATTCTTTGATCTCGTATCTTTTGTTTTGAGAGATAACTGACTTGGCTTGCATATCTGACTAAATCCTATCTTGAAGGAGGAAAGATTAGACTGAGACCAACTCTAAGGAAGAAAAGAAACAATAAGTGCTTGTCTAAATTAAAACAGGGAGCAATCTGATATTTTGGGACTTGGTTAGTTGTTTATGTTTTGTCTATATTCAATCATGATTATGAGTAGTCTTGTCTTTGTCTTAATTTATCCTCGTTATAGAGGGACCTAGTCTGATGTTGATGTTCTGTGAAATTGTTCAGGATCAAAAGAAAAATGCAAGGCCAAATTACAATTGTCAGAGCTGCTCATCTTAAACAGAGCTGATAGTGCCAGACTAGTTCTAGATTTCAAAAGATATTCCTTCTTTCTTATTTTTTTTCCTTTTAACTAAGAGAGTTGTTTTTCTGATCACAGTTTTGCGTGTGTATTGGGGGGCTGTTTTGTTTTGTTTTGTTTTTTATTCTAAAGAACATAGCCCGTAGTTTTATTGCAGGTTGAATTGTTTAATCTTCTTCTGTGATAATTACTAAACTGTAGCATTTGAGATTGCAGCACAAAATACATCTGACAGTGCAACATAAGCAATTATCAAATATAAGATGAGGATAACTCTGGGCAGGGCAATGGTGCACCGGGTTAAGAGCACTTAGTAGAAAGCACAAGGACCCAGGTTCCAGCCCTCCCTTCACCCACTCCCCACCTGCAGGGGGGTCGCTTAGCAAGTGGTGAAACAGGTCTGCAGGTGTCTGTCTTTCTCTCCCACTCTCTGTCTTCACCTCCTCTCTCCATTTCTCTCTGTCCTATCCAACAACAAACAACAGCAGCAACAACAATAGTGGGGAAAAGATGGCCACAGGGAGCACAGGATTTGCAGTGGAGGCAATGAGCCCCAGCGATAACCCTGGAGGCAAAAATAAATAATCAAAATAAGTAAAATGAGGATAAATCTGATACAAACTTTGAAGCCAGTATCCTAGATTATAAAATCCAGGCAATAAAATCTCCTCATTTCTTTTATAAATGATGTAAATGGACTGGGCAGTGACACACTCAGTAGAGTGCACAAATTACAGTGAGCAGGGACCAAGGTTCAAAGCCCCTGATCCCCACCTGTGAGGGCATCGATAGCTTCACAATGGTGAAGAAGGGCTGTAGATGTCTCCTTCTCCTTCTTCCCCGCTCCTTCTCAATTTCCTTCTATCGCTATTCAACACAAATAAATAAGATAAAATCTTTTTAAAAGAAAGCAGGTAATGTTATTTTAGGTAAGGTAAGTTAACTAATTAGGTGAAGCAAATCAAGAGGAAAGTGAAAATTATAGAAAACTCCCTTGCTCATCAACTTGGAGAGGCATTCCTCGCGTGTGTGTGTGTGTGTGTGTGTGTGTGTGTGTGTGTGTGTATGATGTCTGCTAAAATCAAGTTTAAAGGATGACAGAGGACCTAGTATATCTATGTATTGTTATGTGGGAAACTGAGAAATGTGAGGCATGTATAAACTATTGTATTTACTGTTGACTGTAAAACATTAATCCCCCAATAACAAAATTTAAAATATATAAATAAATAAAGTCAATATTTGCATCATTTTTCTCCTTGCAAGATCTCAAATGTGAAAAATTGCAGTTCACACATTATGTCTGAAGGACTCAGTTGTTCCTGTCTGTCTCAGAATCAATTTAATGACAATAAGTTGCAAAATGATTTAAAAGAATGAGGGGGAGTCGGGCTGTAGCGCTGCGGGTTAAGCACAGGTGGCGCAAAGCACAAGGACCGGCATAAGGATCCCGGTTCGAACCCCGGCTCCCCACCTGCAGGGGAGTCACTTCACAGGCGGTGAAGCAGGTCTGCAGGTGTCTATCTTTCTCTCCTCCTCTCTGTCTTCCCCTCCTCTCTCCATGTCTCTCTGTCCTATCCAACAATGACAACAACAATAAAACAACAAGGCAACAAAAGGGAATAAATAAATAAAATAAATATTTTTTAAAAAATAAATAAAATAAAAGAATGAGGAAGAAAAATGTACACTCTTATGAAATATTTCCTCTATAAATTATCATTTGCGAAAATAAATGATACTGATAATCTGTCGAAAAACAAAAAGCAATAAAAAATAATCAGAATAAAGAAAAACCTGAGGTCAGTGAAAGAAATGCTCAAACTTTTATTTTAATTTTTGTACTAACTAGGTTCTGAAACACAGTAATATGATACAGTCTCCCAATATTATATTAAAGGTGTTTTGAGGACAAAAATGAATGGGAAGCAATGATAGCGATGAGTGATAACAATCATTTCTAGTGTTTCTGAGGATAAGGAGAAACTACATAGTTGTAGATTCAAAATTTTGTTTCTTTTGTTGTGATTCTTAATTCTTCACAAACAAAAATGAAACACTCCACAGGGTCTGTTTATACACCAATCATAATAAATGGATTGCTAACGCGCAACTAGCAAAATAGAGAAATCCTTGAAAAGACCCAACATTTAGGTCAATAGAATCCACTTGTAATTAGAGAAGGGATCCCCTCATATCAACAAGAAAGAGCATATGGGTACAAAAACCAATAAGTGGTTTGTTTGTTTGTTTGTTTGTTTTGCCTGCAGGGTTATCACTGGGGCTCAGTGCCTACACTATGAATCCACTGCTCCTGAAGGCTATTTTTTTCCTTTTGTTGCCCTTGCTGCTTATCGTTGTTGATGTTGTTGTTATTGTTATTGCTGTCATTGTTGGATAGGACAGAGAGAAATCTAAAGAGGAGGGCAAGATAGAGAGGGGGAGAGAAAGACAGACACCTGCAGACCTGTTTCACCACTTATGAAGCGATCCCCCCTGCAGGTGGGGAGCCAGGGGCTCGAACTGGAATTCTTATGCTGGTTCTTGCACTTTGCACCATGTGCACTTAACCCAATGCACTACCACCTGGACCCCACTAATAAGTTTTTACATGGTTTAGATGATTGAAAGAAGTTCTGATATCCAACATTGACAAAATCTATGAATTACAAAACTAAACCAGCTTCTAAGTATGAGACTTGCTGGAAAAGGTAGAACTATTGTATTTTTTTTCTTTTTGACCAGGTAACATATCTAAAAAAAAAAGAACATTTTAATTTTTATAGATTTATTTTTGCCTCTAGGGTTATCACTGGGGCTCAGTTCCCACACTACACATCCACTGCTCCTAAAAGCCATTTTCCTCATTTTTGTTGCCCTTGTTGTTATTGCTGTTATTGTTGTTGGGTAGGACAGAGAGAAATTGAGAGAGGAGGGGAAGACTGAGAGGGGGAGAGAAAGATAAGACACCTGCAGACCTGCTTCAGCGCCTGTGAAGCGACCGCCCTGCAGGTGGGGAGTCACAAACTCCAGCCAGGAAGGATCCTTAAGCCGGTCCTTGGACTTCATGCCATGTGCACTTAACATGCTGCAGCACGTCCCATCCCCAAACATTTTAATTTTTCCAAAATCAACATGCCTTACCAAGTTGACATCTTCAGAGACTAGTAAGGATGATCTTAAATTTATCTTAAAGATACAGAAGCAAGAAAGAACTGGAGAGACAGTACATGGTTATGTAAAAGACTTTCATGTCTGAGACTCTGAAATTCCAGGTTTAATACCCAAAAGCGAGCAATATTCTTGTTCTGTGTGTCTTCTTTCTCTCTCTCTCTTTCTCTCTCTGTCTCTCCATCTCTCTGTCTCTCTGTCTCTTTCCATCTCTCTCTCTCTCATTAAAATAAAACAGCAATCTTTAAAAATAAGAAAACAGGGAGGGAGAAGGGGGTTGAGAGAGTATTAGGGATAGCAACACAGTCATCTCAGATAATGGGACATGGAGTAGGAGTAGACATGAATGAGTCTTTTTGACAATGCAGTTAACTGAGAATCAAAGCAGTTAGACTTTCTGCTTTTAGCTAGGAGGTTGTAAGTGCAGTGTAGGTAAGTAATTTAACTAATTGTGGTTAGAGTACAAGGCAGTCAAAGTAATAAAGAAAGAAGATGAATCTGTTTCAAAAGTAGTCCGTGTGATGTTTCACCAGGCAATCTAAACTAAACTAAAAGGTCAGTGAACTTGGGGAGGCACAAATGATACAGTGTTAGGATAAATGTCTCAATGATTTATATTCACTAACCTACATTTGTCCTGGGATTTAGTGGAAAAATTGAAGCAGAGTGGGAAAAGGAGGTGGGGGGTGGGCAGAGTGAGATGCTTGCAATAGAGATGTTGCTGACAACAGAGTAGAGAGATGGCTGGTGTGGACTAATGAAAACCAGTGGAAACAAAAAACCTTTTTCTGCTTTATTCCTCAATATCTTAGGACTTGAAGAAATAATAGGTATTGAAACAAATATATTTTTAGCCTCTTTCAAAATAAACTTTTAAAGCTATTTTAGTTTAATGAAAGACAGAGAGAGAAAGATAGATGACAGATACATACATACATACATATATACGTACCAAAGCTATGCTTTATGGTGGTGCTGGGTATTGAACCTGAGACCTAGGAGCCTCAAGTATGAAGTTATTTCATAACCACTATGCTATCTCTGCAGCTCAAAAAAATCTTTTTTTTTCCTATATAGCATATGTCTCTGATTTTTTAAAATTATTTATTTATTGGATAGACACAGCCAGAAATCAAGAGGGAAGCTGGTGATGGGGAGAGAGGCAGAGAGACAACTGCAGCCCTGCTTCACCACTCGTGAAGCTTTCCCCCTGCAGGTGGGGAGCGGGAGACTTGAACCTGGGTCCTTGTGCGTAGTAACATGTGCACTTAACCAGGTGCATCACCACCTGGCCCCATAATTATTTTCTTAATAGTCTGTTTTACGCAATTTACTAAGTTTTTATTTTCTTTTGCACTTTTACAATCATAAAAATTATGTCATATACCTTCTCAAAAGTATTTCCATCAAAGGTTAAATTGCATAATCTTTCACCCTTTTATTTTCTATTTATTATTTATTTATTTCCCTTTTGTTGCCCTTGTTGTATTTTACTGTTGTAGTTATTGTTGTTATTGATTTTGTTGTTGTTAGGACAGAAAGAAATGGAGAGAAGAGGAGAAGACAGAGAGGGGGAGAGAAAGGTAGACACCTGCTGACCTGCTTCATCACTTGTGAAGTGACTCCCTTGCAGGTGGGGAGCCTGGATCTCTAACCAGGATCTTTATGCGGTCCTTGCGCTTTGAGCCACGTGCACCTAACCCAATGCTGTACCACCCGACTCCCACCTTTCACTTTTTTCTATACTTTTGAACACATGATTTGGCAAGGAAAGAAGAGATCTGCTCCTTGTAAGTTATAATAAGGCATCTATTTTTATTTAGGTTTCTATGTAAAAGTAATTTTTCAGTACTATTTCGTTTTATTTCCTGATACATGGTATACTTTTTTAAAAGAGTATTATCTACCAAAATTCTTTCTTTGTAAAACTGTTCAAATATATAGTATTTCCCTATAGTTTTAATCTATTTGAAATTCTCTTTCCCCAAAAAAGTAGATAAATTGCTTCCAGAAATTTAGCCTTCAAACTTTTCCCAAAGTATCAGCTCATATTTCTTTTCAAGTTCTATTTTTCTTATTATCTAATTTATTTATTCTAACTCCTTTAATTTTATTGTAACTATTTAGTATAACTCTTTTTTTTTGGTTAAGGCTCTGTTTTTTCTTCAAACCATTCTGATTTAAAGTTTGTTTATTCTTGTGTTATTGTTAATCATAAAATCGCATTCAAGTTTGGCTTTAAAATAATCATATCCTTTTTATAATGTATCATTCTTATTATATTGTGTTCCCAATAGTTCATAATTATAAACATGAATGGCCTTTTTATTTCAAAAATCAGTTTGATGTGTTTAAAATGCTATTTACTGCCTTTGCTTTACATATTGTTTGTTTTTTGAATTTTGTCTTAACTAGCATCAGAGTTAATTTTTATGTCTGGTAAAAAAAATTAACTGGAATTTTTAGCTAAAGATGAGCACTAGAGTGGCTATCATTCCTTTCATAATGTGTGTACTTAAATGTCAGAAAAAGCTCAGTTCACTCACAATTTCTATTTTTCAGTTAAAAAAAAAAGGTATTAGAGAATACTATGAAAGGAAAGGTCTCATCCGAGTAATGAAGCTGAAGGGTTGTCATTCCACTCGTCAAGTCTCTGGACACATTCTGAGCTGAAGCATGTTGAGGTGGCAATCGCGTTGATTAGGTTGCGATCGGCAGATGCAATATTATTTGATATGGATTGGGAGAGGCATGTGGGAAAGTGGGCCCTATCCTAAGGTTCCAGGACTGGGGGAAATATAGGCTCTATAGTGGAGATGTAAGGTTCCTGCTGTCTTAGGGTTCAAAAAGACAATGGATAGTTACTATTATCATCACATTATTTGGTAATTGGGTTAACTTTGAAAAGTCCTTTTGTTAGGGTTTGCTGTATAGTACCCAGTATCTTGTGTGTAGCTGTGCCATTGGTTGCTTCCGATCTACTTGGTCTAGGCTTTTGAGAGAGTCCGTTTATCAAATACATAGCCTATATGTTAAGAAGACTCAGTCTGTGTTTTAAAAACTTCGAGACATACAATTAATTTTCCCCCTCTCATATTAATTAACTAGTGATTTATATGGCTACACTTTACTAGGAGTGTACATAAACACCATTCCCACCACCAAAAGACTGTGTCCCATCCCACCCACACACCCCCAACCCCCACCAGCCCAGGAAGCCGCATGTCTACCCCTCACCACAGGGTTTTTACTTTGGTGCCCTACTTTCAATTTAGTCAGAACCTGCTTTCAGTTTCCCTTTCAGATCTTCTTTCTCACCTTCTCTTGATGAGTGGGATCATCCCATACTCATCTTTATCTTTCTGACTTAGTTCACTTAGCATAATTCCTTCTAGCTCTGTCCAAGATGGGTCAGAGAAGGTGGGTTCATTGTTCTTGATTGCTGTATAGTATTCCATTGTGTATATATACCACAGCTTTCTCAGCCACTAATCTGTTTTTGGGCACCTGGGTTGCTTCCAGGTTTAAGCTATTATGAATTGTGCTGCTATGAACGTAGGAGTACACACCTCTTTTTGGTTGGGTGTTACGGAGTCACTTTCTAACAAAGTCCCAAAACCTAGATATAGACCAGGTTCTGTGAGAGAGAGCATATGTTCACAGGTATCCATAAACTAGTGCAAAATATATACCTGAAAGCAGAAGTACACTAGAGTTTGCAGTGAGTACCCCCCCTAACACTTCCTCTCCACTATTCCAACCTTTGGGTCCATGATTGCTCAACAGTTTGCTTGGCTTTGTATGTTAACTCTCTTTTCAGCCACCAGGTTCCAGATGCCATCAGGATGCCAGCCAGGCTTCCCTGGACTGAAGACCCCACCAATGTGTCCTGGAGCTCTGCTTCCCCAGAGACCCACCCTACTAGGGAAAAAGAGAGGCAGACTGGGAGTATGGACTGACCAGTCAACGTCCATGTTCAGCAGTCACTTTCAAAGCCAGCAACAAGCAGACATCAGGCTCAACCTGACGCTGTTGACTGGCTACAGAAGAAGGCCAAACGCTAGAAGAAAAAGCAGGGAAACAATTACAGAAGCCAGACCTTCCACCTTCTGCAACCCATAATGACCCTGGGTCCATGCTCCCAGAGGGATAGAGAATGGGAAAGCTATCAGGGGAGGGGGTGGGATATGGAGATTGGGTGGTGGGAATTGTGTGCAGTTGTACCCCTCCTACCCTATGGTTTTGTTAATTTATCCTTTCTTAAATAAAAAATAAATTAAAAAATAAAAAGAAAAAAATAGAAAAAAAAAGGTATATTTTTCTTTTCCAAATGTGTTTTAAAATGGTTAGGTTCTATGTATGTCTTTTGGCTTTCTTTTCATTTTGAATGAAGGTGAGATAGAGAAAGCTAGAGTGTGTGTCAGGAGAGAGAGAGAGGGACACACACACACACACACACACACACACACACACACACACACACACAGAGAGAGAGCTGCTGAGGCACTACTCCACCACTTAAGATGTTTCTCTTAAGATGTAGGTACATGGACTTGAACCTAGATCTTTATACATTGAACCATGTATGCTCTACCAGGTACACCACAACTGAGCCCCCTCTTTTGGCTATTAAAAAAAAAAAAACTAACCAAATAATCAGGGAAAAAACACCTCTAGAGAATGGTAAAGTATAATAAAGTGATTTAAAAGATATGCAGCATGACAATAATTGTTAGGTATATGTGCTGATGTTCTGGGAACAAAACATACCACTAATATCTGTACAACATTTTGAATTTCATAATTAATACTTGACAAGTATCAATTTTATGGTTGAAATTGCTGGACCAATCATGACATGATTTGCTCTTAAGCATCTATAATTATAGAGTCAAGTCATGGGAAAACAACTCAGTTTATCATAAGAAATACACAATCCAAAAATAGTTGCGCAACTTCCTACTCTTTTCCTGAGAAGCTATGATTCAAATAGCCTTAAATTCCCTGAGGTTCATTGCTTAGGTTGTGGTTCTTCTTAAATGAATACCCAAGAACTGATTCAAAAATGATTGATTCTAAATTTGAAAGCTAACTGTAGAAGAATTGAAAAATTCACTCAGAATATGTGTGTGTGTGTGTGTTATTTTAAGATCTTTAAAAGTGTTGCTGTAAATGGCAAAGTTGGAGTGTTCCAAGACACATTACTTTCTGAAAATTAGACTCATATGGACTTCTTTAGATAAACTGGTAAACTGACATCCTTTCATAATTTGCCTTATATTTCTTTATTTTTCTAAGACCACAATACACATTTGAGTCACCTCATTAAAGTTATCATTTTTCAAATAGTATACTGTACTATTTTATTTGGTTATTAACTTACTTTTTCCTATAAGAAATTCACATTAGTTCTTTGAAGTCCTACAGTAACATAAATGCATTTAAAAACTGCTTAAGCATGGGACTGAGTGGTGATACATCTGCTAGAACACACATGTTACAATGCTGATAGACCTGGTCCCCACTTTTTTGCGGGGGCTCCCCACTTATGAAGTGGGGAAGCTTCATGAGCTGTGAAGCAGTGCAGAAGATTTCTCTTCCTCTTCATCCCCCCCTTCCCTCTCAATTTCTGTCTCTATTCAAAATGCATAAGTGAAAATTCTTTGAACATGTCAGTCTTCTATTTTCTTCAGAGTGACATTCCATGGAGCAGTCTAGGGAAGCCACATAATAGACTTACTCCATGTATAGTGCACATAGTGTAAGTCTATTTTGTCCTTAAGCTTGCACATAGTGTAAGTCTATTTTGTCCTTAAGCTCTATTCTAGCATCCTTCTCCTATTATCAACTTATTCTAGCAAGGAAAATTCAGAATTCTGTCTCAATTACTTCTCCAATATCTGTACATCAAATAATATCTGACCATCTTTCAGAGTATTAATTTTGTTCCTCTCTTGTTGAGCCGAGAGAAATTGGTCAAGGAGGTAGCATTCAAGTTTGAGTCCCCAAGAATTTTTTTTTTTGCCAACATGTTTGAACTTCAAATTCATTTGTTAGAGAAGTATGTGGGTCAGCACCCAGTTTAAAGAAAAACAGAACATACTTTTCCCCACTCTGAAGAGATGTGTGGTACGAACAGGACAGAATTCAACAGCTCTACTCCCACTCCACCACCATCTCTCCAAGCTTTTCATTCATCAAACTCAAGCCCAGAGCTACAGAGATAAGCAGCTGCTCCATGTTTGATTCTCAGGAATTTAGCCAGTTTCCATGGATCCTGAAGCCAATATATGCTTCAGAGAACATTCAAACACTCCTCTCTGGACCCCTACAAGCAAGTGAGTGGTCAGAAGGATATTGTCAATAAAATGACATATCCATCAGTCCTGGATAACAGCTTATAACAGTGTAATTTCAATCATAAAACATGTCCGAGTTTTTAATCCTATAGAAATTAAGAAGTAAGCTAGTCCCAGAGGCACATGTCCTTTCTGATCACAGAAGACAAAAAAAAGAAAACCACCCTATGGGGCAGAATCAGGTCCACTGATTCAGAAAGACTGTATCAAGAACATACCAGAGAAAACAGATTAAGACTTTTGGCTCACCTTTTTCTGTCTTTGTCAAGCTTCACTACTCTGGATTACTTTTTTTTTTTTCCAGATAGAAAAGGCAAAATAGAAACAAAGGAAGAAGAAATATATCACATCATTTTAGCTTCCCCTGTTGTCCCCACTGTAGAGGGGGCTGGCTCAAACAAGGTTGTACACCTGGCATAGCAGGCACACTATCCTGGCATATGCCTGGCACACTATTCTGGCTATGCCTGGCATAGCAGTGACACATTTTGTACACCTGGCATAGCAGGCACACTATCCAGATACATCATTTTGTCAGCCAGTTGTTTTGTTTTGTTTTGTTCTGTTTACCCTGAGCTAATGTCCCTATGGTAGGAGCTCTTTTTTTGTTTGTTTGGTTACCCTTTTGTTTTGTTTTGTCTGCTCTTTCTTTGTTTTGTTTACCCTAAGCCAACGTCCGTCCATATGGTAGGAGTTCTTCATTGCTTGTTTTATTTCCCATTTGCCCCATTTTATGAAAGTTGTATTGCAAATGTTTGTTTCTGTGTTCTCTGCCACTGTGTTTTGAATATAATAGGATGTGGTGTGGAGTTAAATTTTCTGTAGTTTGCTGCAACACATTCCAAACATGCCAAATAAGAATTGGTATGAACTAGAGGAAGAGAGCAGGAGCTGAATATAGTGACAGAGAATA
The DNA here is from genome assembly GCF_950295315.1 of Erinaceus europaeus. NCBI lineage: Eukaryota > Metazoa > Chordata > Mammalia > Eulipotyphla > Erinaceidae > Erinaceus > Erinaceus europaeus. Next base: position 45,360,766 of record NC_080180.1, on the reverse strand, counting down.
AGAAATTGAAAAATATATTTGCCTACATGTTCAGTGGTTAAGTGGGTAGACTATAGCGTAAGTGTGTTGTTTTAAATTGCCACAGTGCAAGTGCCTAGGTGTTCAGATGAGGTTCTTTTTTCAGCTTCAAGAGTAAAGTAGGAGTATTGGACAAGATACAGGCAACTGACCTAACTGATACCATTAGAATGAATTGTTGCTGAGGCATTGGGAGAATGTTGATGGTGGGAAAAAAAAAAAAAAAAACTCGTTCTCTTTGCTAATGAATTCAGAAGGATACTGGTGTAAAATGCCAAGGTAAGGAGAGTTTCTAGCTTTTTCTAGCCCACCTAAGAAAAAAAAAGTTGAGAAATAAAGAGAAAATAACTGAGTCTTGGGGGCGGGGGTGGTAGCATACCAGGTTAAAAGTACATAGTACAAAGAACTCAAGGATCCTGGTTCCAGCCCTGGAGGGATTATGCAAAAAAGTTTCACACTTGAGGCTTTGGTGTCCCAGGTTCAATTCCACTCAACCCCCACCCCCAAGCAGTGTGGAAAGGGAGAGGGCGAAGGAGAGGATGGAATTTGGAGGAATTTTAAGTGAGATAAGTCAAGAGTAGAAAGATGATAGGTGGAATTTATGAAAAAGGGGGAAAAAAAAAACGGAAACCCCAGGGGCAGGAGGCCTATAGCATAATGGTTATGCAAAGTTCATGCCTGAGGCTCTAAATTCCCAGGTTCAAAGCCTGGCACTACCATAAACCAGAGAAATCTTAAAAAAAAAAAAAAAAAAAGGATACTACACCATAAAATATGGATTGGGTGTGGTATACTACATAAAAACAAAGAACTCTGGGAGAGGAACAATGGAACAATGGGAGGGGTAGAGAGGGCATTGGAGGCCTAGTGCAAGAGGGTGGAGAAAGACCAGTTCATGGGAATAGTATGCAGACACCTATGACAGGGAGATAAGAGATTATAGCTAAGTGTCAACAACTGTTCTGTAAATCACTGTTTATATCATCACAAAATGATTTGAGAAAAAGAAGAAAACTAAAATAAAATGACTTTTCTGTTTATTATGTGTCCTTTGGATATTATAATAATCATTTTCCAGTCAGTTGGCAGGGCTCTGTTTCTTTAATTCAATTAGTAGCTTTGACTTTCTGCAGAAAATTACTATCTAGGGTTTAAAATAATGTGTAATTTGATACTGGCAGTATCTTTACATTGTCATTTTCCCAAAGTAAAAGCCTACATTAATAGAGTCCCTTTGTAAAATCATTATGAAGGACTACTGTGTCACGTCACTTTTAAATAAAATAAGTTACAATCCATGAATAACACTATCCTTGTTTATAATAGATTTGCAATGTGTATTGATTCTAAATTATGTTCATGTTTTGTCTGCCTTCCTTTCCTACATTCCTCAATTTTTTTTTCGTTTTTCATTTCCTTCTACTCAGTAAGAATTCTCCCTGCTAGAAATAACACTTATCCAAAGGTCCATATAAAAGAGTATTTTATGGCTCAAAGGCTTTTGTTTTAAATGTCATATTTTATGGTTGCATATTTTATGGTTGCATATTATCTGATGCAACACTCAGATTACAATAGCTGTGCAATTACACAGCTATAGACTATGATTATCAAGACTATTTTAGATGTTATCCTAGTGACCAAACAGAAAATGTTTATTTTTAATTTGGGATGTTACAAAAAAAAAAAAACAAAACTGTATCCTCTTCCTTTAGTTCAACAAGCTCCTGACTAGTGTTTTATAAGCTGTTTTTCATATGCTTAATGGCTTATGGCTGGGTGCCCACTCATTGTATTCCTGCATTTTCCTCAGCTGTATCAGAACAACAAGCTAAGTTCACACTTCCTCAATAATTATGGAAACCCCATAGCATGAATAACATGCCATGAACTTTTCTTTGTCTTAACAATTTCTGGAAATGTTTCATTTTATAGCAGAATCTAAGAATATCCATATTAAATCGCAAACAGTGGCTATTGTAGAAACCCTGTCTCTAAGTCTCTTAGTTCTCTTAAAGAACTAGAACTAGGATTTTAGGTCCCAGTACACAATGATGGCCTTAATTTTGGTAGGGCGTGGAGGAGTCTTTTGCAGACACCTGCTGTGGTGACATGAGAAATTCTAACTATATGCCAGCAAACGTACCATAAACCATTAGCCTCCCAATAAAAAAGAGAGAAGGGGGAAAAAAGAGAGAGAAGGAGGGAGAAAGGAAGGAGGAAGGAGGGAAGCAAGGAAGGAAAGAAGGGAGGATGTAAGAAAAGAAACAATTTTCCATATGGAAAACTGAGAAATGTTATTCATGTACAAAAAAAAAAGAAAAGAAAAGAAAGGATAGCAGAAAACAACAAAAAAAATTGAGAGGAAAAGAGAGATAGTGAGACAGAGAGACAGAGACACCTGCAGCACTGTTTCACCACTTGTGAAGCTTTCTCCCTGCAAGTGGGGACTGGGAGTTTGACCCCAGGTCCTTGCTCATGGTAACGTGTACTTAGCCAGGTGCACCACCACCTGGCCCCAATCCTCAGTTTTTAACAATAGAAGTAGCATTTACTCTGTGGAATGTGATGTTATGTTTTCTAGAAATATGCAATATTTTTATTTAATGAAAATAAAAGAAGCTATGAAACACATACGATTACAGGGATAAAAATTATAAAAATGAGTAAAAGGCAGCAGGGAAATGTAACAGAGAGAGAGCTAACTGAGTAGGGCAGGAAAAAAAAGAGAGAAAGAAAGAAAGGAAGGAAGGAAGGAAGGAAGGAAGGAAGGAAGGAAGGAAGGAAGGAAACTGTGAGAATCTTGTGAATTAGGTGCTAATAACTTGTGATCCTATTACTTTATTTTTCAATGGTTTCTCAATTATTGAATTCATTATTGTAATTTGTGACCATAAGTGATACTATAAGGGCTCATTTTAAGGTGTTGAAACTTCCTACAGTTTATTGAAACAACTAAATTTGCTCAAGTCCTACAGATGAAACTGAAAAGCTGTGAATATCAGCACCCAAATGAATCCATTCACTCACTCTCAATAGGACAGGAATAATTTCGAGAGAAGGAAAAGTGCAGATTAATAGAAAAATGGCTTGTTAGCCTGTGTTTACTTTTTTATATATTTATTTTCCCTTTTGTTGCCCTTGTTGTTTTTCATTGTTGTTGTAGTTATTATTGTTATTGAGGTCATCTTTGTTAGATAGGACAAAGAGAAATGGAGAGAGGAGGGGAAGACAGAGAGGGGGAGAGAAAAACAGACACCTGCAGACCTGCTTCACCACTTGTGAAGTGACTCCCCTGCAGGTGGGGAGCCCGGGGTTCAACCGGGATCCTTACACTGGTCCTTGCGCTTTGCACCACATGCACTTTACCCACTGCGCTACCGCCCGACTCCCTTATGTTTACTTTTTAACATTATTTTTTCCTCCACTTTTTACCTTCCTATCAATGAGAATCCCAGTCCCTGAACATAAAGTGTTGACAGTGCACTGTAATAAAAAAAAGCATGAACTTTTTCTGATCATTCTGAATTTATTACATGTTCAGCTGATTTTTTCAAATTACAGAATACAACTGTTAAGTAGCATAATTATTGTCTAGTAAGTTATTTTTTCACTTATTGTTCCATCCTGACATTTTTTTTTCATTTTTGTGATATTTCTCCTAATTATGAATTGATATTAGTTATTCTAGTGAGTATTTGCACAGAAAAACTTCATATAAGACATTAACTAGAGATTTCAGAGAAGGGGCGAGGTGATAATACACATATTACAATGTGCAAGTGGGTTCAAGCCCGTGGCCCCCACATGCAGGGGGAAAGCTTTACTCGATGTGAAGTAGGGCTGCAGGTATCTCTCTGTCTCTCCCCTTCTGTATATCCCCATTCCTCTTGATTTCTGGCTGTCTCTGTCCAATAAATAAATATTTTAATTTAAAAAAAGACTAAAAAAAATGATTCCAGAGAGAGATCCATTGACTCCATTGGGACATGATGCTGTGGGCTTTGGGTGAATGCTGTCAAGTATGCCATTTTCATCTCTCCACCCAATCCATTTATTGTCAAACAACAATGTCATAAGTCATGTCAGAGGTGCCCCAAGAAATATTTATCTTCTGAGACTAAAATAAAGGCAGAGGACTTTTTTTCTCTTAAAATTGATGATCCCCATCCTTGGTACACCAGTTTTGAACTTGACACAGCAGCGAGACAGAACAGAGACTCATTTTGTTGTCTGCAACCCTGCCACTTATCATTCTAGAGGGCAAGTTCGTCCTCTGACAACTTATGCTCTTTTTTATTTTATTTATTTATTATTTTTGAGAGAGATGGAGTGAAAGACACAGAGAGAAACACCAGAGCACTGCTCAGTTTGGCTTCTGCTCTTATTCCTCCATCCATATTGGGAATTCACAGATCAATCCTGATAGAGTAACTTAAATAGACATTAATGAACTTTTCTCTGTGGAAATTACAAAGCAATGTATCCATTCCAGCTAGTGGGTGGTCATAAAGTAATTTTAAATAAATAGCCATTTATTTAGAAAGGTAAAATATTTTTTGTCTAAATTTTTTAAGAGGGAAAGTTTGTTTTATTGCTAACGCAAGTTGGTAAAGTTCAGTCTAGACTCTACATTAATCTATTTGAGACCTTAGGTGAATGACTTTTCTTTGTGTCTTGTGGGCCACACTGGAAAGATAATTATACTTAGGAGTTTATTTTGGAATTAACTTTATTGATATGAGTGTAGAACAGCTTTTAGAATATTTGACATGCCCAAGGTATTGGCCATTATTACCCAAAAATTATCCCCCCAAATCACTACTATCCTATACTAGATTATATTTCTCAGACTCAGAAGTTAAAAAAAAGAATTTTTAAATTTTTATAGACTGCAGCATTTGATTATGATAAACATAAACAAAATTTTTAGATAAATGCAAGAATCTCTTTGGGGACTGCATTTGAATATATTAAAACAAGGGAATGCATCCAATCTTCCAATTCATTCTAATAAATATTTATTAAGCTATACACACACACTATGCTTCTTTCTGAGCTTTTTAATGTGAACATACAAAGCTTATTTCCAGTTTGGATTTTGTGTTGCTAGATTCATCTAATTATTTTCACAATTCTGTTATCAACTCAGATTTCTCCATCTGAGAAAGACCTTGATTGATTACCTACTTAATTTAACCCTTTACCCAAAAAATTCTCTAAAACACTGTCCTATTCCATTGTTCTGTAACCTCCATTACAATCATGTCTCTGAGCTAGCCAATTCTTGTTTTGGTTTGTTTCCCTCCATTCCTGCTATTGTTATCTACTACAATTTTATGGGGACCCAGAAAAGTGCTAGATAGTCAAAATAAGAACAGCCTACATTTATGTATTTTGTACATAATTTATCTTGTGCACTTCTCATGTGCTGACAATTTGATGTTTACTACAATTTTGCAAGAGAAGTGCTATATTACAGTTTTATAGAAGAGAAAAGGAAGCAAAGGGTTATAAATTAACAGGTGACAATTGCACAGCTAATGAATTATTAACTACATTGCTCTAGTCTGTGGATACTATCACTGTGCAAAGAGTTAACACATGATTGTTAACTAAACTGATGAGTGGTACAAGGTCTGGGGCAATTAACTGAATAGCAAATAAGAGGACCAAGAACAAGACCAAACCCTCCAGGTATGAAGCACAAAATATTATGTGGAGATAACAGATAATGGCAAATTAGTAAGCAAGGTAGACTTAATGAATCACTGTAGATGCTTTGATAAGGCACAAGAAGATTATAAATTAAGGACTTTAATTATTTTTCCTTTAGTAGTAGGGTGCAGTTTCCATTAGGAATATGACAACTGGAATATGTTTTAGCGAACAGAGTGAATATGTCATCTTACTTGACCAGAATTGGTAATCTCCAAAGGAAACATCTTATAATACAGTAGACAATACTTGAAAAAACTTTATTTATTTAAGAAAGGAGACATTAACAAAACCGTAGGATAGGAGGGGTACAACACAGTTCCCACCACCCAATCTCCATATCCCACCCTCTATCCCTCTGGGAGTATGGACCCAGGGTCTTTGTGGGTTGCAGAAGGTGGAAGGTCTGGCTTCTGTAATTGCTTCCCCGCTGAACATGGGCATTGACTGGTCGGTCCATACTCCCAGTCTGCCTCTCTTTTTCCCTAGTAGGGTGGGTCTCTGGGGAAGCGGAGCTCCAGGACACATTGGTGGGGTCATCAGTCCAAGAAAGTCTGGACTTGAAAAAACTATAGAAACTACCTTGATAACCCTCCAAAAGAAACAGCAGGAGGCTTGCTTGTATTGCAGTATCTCAGAGGCTCAAGTTGAATGCAGCTCAGTCACAAGCAAAGAGAGGATACGTAAACACATGACCAAGTGGAGATGGAGTCTGAAAACTACCGCTCAACTCTTAGAGAATAAGGAAAGTAAAACAAAAAAAATTCCATTACAAACATTTTACCCTATAAAAATTAAGCATACACACTTATACCGTTTAATTCAAGTATAGTAATTAACTTTGGTGGTTATTGCCACAGAACATTGAATTTCAAATGTTAATCCACATTTATAACAAACTGCACAGTCACTTTAATATATGATTTAGATAATGTTTTAACTCTTAGGAGTGTGAATCTGATCATTTCAAATATCATTACTAAAATGTCAAGTACTAGGCTGCACTTTATAACAATACTGCATATACTCAGTTTGATAACCCTAAGATGTCAATATAAGGTCACAGCTAGGGGGAAAAGCAAGGAACTATGTTGGATAAGTGTTCAGTATTCATCCCTTAAAAACACTAACCTCTACTGAAGTAGGAGGGATATTGACCTTAACCGACATCACATAAAATATTTCTCCATGGGAGCCGGCGGTAGCGCAGAAGGTTATTTGCATGTGACTCAAAGTGCAAGGACCCGAGTAAGAATCCCTGTGCAAGGACCCAGCTGCCCACCTGCAGGGAGTCACTGTGAAGCACGTCTGCAGGTGCCTTTCTCTCCCCTCCCCTCTGTCTTCCCCTCTTTTCTCAGTTTCTCTCTGTTCTGTCCAACAACAAAAACATCAATGGCAATGGTAATAATAGCGACAACAATGAGGGCAACAAAATGGGAAAAAATAGCCTCCAGGAACAGTGGATTTGTAGTGCAGGCAATAACCCTGAAGTCAAATAAATAAATAAATAAATAAACAAACAGATAAATTAAAATCATATTTCTGCATATGAGACTATTTCAGATATATAACTGTAAATTTTATTTTTCTATTTTTCCATTAATTCCTAAACTCCGTGAAGTCAGGTTAAGGATTACTTTTATTCACACCAGAGAATTTAATCTAGCTACTTAGAGAATATTATTTGTTTCCAGATTTGTGATCCTACTTAATTTCTTTAAGACTCTGAACACCTGGGATCAGGCAAAGTGGTTTACCTGGCATGACATCTGCTTTTTCATATTTGAACCAACACCCCCACTCCCTCTCCAATACACCGCATGGGAGAACTGTGATAGCACTGGAGGAAGCGTTCATGCTGTGGTTTCTCTTCTCTCCCACCCTCCCTATCTCTCTTCCTCTGCTGCACTCACTCTTTCTCTCTCATTCTATCTGAAAAGGTTTGCCTAGAGCAGCCAAGCCCTGGAAATGAAAGAGAAAAAAAAAAAAAAGAAAGCTTACATGTGAACTGCATACTTTAATTCACTCTTAATATGTTTTATTATCTAAACTATGTTGGAGATAAGAGGCCTTTCTTTTCCCATATCCAACTGTTTAGATTTAATGGTACACATATAAAGATGATGCTTAAGTAATCTTTTTTTAAATTTTAATTTTTATTTATAAAATGGAAACACTGACAAGACAATGGGATAAGAGGGGTAGAATTCCACACAATTCCCAACACCAGAACTCCATATCCCATCTCCTCCCCCATAGCTTTCTTATTCTTTAACCCTCCAGGAGTATCGGTCCAGGGTCATTATGGGATGCAGAAGGTGGAAGGTCTGGCTTCTGTAATTGCTTCCCTGATGAACGTGGGCATTGACAGCTCAATCCATATTCACAGTACTTAAATAATCTGACTACATATTCAGGTATGAAAATATGAATTTAAAATGATCAGTTTGTGTTACTCTTAAGTAATACTGAATCATCTTTAGTAGATGTATCTTTAAGATACTTTAGAAGTCGAGTTGTTTTTCTATATGAATTTTAATGCCTTCCTGTCATTAGTAATTAGAGTTTCACAGTTTGCTCTTTTATCAGATATATTCCTGCAAACTTTTTCATTCTCAAATCAATGAAGAAATTCTTAAGAGTTGAAGGATGATTCTTTTCTGTTTGACATAAATCAGAGTTGTATAGCAAGTTAGGTAATCAAGTTGAAGCTTGGCAAGTTTGATTTAATATTTGTGAATTTTAGTAAGAAGGATGAGAAAGCCTTTTTATTGCACATTTTATAAGTTAGTATCAAGAATAAAAGGAAAAATAGTCTTCAGAATTATTTTCACTTTATTTAGTTCTAAGGTTGACATTAAATAAAGTGAGAATTCTGTAGGATACACCAAGTAAATTTTAAGAATATATGTAGCTTCCTGGAAAATATGCTGAGATAAGTTCCTAAAATAGATCATATTCTGCCTTCTAGTAAATAGAGGAGAGCAGGAGAATGAAGACAAACAAACAAACCAGAAACCTCTTACTATATGAGCAGAGAAAGAAGGAATGAAAGATCTATGGTATCTTTTCTGAAAATAGAGAAACCAATCCTAGCAATATTTGATATTAAAATTAAGAAAAGCAATAGGAAATGGAACATGATGCTCTCTGTTCATAAGAGGAAAATAAAATTTTAGGGAGACTAACAGGATAATTCACTTGCTTTGTCATGCACACAGTTCAGACGCAAAGACAGTCCCTATTTTGCTGAAGGAAGCTTGAGTGTCTCTGTCTCTGCCTCTGTTTCTCTATCTGAAAAAAAAAAATCAGTCTGCCATGGTGAAGCCCCAGTGATATCCCATTCTCTCTCTCTCTCTCTCTCTCTCTCTCTCTCTCTCACACACACACACACACACACACACACACACCAGCAAGATAAATCACCTGGGTAGTATGTCTGCTTTGTCATACATGGAACCCAAGTTTGAGGCAAGCCCCCAATGCACTGGAGGAAACTGTGGCACTGTAGTGTCTGTCTTTGTCTCCCTCTTCTCTATGATTTTCTATGCTTATTTCTCTCTTCCTGTCTGAGAAAGTCCTGGCAATGACAAGAAAAAAAAAAAAGGAGGTGGGGGGGTTAGTTTGAAGAGATATCTCACTAGATAGGTTGCATACCTTAATATAGTTGAGTCACAGCACCATGGGAGATGTTGTAGCACCAGAGAAAACTCCAGTGCTGTGGTGTTTCTTTCTTTGTTGCTCTACCCGAATGAAAAAAAAAAAAAAAGAAGAAGAAGAACCTCAGCAGGTGGTGTGATATAGCGCACACTTGAGGCCCCAACTTGGTTTTGTTGTAGTTGCTGTTATGGAACTTTAATATTCTGGGCCAAATTTTCAGTAGAAACAGAGACAAAAAGGGAGAGAGAAAAAAACACTGTTGCTTGGAAACTTCTCCCAGAGCACTAGGGGCTGGGTGTTAAACCTGTGTCTAACTCATGAGAAAGCAGACACAGGGTCTAGGTGAGCTATGTTTCTGGCCCTTGTTTTCTTTTTGTAAGACAGTGATTTGTTTCCACTGAATTTTGACTTTTTAACGAATTATTTATTTTTATTGCCGCCGGTGTTATCACTGGAGTTCGGTGCTGACACTATGAGTTCACTGCTCCCCATGGCCGTATTTTCCTCCCTGCCCCCTTTCTATTTTATTTGACAGCATAGAAAGAAATTGAGGAGGGGAAACGGAGTGAGAGAAAGGCACCTGCAAATCTGCTTCACCCCTTGTGAAGCTTCCTCTCTTCAGGTAGGGAACAGGGGCTTGCACCTGGGTCTTTGAGCTTGGTGATATGAGCACTTAACTGAGCCTTAAGTTTATTTTATTCAAATTGACCTAATCTAGTCTTCAAATTGAGAAAATTTCACCCACTTACAATAATAATAATAATAACCCCTTATAGGACTTCTGTTAAGTTCATAGCATTGTGGAAGTTAGTAAGCACAAGGAAATAAAATATTTTAGAGACTTTGAGAATCCTTTATAGAAAACTTTCAAAGCACCCTCCCAACAGGCATTTTCCAATCCCTGAGGTAGTTTTAAGACCAGAGAACCTAATAGCGTACTTACTGCAATTGAAAAACACTCAGGTCAACGAGTGAATGGACAGGTACATAGGTTGAATGGACTTGACGCCTGAGCAAAACCCAACATTCCTGGTATCTTGGTTCTTTGTAAGATATATTTTTTTCTTCCAAAAGATTAGTGTAACCTTGAGATGGATAGCCACTGAAGATTCTAGATCAAGTGGGATACTTCTATATCTGGAAGAGTAAGTACAGTAGTTCTGAGAACTGGCTGATTTCATGACCTTGGGATGAGATCATACAACTGGATTGTGGACACAAAAATATGAATTGAAGTCATATGAGTGAGTGATTCTCCATCTTTAGCTAGCAGTTGTGGATCACTAGAAAGACCAGGAGGCTAAAATTAAATAATGGCATATTTAGGATCTGACATTTGTAAATCCAGGAACATAAAATCAGATAGTCATTGAAACTATGTCCCCTTTTTTGTGTGTCTTTAAGGACAGCTTCTTCAGTGGAAAATGAAGACGGACAGAAGAAGGGCTAGGTTGCAAAACCTATGACTCATCACACTTTATTTTTCTTCAAGTTCACTGATTATGTGTGTATTTATTTATTTGCCACCAGGTTCATTGCTGAGGCTCCATGCTAGGACTACAAATCCACTCGTCATTTTCCCTTTTTTCTCCTTCTATTATATATGATAGGACAGAGAGAAATTGAGTGGGAAGAAGTATATAGAAAAGAAGAAAGAGGGAGTCGGGCGGTAGCGCAGCAGGTTAAGCGCACGTGGCGCAAAGCGCAAGGACCAGCGTGAGGATCCTGGTTCGAGCCCACCTGCAGGGAATCTCTTCACAAGCGGTGAAGCAGGTCTGCAGGTGTCTATCTTTATCTCCCCCTCTCTGTCTTCCCCTCCTCTCTCCATTTCTCTCTGTCCTATCCAACACCGAAGACAGACAACAACAATAATAACTACAACAACAAAAAGGGCAACAAAAGAAATAAATATTTAAAAAAAAATAAAAAAAGAAAAGGAGAAAGATACCTACTGACTTGCTTCACCACCACTAAAGCTCCCCCCTAGCATGAGGAGCAGGGGCTTAAACCTTTTTTTTTTTTTGCATACGATAATGTATGTGATAAGCTAGGTGCACCACTGCCTGACCCTCAAGTTCATGAAGTTTTAATTGAAACGGCCTTGTTTACAATGCAGAGAAGAAAAAGAAAAGTCATGTTGAGCTAAGAAAATAGTTCTTGCAAGTCAGTAAATAGTTTTCCTACTTTGGGAATACGGATTAACTAAAGCAAATGATAATGTAAGCAGACAAGAAATAATAACCAAATTGTCTCTCAGACTTAGTGGGAACTATGGCAGCAATTAGAAGGGAAGAGGGGCTCAGTTCTTTGGTGGTGGGTACAGGGCCTTACAAATACACACAGAGCAGTATGAAACTCTGCCCTCCTGAAAACTTAAGTTTTGTAAGCCACTGTTAAATCATGAATAATAAACATAAGGTTTTTGTCAATATTTAGAAGTCAGTAAAATAGAGTCTCAGGATCACAAGATGGAGTCAGTTCAGTCAGTTAGAACGTCTCTTTTTTTCCACATCTTAGAATTACTCAAAGAGCTACTCGAACATGTTCCTCTGCAGAGGTGCAAATTTAGTATACCTAGCACAGAGTCTATACATTTGTATCTTTAACTTTTTTTCCAGCAGAATATAGGTCTCAAATATGTGTGCTTTCACTGTGCCGGAGCCATTTTTACACTCAGAGATAAAGGCAGTGAGAAAATAAGAGATCCCATGGCACCAGACTTTCCCCTAGTACGTTAGCACCCCCTTGTGGTATTTAGCGGCTCAAACTTGGGCTGCCTCCTACCTGCTGAACTATTTCTCCAACCTCTATAATTTAAATTTTCATTTTTTTAAACCAGCTAGAAGGTAATGCTGATGCTGCCTGCCCACCGTTCAGACCACCACTACTACTTTTGTCTTGAAAATATTAAAGGTGGGGAGTGGGGGGTGGCATACCTAGTTGAGCGCACATGTTATAATGTGCAATGACCTGGGTTCGAGCCCCCAGTCCCTACCTACAGGGGGAAAGCTTCACCACTTGTGAAGCAGAGCTGCAGGTGTCTCTCTGTCTCTCATGCTCTCTATCTCCCCCTTCCCTCTCAATTTCTGTCTTTATCCAATAAATAAATAAAGATAATACAAAAATTTTAAAGAAAATATTAAAGGTGTATTTTGACAACATAACTGTTTTTATGTTATAAACAAAAAATAGTAAGTAACAAAGATACAAATGGATGCAGTTTCTACTAACATCAGTTTTTACTTGTAGAAGTTATGGACATTTACAAACTCTGTTTTTCTTTAATTTTCCTTTTAATTAATTTAAACCAGAGTACTGCTCAGCTCTGGTTTATGATAGGGCCAGGGATTGAACCTGAGAATTCCAAGCCTCGGGCATAAAAATCTATTGCATAAATAACTATGTTATTGCCCCTACTCACAAATTTTTAACTTGGATATTTCAAAGGAGAAAAAAAAAATGTGCTCAATCAGGAAGCAGAAAAATTGAGATAAAAACACAGGAGGGAGATGATGCATTATGAATTGATGGCATAATTTGTCATCTCTGAGTTATTCCTCAGAAACCATAGCCAGAAAAATGCAAAATAGAAAAAAATAAAAATAAAAAGGACTGTCCCATATTTTATTGGCTTGAGAAGATCTCTCTTGACCACCATGGTGGTGTTAATTGCTTTCTGATGTAAACTGGAACAATTATGTCATGCTTGGTAGACTAATTATGAGTTTCAGAAAATCACAGGCTTGTGAGTAGAGCTAAATAGCTCTAATGCAAAGAACTCCCATTTCCAACATAAAGACAAGGTATCTTACTGATGTGCTAGGAAAAAAAAAATTAAAGAAAAAGAACTCTGACTTTCTCTTTCAGGGACTATAGCTATTTATTTGTCTTTCAGTTCACTATTATTTATTTGCAACCTGCTCAGAGCCAAACAGTTTCACTCTTCACCTTCATCTTCTCACCTCTGACACAATGTACTCACAGCTTATCCATGGCATCGCTGTCTTCAGGGTTTCAACATCCTTAGGAAAGTAAGGAGTACGAGAGTAAAATGTATTTCACAACATGTCTGCTCTTCCTGAACTTTTCTATCTGCTTCAACTTGTAACCTTTTAAATTAGATCCATTCCAGTAGCTTCCTTTACTAACTTGAGATCAAGGATTAGACTCTCCTCTGCAATCCTTATTTAGGGTGGACAAAGAGAGTTTGTGTTTGTCCTCCCTGCCCTACCACAGAGCTGAGAACTCAACCGAAAAACTGTGGCATCATCTTCCCCTTCATCTGTGGTTAAGTATCTTCGTGATTTTGTAGAGGAGATGCTTACTGTAAAAAGTAATTGCAGTTTGCCTAATAATATAGTCAACATTTTTTAAAGAAAAGCTCTAGTCAGAATGAAATCCTCGTAAATCCAATGAATATATATTTTAAGTGACTTAACCATACAGTAGTATGTATGTTGTAAAAATTCAAATGAACCTGTTGGACCCAGACCTGTGTTTGCAAATCTTGGAAAATGGATGGATCCTTTGTATTCAGTGTTATCTCTAGATAACTTCTTCACATGGTATCCACACTGTGTATCACTACTCACCATAATCATACCAGTATGAGAAGGCATTTGATGATTATCTGCTGAATCAATGTTGGAACTATATTAAACCATAATTATGTACCAAAAAAAATTCCATTTGGAGTGCTAGGGAGACATTACAGCTGTTATGCAACAGACTTTCATGCTTGAGGCTCCAAGGTCCCAGGTTCAATCCCCAGCATAAACCAAAACTGAGTATTGTTCTTGTAGGAGGAGGAGAAGGTAGGGAAAAGGAAGAAACCTAATTTATTCCTATTTTTTCTTTTGTTATCAAGAGAATAACTTCTGGAATTAGCCTATGTACTATCAGAACTAATGTATTTCTTTGTTGTTCACTTTCCTAGCTGGAAAATGGTATAGCAACGCAAGCCAAACTCAGATTTTTCATGAGAATTAAATGAGAAATTCACCTTATCTCTTAGTTTTGTACACACTATAATTACTTAGTAACTGTCCTCTGTGATGAATTTTTTTCCATTTGATTCTGGTAAAGAGCTGGTTTTCTTAAACACATGTTAAAATAGACCAATTATGAAAAGGCATAAAGGGTAGAATATCAGAGAAAGATCCATATGAGACAAATAAAGGTCCTAATTTCTAATTTGAAAGTAATTATTCAACACTGATTAACATACATTTCATTAAAATAAATAATTTCCATCTCTTTTTATATTTCTCTCTCCTTGGTGTAATATATAAAATTACCCATGAACACACAAGAACCTTGCTCTGCAAGCATGAATTGAGATTTAAATGATATGACCTACATAGTAATTTGTTCTACAGAAGCTTTCTCCGAAGAATCATTTGTCAACCATCTTTAAGTGGGTAATTCTTTTGTCAAAATTCTAGTCTTCTGGATGATTTTATAAAGTACACCATTATTTTCTTCAACAAGAAATTGAGCCACATCAAATAAAGCATTTGCTGTGACATTAAAAACTAGTGAAATCAGTGAACACCAGACTTTAGGTGGCATGCCCTAGGAATCAAAAGTATTTACCTCATTTGTCCAAGAATTATTCTCAACTCATTAATCGGAAAGCAGGATCATAGTATAAGTTTGGTATTGAGAATACTTTCTTTTTTAAAAGGGGGGCACTTCTTCAGAGAGATTTGGACTATTCACTTGAGACAGATTATTCAGTTTTTGAGTAATAATTTAGGTCTTCCCATACCATTCCTCAAGGTATATTAACAGTACATATGAAACACCAAGTTCCAAACTACTGGGCCACTCAGGTAAATTATAGTTAACAGTGGCATCAAGGGAAGATGGAAAATAAACCCTCTTCTCTCCAAAAGATAGAATAAGAGAACTGCTTTTGAAAAAAAGCCTAGAAACAACTTTTGATACCATAACATAGATTTAAATTATACAAATTAATGTGTGGGAAGAACATACATTTGATTCATAATCACTATTACATTATCATAACTGTGTATGTAAGTCATAAACATGGATAAAGAAGAGGAAGAACATGCTCTGGGGTCAGAGAAACAGCACATTGGTTATGGCAAATGACTTTTAAACCTGAGGCTCAAAGCTCCCAGGTTCAATCCCTACTACTATCACAGGGCTAAGCAATGCTCTGGTAAGAAAATAATAAGGGGGGGGAGGTGAAAGTAAGAACATGTTCTCTTTGGATAATGAGATTGATTATGGATACTTTTTCTTCTTCCAAATATTTTCAGTATTTAGGAATAACACACAAAGAGGCACTTTGTGCTCTATTAGCTCTTTGCTTAATTGTTGGCTTTATGTCTTCTTCCTCTGTAATTTGTACTGTTGCTTCTGTTAAGGAACAACAAAGGTTTAGTGTATTAAAGTTGCTGGAATTAATATTCTTTCTCTTTATAAATTTAATGAATATACAATTCAGGCCAAACCTTTCATCTAGCTCAAAATATAAGGCAGGAAGCAGACCATGTCCAAGAACCTTAGCTGTAGTTTGCTAGCTGGGTGACCCTAAACAGTTTACTTAACCTCTGAGTGCTTCATTTTCTTCACATATTAAATATTAAGAGAACTCAGGTGTGGGTAGATAGCATAATGGTTATGCAAAGAGACTCTCATACCTGAGGCTTTTAAGTCTCACATTCAATCTCCTGCATCACAGTAAGCCAGGATTGATCAGTGCTCCGGTAAAAAAAGAAAAAGTAAATAAATACAAAGTCAAAGCAAATTCCAATTTTAAAAAAAAGAGAACTTATCTCACAGGCTGGTATACATCAAATTCTGTATCCTGTTTACACATATAGAACAATTTCTCACATATATTTTATATAAACATTTATACTCATGACCTAGGAGATGGTGTAGTAGATAAGGTTGGGCTCTTAAACATGAAGACTTGAGTTCAGTCCCTCCCATCTCATGTACCAGAGTGATGCTCTGGTGCTCTCTCTCTCTCTCCCTCTTCCTTAAAATATATATTTGTATTCTTCCAGATTTTGTACACCTATTTATAATGGCTTTATAGCTATACAAATAAGTGCATACAAATTAGTGTTTTTCTAGTTATTATTTTTCAGTTGTGTTAGTCATTTAGTTTTTATGACTTTTGATTATATTATAAGACTGCATGAGTTTAGTTTCACATCATATATATATATACATATATATATATATATATATATATATATATATATATATATATTTGTATGTATGTAGGCACACATACCATCACCCCCTTCCCTCTTGATTTCTGCATGTCTCTGTCCAACAGATAAATAAAGATAAAGAAAAATAAAAGAACCTCCACATTACTTGCACCCCAGCCCATCCGCCATATTTTTCAGAGACTCTAAGAGTCTGTTTAATTCTTTTCTTGTATTCTTAATAGGTTCTTTGAAGGCAAAAAAACGTGTTGGTCATGTTCATTCCTAAATCTGAAACCTGATCACAATGTTTGATGCCCACTAGTTACTCAATACATATTTTCTAAATGAATAAATTTATTGTGGATATTATAGTTCCAGTCTGTATCTAAAAAATTGAATACCGTATTTGAGTACAGTTGATCCAGAGATCAAAGCCTTAACCTCTTGGTTAAGAACTACTAAAAAGTGTTTCAGCTGAACAGGTTTTGTGACATGGACACTATGGTTCATAAATTGCAAGTAAGATTTCTGTTGTTCTTTTATTGATCTTACATTCTTTTTTGATAAAAAGCTCTTGTCTAATCCAAGAGTTGGGTTTTCCAAATGAGCTCAATATGCACTTCCCATATGACTGTCCTGTGCATTTTCAAAGTACAACCATCTGAGCAGCAGCAGGAGCACTTCACACTGACTGAGAAGTTGCACTGGCCCAGTCCCCTGGTTGTGAGTCAGAGTCCTGCTGGAGAATAATTTTAGAAAGCCTTAAAAGCACAAGCGAATTTAGTGATTGGTCTCAAATGGTCTAGAATTGCAAAAGCTCCCCACTGGTTATGTTATTTTACTCTGTGCACTTGCTGTTTAGGGCCAGATGAAGGACATGTATCATTTATTTTGAACTCGTGGAGGTAATTTATCACAGAGTACCATAGATGGTTTGAATCTCAAATTTGTTTGGTTAATCATATTTATTGCCCCGTAGCAAGCTTTATTTTCAGAGCATTAAGTGTACTGTGAAAAAGAAAATAAAGAGCATGATTTTTTTTTTTCTTGCCTTCAGGGTTATTGCTGGGGCTCAGTGCCTGTACCATGAATCCACTGCTCCTGGAGGCCATTTTTCTCCACTTTTGTTGCCCTTATTGTTGTAGTCTTGTTGTGGTTATTATTGTTGTTGTTGTCATTTGTGGTTGGCTAAGACAAAGAAATGAAGAGAGGAGGGGAAGACAGAGAGGGGGAGAGAAAGACAGATACCTGCAGACCTGTTTCACTGCTTGAGAAGCGACTCCCCTGCATGTGGGGAGCCAGGGACTCAAACCGGGATCCTTACACCAATTCTTGCGCTTTGTGCCACGTGCGCGTAACCTGCTGCACTACTGCCTGATCCCCACAGTATGATATTTTAACCCTTATATTGCACTCAGATTGTTGAGATCTTTTCAGGTCTGATTTAGTACGGTTACAGGATGTAAGGAAGGCATTTGAAAATATTTAAGTGGTTCTACAAGCCTGAGACTGGAAATGAATCACAGACCATTTTTAATCTTGTCAGAAACTGACATCATACTTAAGGAATCCTTATAGCAAAACAAATGTCTGTTCAGAATATTACCACCCTGTTCCCTGATAACAAATCAGAGCGGTTGCTTCTCCAAAGAAAGCCTGCATGCATGCAACCTCTTTTAAAATATAAACATGTGTAAAATTCATCAGTAAATGGGCCCAGGGGTGGTGCACCCGGTTAAGCACACATAGTACGAAGCACAAGGATCCAGGTTCAAGCCCCCACTCCCCAACTGCAGGGGAAAAGTACGTGAAGTAGGTCTGCAAGTGTCTTTCTTTTATCCTCTCTATTAACCCCTCATTTCTCAATTTCTCCCTGTCCTAGCCAATACAATGGAAAACAATAGCCTCCATGAGCAGTGGATTCATTGTGCTGGCACCAAGCTACAAGGACAACCCTGGAGACCAAAAAAAAAAAAAAAAAAAAAAAAAAAATCAGTAAATAGATGTTCATGCATCACAAAGTTAGTATAAAAATCGTAATAACTGGGTTGGAAGAGCATGTGACTTACCATGTGTGAGGCCCTGGATTCCAACCCTAACACTACATAGAAACACCATGGACACTACCAAGGGAACCATAAAGATGGTAGAATAGTGCTTTGGGATCTTTCTTCTTGCCCTATTGTTTCATCTTCTCTCTCGGTGTGACTTCTTCCCCTCACTTCTCTCGCTCTCCCCTCTGTGTCTAAAAAAAAAAAAATTTAATAAGAAAGTCCATCCTGGACAAGGCCGTTGTGTGGTGGTATCATACCCAAGCAGGGCCCTAGTAGTACTTTCAAAATAAAAGGCCATAGGAACAAAGTTAACAGCATACATACTCTTTGGATAAGCTCCAAAGAGTCATTGATCCAAACCTACAAAATGTTAACATTATAAAGATATTACCTGTCTGAATGTCATGTAGCATAAAAAGAGTTATAAATCTAATGAAAAATGATTTTCATTTGACTGTTGATTTCAGAGGGAAAGTCATATGACTTAGTGGTGTGAGAGAGGCAGGAACTTCCCATTATCTGTCATGAGGATGTAATGTACAGCATGGCAACTACAGCTAATGATACTATATTTCATATTTGAAAGTTACTAAGAATATATATCTTACAAATTCCCATCGCAAGAAAAATAACTACTTCTGGTGATGGGTGTTATCAAAAGCTATTGTAATTATATATATATATATATATATATATCACATTATTTATATCAAATCCTTATGTTGTACATCTGAAACTAATATAAAGTTATACATTAAAGCTAGTTAGAAAAAATAGTAGTGATAAGAAAGCCTTCATTTGCCACACCTAACTTAGCATTTCCTCTACTGTGCCTTCATTTTAGGATTTACTGGGGGAAATTTATGAATTTCTTGACCAAGCTGAAACCCTCAAGCAATCAAGCCAAGCATACTCAAGAGTGGGAACTCAGGTATCAATATGAAATTTATGGTTTCGAGTTCCCCTATATAAAGTCAAGGTTAAGAACACTGCACTAGTTATTTTTTGTTGATATGGTCAAGAGTATAGGAGCTATCTTTGGACATTTCAGTATGGGGCAGGTAACTGAATTTAAGTTTCATATATTTAACATATTAAGTGTTTTGCCTGTGATAAAGTTTAGTACACTTTAGTGGATACAAACCATTATTATCAGTATAAATGAATTATGTGAGCAAGACAAAGGTAATATAACCAGGAATGATGGACTAGGGATTTAAACCCAGACATATGATTTCCTCAGACACACACAATAATTTCATAACTATTGTTAAGCTCATATACTATACTAATTTCAATATTAAGTACTTTTCAGATTGTTCAAATATACTTACTACAATAAGTAAGAAGTGCTTTATCATTTTAATGCTGAATGATCAATAATTATCTTAACATTTACTGGAATTAAACATGAAAAAATACTACTGATTTGAATAGTATCCTGGAGTAACTTATGATAACTAGTTTAATACATAATAACTATGTGAAAATGGAGGCCTTAGTACATGTTTTTGTAGGGCTATTCCCAAGGACAAGGTGGCTTCAGATGAGGTGACCTCAAATACATGCAGCATAAGTGACATGCTTCCCCTCATTCTACATTTAACACCCGCCAACTTTCGGCTTTCACAAAGATGTCATGAGATCAAATACTCAAACTACTCTTTCCACCATCTCTCACATGAGAGTATTATCTATTTTTAGGAGAACTTCATAAGTTAAAAATCAACATTTGGAGATATCAGAACATCTTCTCTTTTACACTAATTTGAACAAACTACTTACGATACAAGGCTAAGTAAAAATGATCTTACATATTTATCAACACGTGTCAGGAAATTAATAAATGTTAACTTGAAACAAACAAACTCTTCAACTCAGTAATCACTTAAAATATTATTTCAAGGCCATTAAAGAAAAGCTAAGGCCAATGACAAACATTTTTACCTCTCACTGATAAATCAACAATAAGATCTTCATTTCTTTCGGTGTTTTTCAAAGGATATATTTCTGAAGGCCTCCCATTAGTACTCATTTATAGATCAGTGTGAATTAATTATTTGAGAGTATTCTTTTCTTTTTCCTCTTGAAAAAGAGGAAATTTCGGTCCTCCCACCTGGGGAAGGTGACATAGATTGTTCTATGTCTAGAAAGAAGACATAGAAAGTGGGGCTGGGGTAGATAAGATAGCACAGTGGTTATGAAAAGAGACTCTCATCCCTAAGGCTCCAAAGTCCCAGGTTCAGCCCCCCATCCCACCATAAGCTAGAGCTGAGAAGTGCTCTGGTAAAAAAAAAAAAAAAAGGAAGAAAGAAGAAAAGAAAGAAAGAATAGAATAGAATAGAATAGAATAGAATAGAATAGAATAGAATAGAATAGAATAGAATAGAATGAAAAGTAAGAAGTGTACATCCATTCCTAACAGAGTTACAGAACCTACTTATAGGTCAGGGGCCAAGAGACAGGGCACCTGTGCACATGTATCCATAGGTTAGGGAGATATATATACCTTAAAGTAAAATGGCACAGGAGTCCACAGTGATTCATTAAGGACAGCAAGCAAGTAGGAAACCTAAGAAAGACACCATGACCTAGATGTCCTACTCACCTACTTCCTATTTCACGTCCCTCAATCACTCTAAGTCCAACTGTGTTGGGTAAAGTAAGGACAACAAAAGCTGGATAAGGACAAGAGATTGGCACACTTTAATGATGGCTTGTTTTGTTCATTACTAGACAACCCCATCATCTGGGGCCCTAGTCGGTGAAACCTGGGGTTCCCACATAGATATGATGGGTCTGGATCTCTAGCACTCCTTCTCTCCACAATCACTAGTCATCTCCTTCAGAACAACATCATAAGCTCTCTTGTGGGCCTCTACAGGACCTTGCCCTCAAAGTGGAACAACAATGATAGGATCTGCCCCTCTTTCAGAAGGAAGGCTGGGTTGACATAGCTCAAGGAAGACTGGTCCCGAAATGAGTACAGCCTAGAATGTTCCTAACTGTGACAATGAAATGGAAGCTCAGACTGATAACAGATGCAGAGGTTACACAGGCTCCTGTACTAAATATGAATAGACATGGGGGCCTACCTAGGTCAGATCAATGGGGGTTATGGTAGTTATATACTTTTCCCATATTTGGAAGCTACTCTCTGCCCTAATCCAGCTTTCTAGTCTTATTCCCAGCTATGAGACCAACTTTGCAGACTAAACTTTTAGCCCATTTGCATGTTAGCTGTCAGGCTGAGTCAAAAATCAGTAAAGCCACAGGCCCTTTGGAATATACCTAAAATAGCTTCTTCTAACATGAAGACCCCCCAAATCTCATCTGCTGTACCTTTAGGTTCCTGACTATTAAACAATTTTTTCTGCTTTATATCTTAATGTTTTTCAACCACCAAGTTGCAGATGCTATCTTGATGCCAGCCTGACTTCCCTGGGCAAATGACCTCATCAGTGAATCCAGAGACCCTGCCTACCCAGAACCCTACTCCACTAGGGAGAGATAGAAACAGGCTAGGGGTATGGATTGACTTGTCAATGCCCATGTCCAGTGAAGAAGCAATTACAGAAACCAGACCTTCCCCCCTCTGCTCCCCATAAAGATCTTTGGTCTATACTCCTAGAGGGATAAAGAATAGGGAAACTTCCACTGGAGGGAACGGGATAAGGGACTCTGGTGGTGAGAATTGTATGGAATTGTATCACTCTTACCCCACAGTCTTGTTGATTATTATTAAATCATCAATTAAAAAATAAAAAGAAGAGAGTCGGGAGTAGCACAGCGGGTTAAGTGCATGTGGCGCGAAGCACAAGGACCAGCATAAGGATCCTGGTTCGAGCCCCTGGCTCCCCACCTGCAGGGGAGTTGCTTCACAAGCGGTGAAGCAGGTATACAGGTGTCTTTCTCTCCCCCTCTCTGTCTTCCCCTCCTCTCTCCATTTCTCTTTGCCCTATCGAACAACAGTGACAACAATAACTACAACAATAAAACAACAAGGGCAACAAAAGGGAAAATAAATGAATATAAAAAATTTAAAAATATTTACAAAAAAAAATTAATATGCAAAAAAAGAAAAGTGTGCATTGGAAAAACTAAAGGCAAACTCCAACCATTTCACAAGTCTATCTTAGGACCTCTTTCAAAAAAGAAATAAGGGACATCTGAGAATGGAAATTAAAGTTATTTTCTTTGTTTCTTGCTGATATACATTTGCTAAGGGTTGTTAAGAGTATAAATTCACAAAGAGAACAAAGATCATTTGATTATAGGTGAATCTTCTAAATTGAACAGAAAATAAAAGTATTTAAATTTCCTTAAAAGAAAAAAAAAAAAAAAAGGACCATGTGGTGGCTTACAGAGTACACATACTGTCTTGCATGAGGATCCAAGTTTAAGAAGGGTTGAAGCTTTGCAAGTGACAGAACAGTGCCACAGATGTCTCCCCTTGTGTGTCTCTCTCTCTTTCTCTCTCTTTCCTTTCCATTCTCCCTCTCACCCGCTCCTTTTTCTCTCCTTTTCTTTTTCCCTATATCTCTCTGTTTCTCCAACTCTACCAAAATTAAACAAATAAAATATTATCATTAGGAGTAATGCAAGGCCCTAAGCTTCAGTGATAATTCTAGTGACAAAACAAAAAAGATCAGAAAAGAAATAATAATAATAAATAAATAAATATTCATGGTATTATCACTGCCATCATATTTAATTTGTCACAGTAAACCAAAGATTAAGCACTTAAAGAAGTTTGGTCAGTGAGGCCAGTATAGTTCTTATAAATAAGAACTATACTGACTTTATGAAAAAAAAATCACTGAACATATTGAAGTGCAGAAAATTTCAAAATCTATAAAAACAAACATATTTTAAAAATAAACCCAAATAATGATGTTGGCACAAGTTGAGACTAAATCATGATTATCTTCAGATTTTTCTCCAAATGACAAAATATTAAACTACTTTGAGGATACACCCTGCATAGTATAAAGGTGATGTCAAATAATTTTTTTGTTTAAGGAAGATACTGCTGATTCTGTATTGATTCCAGAAAATAATGTATCACATGAATTTTGCTCCCATTTAAGAAATTCACATTAATTTTTCCTAAAAGAGATAGAAACAGGGAGAGGGGGGGAAAAAAGAAGCAAGAATTATAACCCTCACTGTTCAAAGTTAATGAATTTCTAATAACAAATAGGCAGAGGAAATTAGTGACAAATTAAATATCTAATTCTTAAGATAATAAATGTCATCTGATAATAAATGTAAACTTCTTATTGGGAAATCATTTAAGACCAGAAAAATCAACACATTAGTTGCAAATGCAGCAAAACAAATCACCAGAACCTTAGTGGCATGAAATAATAATAATGTTATTATAGCTCACTATATCTGTCACTTAGGGACCCATAAATACTTTGGTTAGGCAGGTTAATTCGTTCTCTCATGAAGTTGCAGTCTGATAGAGGTGAAAATGAAGCTTTTGATTGGGCTCAGGAACAAATTAGTAAAGTCATGGGCCCCTTGGAATAGACCTAAAATAGATTTCCAAGCTTTTTCCAAATGGAGACCCTAAATTTCATCTTATTATATTCTTACCTTTAGGTTCCTGATTATTAAACAATATTTTTTGCTTTCTATCTTACTGCTTTTCAGCCACCAAGTTGCAGATGCTACATACAACACCAATCTTCACTGAGCAAATGACCTCACCAATGAGTCCAGGATCCACACCTTTCCAGAGACCTACCCCACTAGGAAAGATAGAAACAGACTGGGAGTATGGATCAACCTATCAACCATATCTAATGGAGAAGCAGTTACAGTACTCAGACCTCCCACCTTCTGTACCCCATAAAGATATTTGGGCCATACTCCTAGAGGGATAAAGAATTGGAAACCTTCCAAATGGGGGAGATAGGGATACAAAACTCTGGTGGTGGGAATTGTGTGAAATTATACCCCTCTTATTCTACAATATTTTCAATTATTATTAAATCAATAAAAAAGAAAGTATAGCATTTGAATGCTGAGTCTTGCCATAATGTTCTAACTTTTCCATGTGATCATTTATAATGGGATAGTTTTTTCTGTCATGTTGTCTGCCTGCAGGGTGGGTGGATAATCCCAAAAGATTACACAGAGAGACATAAATGATGTGTCTGGTTGAGATCCTGGAAATGTCTTCATTGAACATGCACCCCTATAGTAGAGGAAGTGAACAATGGAGTGTCCCTAATAGTGCCAAAGCCTTTTATAGAAAGTTTTATAATACATCATGAATTCAATTTTCAAAGGAGTTGATTCAGCAAAAAGATGGACAAACAGTGACACATGAATAAAACAGTTTTATGATACAGGAAAACAGTTCATTGAGTCTTTCACATTCTAGATCTAAATTCAGCATCTTTATGGCCTCTGTGCCTCAGTAAATTATTTTTTTGTTGTTTTTTTTTTTTTTCCTTTCCAAATTAGGGACTAAGAATTAGTCTGGGAGCTATAGCTTCCCAAGAACTGTTCTTTTACTCACATCCATGTCTGAGGAACAAAGAAGTAGCTTACTGGGTCCAGAGTCCTTCTGCTGCTGAGTTAGACATTAAGTATACATCCAGTCTAAAGCAATCAGGTATATAGTGTGCTGCTACTTTTGACTTCTTTTTTTTTTCTAACTTTTTTCCCCCTTTTGTTGCCCTTGTTTCTTATTGTTGTTGTTATTGTTGTTATTGCTGTCGTTGTTGTTGGGTAGAACAGAGAGAAATCGAGAGAGGAGGGGAAGATAGAGAGAGGGAGAGAAAGATACACACCTGAAGACCTGCTTCACCACCTGTGAAGCTACCCCCCTGCAGCTGGGAAGCCAGGGACTCCAACCAGAATCCTTAAGCCGGTCCTTGCTCTTCGCACCATGTGCGCTTAACCCGCTGCACCATCACCCGGCTCCCCAACATTTGGCTTTATAGAATAGTCATCTCAGGACTCCACAGTGATTATTTCCTTGTGTAAGCTGAAAATAAATCTCTTATGGTCTTGCCTTGAAATCATGTAACATCACTTCTGTCGTTCTCTAGGGATCTAAACAGCAGTATTCTGTTTCAAAATGTTGGGGTATAAATTTAACTTTCAGTGTGAAAATTGAAAAAGACATATTGTAAGAAGCCCATAAGGATTAGGGGAGGAATACAGTTTCACCATCTTTGGAAAGATAATGTTGTGGGAGAAAAAAAAAAATCTCATTTAATCCTATCGTGCTTCCATTTTGTCATTGTAGAAACTCATCTCCAGAGAGCTCCCCTGTGTAGGGTGTCCAAGGTTACATGACAAAATCCATAGTCAACATTCTAACAGAGGTGATCAAATTCCCGCTACTTCATTATATAGTCATTTTAAAGCTACCGCAATCAATAACTCTAATGAAACCAGTTTATTGTTAAAGTCTTATGATTGTAAAGACCTATTTCTGAACAGCACATTGAATGGACTCTTACCACTAAACCCACCAAAAAAAAAAAGGTTTAAAAGAAAATTTCCATGTTAATGCCACAACCTGGATCAGACCTATAACATTTCCATTAGTGCTTCTCCACCAGTTACTACTTAATTTTACCCATATCATTTAACAAATAGTATTATCACAATTTTGATGTATTTAATCTGAAGATCTGTTTCTCTCGTTCTCAAAAAATAATCAAGTCTCCAATTTAAAGAAGAAAAAGTGCTTTCAGATGCAAATACCTTCTTTCCACATCTAGTTTATATTGAACCATTTAACTATTTTTTCTATTGCTACTTGAATCCAAAGTTAATCTCTCTCCACATGCTTGGGTCTCCCTCCCTTCCTGTCTATTCAGAAAATATTCTTTCTTAATAATGTCCACTTATTTTCAACTCCTATCTCCCTTCTCCACTGGCTCATTTTCTTCCTTTTAAAAACAACTTCACATTCCTTACCCTAGAAAAAACAATCCATCTCTAGTCTGCTCCCTTCTCATCTAAGCTATTTTTCTTCCTGGTTACCTCTTGTCTAAACTACTTATGAGATTGGTTTATTCATTTTACTGTCTCCTCCTTATGAGTCAGTTTGTTTTTATTTCAGTCTCTTCAAGTTGTTGTTCCTCCAAATGACTGAGTTCTTTAGTATAATTCCAGGCTAGAATTATAATCATTTTATTCACATCCTTTTTGTAATATGCCCTACTGTAGATATCCTCTTCCTAGCATCCATTCGACGTCAGTACTTGCTGCAAATGATGATCTTGCTTGATAAATTTCAGTACTTCCAAAATAAAAATGTTTTAGTTTCTTCCTTTTGGCTATATACCCAGATATAGAACTTCTGGATGATACGGTTCTTCTATTTGTTTTTTTTATATTTATTTATTTATTTTTAATAGAAACACAGATAAATTTATAGGGAAAGGAGACAAAGACACCAGCAGCACTGCTTCACCATTTGTGAAGCTTCCTCCTGCAGGTGGAGACCAGAGGTTTGAACGTAGGTCCTTGAGCATGATAATCTGTGCACTATCTACGTTTTTTACTTGGAATTTTATAGTCTAAAGTTTCACCTTTTTGCCCATTTTGAGTTGATTGATGTGTATAAGACAGAGGTTCAAGTTTGTTGTTTTTCCTGTGGTTGCCTAGTTTTCTCAGTGTCATTTATTGATGTGACTATCTTCCCCAACAGTATATTCTTGATCTCCTTACCAAAAATTAACTGGTTCTGTATGCATAGGTTTATGTATTGATTCTAAATTCATACTCACTGAGCTGAGTGCCTATTTTATGACAATATCACACTATTTGGATTAATGTAGCTTTGATACAGTTTAAAATCAGAAAGCATAATGAATTCAGCTCTGTTTTAATTTATCAAGATTTCTTTGGTTGCTCAGGATGTGTTGTGATTTGCACAAAGTATAACTTTTTTTCCTTTCCTGGATATATACTTAAAGAAGAAAAAAATCATTTATCTTAAATATATATTTGTATTCCCATCTTTCTAGCAATATTATTTATAATAGTTCAGATGTCAAAATAACCCAAGTAACCATATATATGGACAAAGAAAAATATCTGTGTGAGAGAATATAAATTTTCAGTTATAAAATGAAAAAGGTCAGAGGTCTAGTTTATAATATGATAACTATTCATAATGGTAATAGTGTATCATAAAATTCAAATTTTGAAAGTACATTTACATGTACTCTTTAAAAAGAAAAAAATAAAAGCAGGGCACCAGGCAGTAGCGCAGGGGTTAAGCATACATGGTGAGAAGCACAAGGACCAGCAAAAGGATGCCAGTTTGAGCCCCTGGCTCCCCACCTATAACTATCTTTCTCTCCCTGTCTCTGGATTCCCCTTCTCTCTCAATTTATCTCTGTCCTATCCAACAATAACAAGAACAAGGGCAACGAAAATGGGGGGAAAATAGCCTCCAGAAGCAGTGGATTCATATAGTGAAGACACTGAGCCCCAGAGATAAGGTATACTGTTATCTTAGTGAATCAGCACAGTGTTTTCACTTGCCCACCTCTCAAGTCTACATGACTTTTAAGAGTACACATTTCATTGAAAATGAATTTCAAGATGTTTCTCATAATTGAGTGCTTATCTCTTAAAGTTCAGCCAGATGGCTAGGAACATGAAGAAGAATCATAACAGTTTATTTTGTCATGGATTTCCTCACAAGCAAGGTTGGCCATAGTCTAAGTCTATTTAGGTTGTCATAACAAAGTATAGCAGACTAAGTGGATTAAAAGAGACCTTTCCTTTCATAGTATACTCTAATTCCATCTCAGGTGGTTCACTTTCTAACAAAGTCCCAAAACCTAGATATACACCAGTTTCTGTGAGAGAGAGCATATGTTCACACGTGTCTGTAAACTACTGAAAGCAGAAGTACACTAGAGTTTGTAGTGAGTACCCCCCTAACACTTCCTCTCCACTATTCCAAGCTTTGGGTCCATGATTACTCAACAATTTGTTTGGCTTCGTATGTTAACTCTTTTCAGTCACCAGGTTCCAGATGTCATCAGGATGCCAGCCAGGCTTCCCTGGACTGAAGACCCCACCGGTGTGTCCTGGAGCTCCGCTTCCCCAGAGACCCATCCTACTAGGGAAAGAGAGAGGCAGACTGGGAGTATGGACCGACCAGTCAATGCCCATGTTCAGCGGGGAAGCAATTACAGAAGCCAGACCTTCCACCTTCTGCAACCCACAATGACCCTGGGTCCATGCTCCCAGAGGGATAGAGAATGGGAAAGCTATCAGGGGAGGGGGTGGAATATGGATATTCGGTGGTGGGAATTGTGTGGAATTGTACCCCTCCTACCCTATGGTTTTGTTAATTAATCCTTTCTTAAATTAAAAAAATAGGGAAAAAAAAGAACACTAATTTATTTCAGTACAGAAGGCTAGGAAGCTAAAGATCAAGGTATCAGCAGATTTGGTTTCTAGTGAAAGCTTTCTTCCAGGCTTGCAGATGTCTACCTTCTCACTACATCCTCATATGACCTTTCCTTGCCATGTAAGTACAGAGAGAAAGAAGACTCCCTTTTTTCACTCTTCTTCACTCTTCTGATATATGGTCATTAGTTCTACCAGGAAGATCCCACCCTATTGACTTAATCTAATACTGTCTTCCAAAGAAAGCATCTTCACAATGCATCAGAATGAAAGCTAAGGTTTTTAACATCTTGCTTTTGAGAAAACACATCATTTATAAAAGGCAACAATTGATTTTGGAGGCTGTCCTTTAATTCAGAACTTCCTTAGGAGCTCTTAAGTATTACAGAAATAAACTATGGCAATTTCTTGTTCTAAGGTTAATGGTAGGATTGTGATAGGCACCTATATGAAAAAATTCACCATTATACAGAGACAAGTGCCTAATAACAAACTTGGGTTTTGATAAATCACTGTTAGTTTTGTGGACTCAGATTAGCATATAACAACCAAAGAGGTAAATGACTAGAAAAAATAGTTCATTGAACATGCATTTCTAATTTTGGCCCACCTGAAGTACACTAAAACTATTGTTAAAAAAAAAAAAACATAAAGTACCTAATGAAATAGTTTCTACTTAGACCTACATACCCTCCTCACCTGCCTCCTATTACACGTCCCTCCATCACTCCAAAGTTGACCTTAAAGTAAGGACACAAAAGCTGAATAAGGGCAAGAGACTGGCTACTTTCATGATGACTCTTTAGTCACTACCAGGCCACCCAATCACCTGGGGCCCTAATCAGGGAGTCCTGAGATTCCCACACAGACATGATGGGGCCTAGACCTCTAACAGATCCCTCTCACCATCGTCACTGGTCATCTCCATCAGGAACAACATAATGGACCCGTTTGTGGGCCCCTATAGGACCTTGCCCTCAATGTGAATCAATAATAGTAGGGAATGGTCCATTCTCCAAAGGGAGGTTGGAAAACATACTCTACCTACCACACAAGGAAGATAGGTCAGGGAATTAATGCAGCCTGGAATGTTCCTAGCCGTGACCACAGAATTTAAGCTCAGACTTACAGGGATGCAGAGGTTACATAGGCCCCTGTGCTAAACATGGTCCCCAGATCTAATGGATGGGGTTTACAGTTTAACAATATTTATACACTTTCCCCATATTTAGGAGCTACTCT
This sequence comes from Erinaceus europaeus, assembly GCF_950295315.1. Lineage (NCBI taxonomy): Eukaryota > Metazoa > Chordata > Mammalia > Eulipotyphla > Erinaceidae > Erinaceus > Erinaceus europaeus. The sequence goes on along the minus strand of NC_080180.1, from coordinate 45,330,471 downwards.
CTTCCCTAATTCAGCTTTCTAACCCTTTTTCCAACTATGAAACCATCTCCCGAGACAATAACCCAGGTCTACCTGTATATTAGACATCAGGCTCAGGCAAAAACTAATACAATCATGGGCCCCTGGGAATATATCAAAAATAGACGAGCAGGGATAGATAGCATAATGGTTATGCAAATAGACTCTCATACCTGAAGCTCCGAAGTCCCAGGTTCAATCCCCTGCACCACCATAAACCAGAGTTGAGCAATGCTCTGGTAAAAAAAAAAAAAAAAATAGACTTCCTAGCTTTTTCCAAAAAAAAAAAAGGACCCCAAATCTTCATCTGCAATATTTTTGCCTTTGGGTTCATGATTAGTCAACAATTTGTTTGACTTTATTTCTTAACTTTCAGCCACCAGGTTCTAGTTGCTACCATAATGCCAACCAGACTTCCCTGGGCAGACAACCCCACCAATGTGTCCTGAAGCCTCACCTCTCCAGGTCCCTGCCCCACTAGGGAAAGAAAGAGACAGGATGGGAGTGTAAGTATGGATTGACACCCATGTTCATTGGGAAGCAATTATAGAAGCCAGACCTTCCACTTTCTGCACCCCATAATTATCCTGGATCCATGCTCCCAGAGGGTTAAAGAATAGGAAAGCTATCAGGGAGTGAATGGGATATGGAGTTCTGGTGGTGGGAATTGTACCCCTCTTATTCTATGGCCTTGTCAGTGTTTCCATTTTATAAATAAAAACTTAAAAAAATAAAATAAAAAATAAATAAATAAGTAGCATAAATATTAGACATGGTTTACAACCTTAAAATAAAATTACAAAGTGTTTAAACACCTTGCATAATATGTAACTATCAAAACAGTTCACTTTATCCCCTGGGTTTTCTATATAAAGTTTTCAAAATATGATTTGGTTAAAAATAATTTGTTATACAAATTCTGTTTGCAAATTAAAATGTACAAGTATCCAAAGTCTCAAAAAAAAAAAAACTTTTAGAAAATTAATATGCAGTGTTTTTACAAGAGAATGGAAAATTTTCTATCTTTAACCCTCTATTAAACTAACATTTCATCATACTAAAGTAATAAGATTCTTGTCTTCCTATTATAAAGACATCAATGTACTAAAAAAAAAAAAAGAATAGGAAATAGTTGTAATTATGAGCACATACCAAAAGCAGAGAAATTAAGTGAACTTCTGGAAACTAATTGGGGTTGGACAGTGATCACACATGTTCCCATGCACAAGTACCCTGGTTCAAGCCCCAAGTCGCCAGCTGAAGGAGGAAAGCTTTGTGAGTGGTGAAGCAGTGCTGCAAGTGTCTTTCTCTTTCCTTCTCTCTCTCTTTATATTACCTTTCACTCTAGACTCCTTTTAGTTTCTATCCAATAAATCATGTGTAAAAGAAATATAAAAAAATAAAGCTCTTTGAATAATCCTGAGGCCCTATTGCTTCTCGAAATGAGTTCTAGATATGATGATATCAATAAAGATAGAGATGATAGAAATATGTCATCAAGGGGGTCAGGCGATAGCACAGCAGGCTAAGCGCACATGGCGCAAAGCCCAAGGACCTGGTTCCAGCCTCCAGCTCCCCACCTGCAGGGTGTCGCTTCACAAGTGGTGAAGCAGGTTTGCCAGTGTCTATCTTTCTCTTCCCCTGTCTTCCCCTCCTCTCCTGATTTCTCTCTGTCCTATCCAACAACAATAACAATTAATACAACAAGGGCAACAAAATGCAGGGGGAAAGTAGCCTCCAGGAGTAGTGGATTCATAGTCCAATCACCAAGGCAAAAAAAAAAAAAAAAGGTCATCAATGGGCTTCACTGCTCCAGGTTTTTTTGTTTGTTTGTTTGCTTTTAAGACAAGAGGCACCACACAAATGAAGCTCCTTTCAGTATGGTGGGAACCAGGCTCAAATCTGGGTGGTGTATTTGACCACACTATCCTCCAAACAAGCACATTATCCAAGTGATTTGTCTTGCCAGACTACCAACTGAGTTCTTAAAACACTAGGATCCAAGGCTGGTCTTTTTTGAAAGTTCAAGTTTCCAGAAGCTAAACTAAATTTCTCTAGGAACTCTCAGAAACTCTAAAAGATCTATAGAAGAAGCATACCTGATATTTTTCCCCCAACTTACCAGATAACCCAACAGTGATGCCTGAAAGAAAGTGGTTTCTTATCTCTGAATATGAAAGAGTAAATCTGAATTAGAATTCTAAGAATCATTGGTATTACCAAGATCCTTCTAAAATATGAAGAACTAGGCTCAAGTGACTAAACTATACAGCTCCGCGCAGCATGAAGGCTGGGTATATGAGAGAAATACAGATCCTCATTGGAGTCCCACTTGGTACTGTTGTCCATGGATTATCTGCAGCAAAGATACAGTTTGTGAGTTGATGAGGACTATAACATGGCAGTTAAAAATGTATATAGATAACTATTCCATGACTTTAACCGCCCATCTTCTGATCACAAGTACTGCTTACTTCCCCGGTAACAAAGATAAGAAAATAAATGAGCATTTCCTTCTGCATTTTAGTTAGTCTGTTAAGGTCGTGTTTTGGAGTTGGAATTTGTAGATTTAGCTTCTTCATGTCACAAATTGAGTTACAGTGCAAATTTATTTGGAATTTACCATGACATTTAGCATATGCCTCAACTTACAGACTTTTCTGATCAAATTAAGGAACCCCTAAACCCAACATTAAGTCATCTCTTAACATCTGAGATGTTAAGGTGGAGATGGAAAAAAAAAAAATCAACTGTTGGTTCTGTAGGTATACCATTCTAGCTAAAGAAGCAGTAGTTAGCAAAAGTAAACCATCCATATGTATTACCAAGCAAAGAGATTGACACATAGGAAAAAAACTAAGACTTTGAAGGGAAAGTGGCATCAAAGAAAGTTTTATGAATTATTCTCTGAGCAAAGAGAATTTAGAGACTTAGGTCAAATGCCGTGGGGAGAATTGTATATTCGACGCAGAAAATAACAAAATGTTCTAGACATAAATCGACTGAAGAAGGAATCATGAATTTCAAATACTTGAGCATTTGTGTTATAAAAAAAGGAATTAGAAATATTTCCTCATATTTTTATAGTTGAGTGTAACCTACTGAGGCTGTGTTATGATTAGACTGCAAAGGCAGGAAGAATTCCCACCTAAAATTTGAGTCAGATGTAGAAATATAATGTCACTATGCACACAGTAAAGAGGTATGGAAAGGTTTATATGCTCACAGAATGAGACTTTCTGAGGACAGCAGGACAGATCCCTCAGCAGGTATGAAAAATGGCTTAAGAAAAAAGAGGTAGAATTAACATCTGCTGGAATTAGTTTGTGGAGCCTGAGTAAGGATTCATGTAGGCAAACCAGGGTTATGTAGTTCAAATAGTTCAAATTTCCTACTAAAGTCAGACAAGGGAGGGAAAAAAACCTCTACTTTTTATTATTTTTTTTATTATCATTATTTATTTATTGGACAGAGACAGTCAGAAATCAAGAGGGAAGAGAGGGATATAGAGGGTGAGACAAAGAGAGACACCCGCAGCCCTGCTTCACCACTTGTGAAGCTTTCCCCCTGCAGGTGAGGACCAGGGGCTTGAACCTGGGTTCTTGCGCATTGTAACCTGTGCGCTCAACCAGGTGCGCCACCACCAGGCCCCCAAAACTCTACTTTCTTATTATCTTGTCCAGATGTCCAGCAAGGGGGAAAGTGGAGTGATGAATTTTGAAGCTGTCAGGAGGCAAACATCAATATTATCAGTGAATATACTAAACTTGGAAATGGCAAGAATTATATTGAGAAAGAAAAATCTTGTTGAAAAATACAAATACAGTGATAGTAAATTATTTACATGGAGCTGACTATTCTTGATACCCTACAACAATGTTTTTGCATGATAAGTTGGGTGACTTAGAAATATTCAGCTTTCTGTTCCTTTGGAGGAGAGGAGGGGAAATCAGAGACGCGGAGAGAAAGACAGACACCTGCAGACCTGCTTCACCGCCTATGAAGCAATTCCCCTGCCGGTGGATAGCCAGGGGCTTGAACCAGGATCCTTACGCCAGTCCTTGCGCTTCACGCCACCTGCACTTAACCTGCTGCGCTACCACCCAACTCCCTAATGAGCATATTCTTACCAATAAACACTTTGATTAAATAACTACATTCTAATGAAGGACTCCATTTTATTTTCAATCTAACTCTTAGAAAACATTTCTGGACCCTCTTGTGGGCCTCTACAGGACCTGGCCCTCAATGTGGAGCAACAATGGTAGGGCTGCTCCATTCTCTAAGGGGAGGTTGGGTCAACATACTCTGCCACAAAAGGAAGATTGTTCCTGCAATGAGTGCATCCTAGAATGTTCCTGGCTGAGACCACAGAATATGAGCTCAGACCTACAGGGATGCAGAAGTTATGCAGGCTCCTATGCTGAATATAGGCCCCAGATCAAACTGATAGGGTTTATAGTTAACAATATTTATATATACTTTTCCTATATCTAGGAGCTACTCTCTACCTGATCCAGCTTTCTAGTCCTATTCCCAACTCTAACACCATCTCCCCACACAATCCCTTTAGCCCACCTGCATGTTAGCTATTGGCACAGGCAAAAATTACTAAAGAGCCCCTTGGAATAAACCTGAAACAAACCTACTAGCTTTTTCAAAAATGGAGATCCCAAATCTCATCTGCTATATTCTTATCTTTAGATTCCTGATTACTAAACATTTTTTTCTGCTTTATATCTTAATGCTTTTTCAGCCACCAAGTTGCAGATGCTACCATGACACCAACATGACTTCCCTGGGCGGATGACCTCACCAATGTACACTGGAACCCCACCTCTCCAGAATCCTGCCCCACTAGAGAAAGATAGAAACAGACTGGGAGTACGGATTGACCTGCCAACACCCACATCCAGTGGAGAAGGTCAGAAGCCAGACCTTCCACCTTCTGCACACCATAGAGATCCTGGGTCCATAATCCCAGAGGAATAAAGAACAGGAAAACTTCCAATGGAGGATATAGAACTCTGGTGGTGGGAATTGTATGGAATTGTACCCCTATTGTCCTGTGGACTTGTCAGTCACTACCAAGTCAACAAAAAAAGAAAAGAACATTTCAAGATTGCCATCTTTTATATAGATTTAGCTATAATAAATGCACTTTGTTGTTTGTAATTGTTGTTTATCTTATAATTTATTCTCCTTTGTAAATTTTACTTGTTTATTGATGATAGAGAAGTAGAGTATCCCTCTGGCATGTGAAATGCAAGGTATCAAATGGAAGATTTCATTATTTTTTTTTTCCAGTGCTTTAGCTACTGGGCCACTTACTGGACTGGGTACAGTACTTTAACAATACCTTGTCTCAGAATTTATGAAGTGACTCAGAATAGTCTTTCCATTTTAGCATGTGATGCAGGTACTTCAGAAGTAAGTCTGGAACTGAGAGAGAAGAATTATCAGATAAGTGAATCTATAACTAGTCATTCAACCTCTATATTAAAAAATGGAGATGGGATGGGACGCTTTTGGTGGTGGGAATGGTGTTTTAAAATAAAGTAATAATAATAAAAAATAAAAATAAATAAAAAGTATAAAAGAAAAAGAAAAAAAAGGAATACCATAACGTGATTATAACACATCTAATAAAACTTAATTGTGTAACCACTTCTGATGTAAAATAATGGTTATTCTCCATAGTTAGTAAAGCAAATTATTAAAAGGTTAAAGAGACAAAAATCATAAGCCTATTATCAAAATAGCTATCTTTGGGAGTTGGGAGGTAGCACAGTGCATTAAGCACACGTGGTGCGAAGCACCAGGACCAGCATAAGGATCCCGGTTCGAGCCCCCAGCTCCCTACCTGTAGGCGAGTCACTTCACACACGGTGAAGTAGGTCTACAGGTGTCTGTCTTTCTCTCCCCCTTTCTGTCTTCCCCTCCTCTCTCCATTTCTCTCTGTCCTATCCAACAATGACAACAACAATAATAACTACAATAATAAAACAACAAGGGCAACAAAAGGGAATAAGTAAATATTTTAAATAAATTAATTAATATAAAAATAGCTCTCTTTTTGAACTTTTACTTTCAATATATTAGTTTTTGAGTGTGCAAGGATTCGGTTCTTAAAGTATTTCTATATGCTTTGTGTCTATATATAAGTAAAATATACAAGTCATAGTATGTTCTTGCCTATTTTAGTGTTAAGTGACATTTTCCCATGCTATCAGTATTTTATTTATTAGTTTTTTCCATATATACAATATTTTTCTTTTGAAAACACTCTTTTTATATAACTATATAATGTCCCATAGTACTAATATGCTCCAACCTAGCCTAGCTTTTTCTCCTGTTATCAGACTTCTCATTTATGTGCAGGGAGAGGGTAGAATGTCTTTGCTATAAATACTTCAATGAACATAATATAAAGCTTTCTACTAATCTGTAAGTATTTATTACTAGATCTTAGTATATTTCCACTACATTCATATAGAAATTCCTTCACGAAAGGGTTGTACCCACTTAGTTTCTCACCAGCAGTGTACTATAATTTTATTTGTACCACCCCCATCACCTATCACTAGTGGTTTTTCTATAAAATAATGTGAAAACAATACTGCTATATAGACCCATAGGATTTCACTGTTAGATTTCATTTTACATGAGTACAGGGAAAATATGTTCCTTCGATTGAATTTTATCTCTATGTTCTTTCCACATTTTTATATGGAAGTATTGAAGTTGTAAGTCAGCAAACATTTGCTACAGACTTTTTACTCTCCTCATACATGCTTCTTATATATCCTAGCACTTCCCTGAGCCTTCCTTTACCTTTTTTTCCTTTTCTAGTGATACCAAGGAATGTTAAACTCATGACATGGGGTGGGGGTATTGCTTAACAGTGTTTATTTAAAGTTTACAAGGGACTGCTCTGTTGAAAGGATTCCTTGGGTTGACCAGACGGCCACATGATAGGTCTTCTCCATCAGTAACACACAGCCCATTATAAAGTCTTGAAGCCTAGTCTAAGAAAGAGAATTTTTCATTTGTTTGGTGACAGGAGTCTAGCAGTTTCTCAGGGTTATTATCACCTGAATAAACTTATTTAGTATTTATTAGCACCAACCATTAAACTTCTATTAACTGGCTTTCTAAACATTGAGAATTTAAAACCCTAGACTCAGAAATAAGACTTCCTAGATACTATTATTCACTTGCAAGCATACAGTTTTAAAAATCTCTTAAATTATTAAAAAAAATTTCTTATTTCAGATACACAGTAACAGCAATATTTATCAGTTATTTAGTCATTTCTGGAGCTTCATGACTCCAGCCTGATTTTTTTTTTAATATTTATTTATTTATTCCCTTTTCGTTGCCCTTGTTGTTTTATTGTTGGAGATATTATTGTTTTCTGTTTTTATTGTTGGAGTTATTATTGTTGTTGGATAGAACAACAACGAAGAAATGGAGAGAGGAGGGGAAAACAGAAAGGGGTAGAGAAAGATAGACACCTGCAGACCTACTTCACAGCTTGTGAGGTGACTCCCCTGCAGGTGGAGAGCCAGGGCTCGAACCGAGATCCTTAAGCCGGTCCTTGTGCTTTCTGCCACCTGCGCTTAACCTGCTGCACTACCACCGGACTTCCCAGCCTGATTTCTTTTAAAATGCAAACAGAGAGGTTGGGGGGCTAAGGGATGTGGGGGAGGGGAGAAAGAGAAATCATAACACTGAAGCTTCCTTCAGTGCATGAGGGCCAGGCTTAAACAGGGCAAAGCAGCATGCTATTCAAGTGAGCTATTTTGCCAGGCCAATAATGATACTTCTCAGTAAGTCAAAGATTAGAATAAAAAAAGAGAACATGGAAAGAAACATTTCTTGCTTTCTTCTTTCACTATAACCTCTGGGCGGATTTTTGTATTTGTATCTTTATCATGGGTAGGATACAACTTGTATGAGACTGGGAGTAATCATTTTTCTCTGACATGCCCTTCATCTTTTTAATACCTCATTGTGTATTATAGATGTGCCCACTGACACAAGTATAATAAAATTTGATGAACTGTGGAAAAGCATTCTTTTTCTGAGGAAAGCATACTGCACATGTCTTTGGATTGCAAGGAATTTGACCCTAAGTAGACAGAAGTCACATTCTATATAAATAGCCTAGGGGTAGTAACTTTAATCAACTTGAACCATCATGTTCATCTTGAAGGAGATTTTTAAATTTTTCAGAAACTGTCAGAAAAAGGAGATAGTCATGAAGCAAGAATTGGTACTGAGATTACAAACACAATATTGTGTGAAAATTTTTGTGGCCATAATCCTACCTCTTACCAGAAAGAAATTTTTTGACCTTTGCATTGTAACAAACTGTGGTTAAATTCAAACACTTCTGGAAATTTTTCAGTTAACATTTCCATGAATTTGCAGTTGTACTAAGAGACTTGAGAGGAAAAAAAAAATTTGAAAAATCACTTGGTCAAAATCATTTTAAGTGACACGATGTACTTAATAATACATTTAAAAGTTGCCAGTCAGAGATTACATGAATAAAACAATACTCTCAAAAAAAAAAAAAAAAAAAGAACAGATGTATATCTTTGGTGGAAATTGGATGGAAGTAGAAGTGTTTTTTTTTCCCTTTTCTTGTCCTTGTTGTTTTTTCATTGTTGTTGTAGTTATTGTAGTTATTGTTGTTGTTATTGATGTTGTTGTTAGCTAAGACAGAGAGAAATGGAGAGAGGAAGGGAAGACAGAGAGGGGGAGAGAAAGACGGACACCTGCAGACCTGCTTCACCACATGTGAAACGATTCACCTACAGGTGGGGAGCAGGGGGCTCAAACCCGGATCCTTATGCTGGTCTTTGTGCTTTATGCCACGTATTTTTAACCAGCTGCGCTACACCCGACTCCCTAGAAGTGATTTTTAAAAATAATTTTTTAATATTTATTTATTCCCTTTGTTGCCCTTGTTTTACTGTTGTAGTTATTACTGTTGTTGTTGATGTCATCGTTGTTTTACAGGATAGAGAGAAATGGAAAGAGGGGTGAAGACAGGGGGGAGAGAAAGAGAGACACCTGCAGACGTGCTTCACCGCCTGTGAAGCGACTCCTATGTAGGTGGGGAGCCAGAGGCTGGAACCGGGATCCTTACTCTGGTCCTTTCGCTTGGCGCCACCTGCGCTTAACCAGCTGTGCTACTACCCGACTCCCTAAAAGTGATTTTTTAAGTGAATTAAGAGGTGAAAGAAGGAAGGCTTCACTTGCATATAAACTATATGTAATCAACAGATGTCAACTTGTGAAAACTAGTGAGCCAATTATCTCTTAGGCTTTCTGAGAACCTTGTTGGTTACCATTGAGTGGGGCATAAGACTTTTGTTGATGCTGCAGTGACTTGAACACACCATATATGAGTGTGAAACTTTATGCTGTGAGATTTTATAAAGCATTGTTATAGCATGTGTTTCCAAAGTCTTTACCAGTTTTAAGATGACAACTAAAATGCACAGTGAGATTTCACCTCACACCTGTGAGAATGGGCTTCATTTGTAGAACAAGAGAAGATAAGTGTTGGAGAGGATATGGAGAGAAAGAAACCCTACTACACTGCTGGTGGGATTGCAAACTGGTGCAACCACTATGGAGAACAGTATGGAGGGATGAGTGTTTGGGCTAGTTGGAGGAGACAGGAAGCAGGCCTGAGCACCAGCCATAAGCCTGTTAGCAATGCAATACATAGCATGTGACCTTGTGTCTTATCTATACAGGTATGTGCTGTGTCTATTACGATGGTGTGCACCTTGTCCTGTGATACATTTTGGACCTAGGGGCTTGCTGTGGGTACGCAGCATCCTATATTAGATTCACTTGATTTTTAAAAATATTATCACATATGGATGGATGGATAGGATACCTTTTCATGATCAGTCATGCTTCTTACTAGAATAGCTTTTGTGGGTTGCCTGTTAACACACTAGAGTTAATCAGTTAACATGGTTAGAAGATTTTACTTTATTAGGTAAACAAAACATGAAGTATTTATTCACACAAATTATAGTACAATACAATATGATAGAATCTTTTGTATCTTTTTCTCTAAACTTTGTAAGCTCTTGCCTTAATGAAAAAGTGAAATTAGGTAGACATAGGTTGGACACTCCTAAACACCTTCAGAAAATATTCCACTAACACTATTTCTCTCAACTAAGCTTCTGCTCTTTATGGACTGACTGTTTATAGTAATGCTCTCAGCTAAACACTGGAAGTACAACTCCTTCTGTTCCTGTGTTTGTTGGGAGCCATGCAACTGGCTAGAAACACTGGAGGTCAGAATGACACCCAGCAATCGAGGTTCAGGAACATGACAAAGCTCTTTAATTTGAATAGGAAAAGCGGCCTCTAAGTGCTGTGGTAATGTAATTAAATTCACATTCTCTCTGCTGTTTTTTTTTTCTTTTTGCTTACCTAATTTAAATTATGTTTGAAGAATCTGCAGTACAAAAACAATACTTCAATAAGCAATTTTTAAATTTGGGGCTCAGTATCCATAAAATAGAGATAATAATGAGAGCTGGAGGAAATTCTGAGCTTGAATTAAAATATATTCATAAAACATCTTAGTATCTTGCAAGAGGGAAACCATCCCTTCAGGGAAATGTCATTGGGTTTTCATTATTTCTGACTGGCATTTCTTTGATTTTGACTTGATTTTTAAAAATTGCACAAATCCCTACTCTATTAAGCTGTCACTTGCTGGAAAGGTCAAGAGAATAATTCAGGCATAATTTCTGTGGTCAGTAAGCTTCCAGCAATCCTGAGGAAGACAAAATACAAATGGGAAATGGACATACATTCGAGCTAGAAAAATGAATGCTGGAGCTCCAGTGGTGCAATCAGTTAGCGCACTGTGCTTATACAGAAAGATGAATGCTATTGGAGTTGAATTGGTACTGTGAAAAGGGAGTGCATATACTATTGTATACATCAGATGGTAAATTATCTAATATTAAATAAATACCATATGTGATAATATTTGGGATCATCTTTTTTACATGATAAAAATTATTTCATTTCTACTGCATGACATTCTTTTTCTTAATGGATACAGGGTTTTCTTATTTGCATGGATTGACTACACTTTTGTTTATCCATTCATCTGTTGTTAGACAGTTGGGCTGTTTTCCACTTCTGGACTACTATAAATAATGTTACTTGCTATGAAACTTTATTTATAAGATTTCTGTGTAGCATATTTTCTCTTCTCTTGGAGTGGCATTTGCACTGTCTAAACAAAAATTCCTTGCATTACTTTCAGATTTTTTCCCCTTCTGTTGCCCTTGTTGTTTTATTGTTGTTGTAGTTATTATTGTTGTTGTTATTGATGTCGTCGTTGTTGGATAGGACAGAGAGAAATGGAGAGAGGGCGAGAAGACAGAGGGGGAGAGAAAGACAGACACCTGCAGACCTGCTTCATTGCTTATGAAGTGACTCCCCTGCAGGTGGAAAGCCGGTCCTTGCGCTTCACACCACGTGCACTTAACCCGCTGCGCTATCGCCCGACCCCCACTTTCAGTTTTCTGTCTTAATTTCTACTTACCCTGAGACTAAATAATAGAAAGACAACCAGAAATGCAGACTCCTAATGTATCAGATGATCCCAGAAACAGCTGCTTCAGTGTTTAGCATTTCACAGAAGAGAAACCAAACCCCGTAGTCATTTTTATTTTTCAAATTTTCATTTGTTTACTATTGGATAGAGACCAAAATTAAGAGGATGGGGGAGATAGAGAATGAGAGAGACAGAGACACTTGCAGTCCTGCTTCACCACTTGTAAAGCTTTCCACCTGCAGGTGGGATTAGGGGGCTTGAACCTGAGTCCTTGTGTACTGTGATGTGTGCACTTAAGTCACCACAGCCTAGGACCCATCATTTTTATTTCATTTACAAATCTTGGGCTGTTTTTCCTACAAATGATAATGTTTAATTTGAAGTTGTTTCTTTTCTTCTCTCAGCTCCCCCCCCTCCCCCTCTTCTCTTCTTCCTATTCCCCTTCAAATTATCCTTGTTTATCCTTTTGGTTGTAAAATTCTTTCTCTCTCTCCAATCTATCAGCAACAGTCAAAACATACAAATACATCTTGCATAAGTCAAATTTTCCAGAAAAGTGATCAAAATATGAAGAAAATGAACTGGCTTTTCTGTCTAAATCAGTGTGTAGCAAGTAAAGGAAATTTTTTTATTGGAAATGATTTGTGGGACCAGGTGGTGGCACACCTGGTTGAGAGCATATGCTACAGTGCACAAGGACCCAGGTTCAAGCTCCCAGTCCCCACCTGCAGTGGGAAAGCTTTGTAAGTAGTGAAGCAGTGTTGCAGGTATCTCTCTGCTTCTGTCCCTCTCAATAACCACCTTCCCTCTCAATTTCTGGCTATCTCTATCCAATAAATAAATAAAGACAATAAAAAATTAAAAAGAAATTATTTGTAAATGATATATAGAATTCTTGTGGGGGAGCAGGCAGTGGCACATATAGTTAATCAGGCATATTGCAGTGCTCAAGAACCCAGGTTCAAGCCTCTGGTCCCCACCTGCAGGGGGAAAGCTTCACTAGCAGTGAAGCAGGGCTGCAGATGTCTCTGTCTGCTATTCTCCCCATTTCAGATTCTCATGCTGCACCCTGTGGAGTGCTCTCAGGCTTCTAAGGAGATGCAGAGTCCTGTTTGAAAGGACAGTATATGATCTTAAAAAGCAGGATCTGGAAAAGGCAGCAGAGACCAGTATCCTAATTAAAGTCAGCCGCCTTCAAAGAGTTTCTTTCACCTACAAATGAAACTAATTATGAGTCTCTTTTTACAAGGAGTCCTTTTCTGCAAGAGCAGAGGCTGGGTCATCCCTGGCGGTTTATTCTCAAAGGCCTCTCAATAAGTCTGTTTCACATTCTGTAGCTTACACTTCCCCTCACCCCCTAAAAGAAATCTTCAGGAAATAGAACCTAATAAAGTTATTTATAGCAACCCAAGGTCTGATGGAGAACATGCCTAGTGGAGGCAATGGATTCCAGTCCCACCCACTAGGTCCAACTCAGGTGTAAACAAACAGTTAAATGAGCCAGGCAGAGTCCCGGCATTCCATCTAAAGTGTAAGACAAAGTCCTGGAAATATACAAACAACACAGACTGTTAAACATTTTTTAAGAAAAAGAAAGGAAATTAAAAAAATGGGGGCTGAGTGGTGGTGCACCTGGTTAAGTGCACGTTACAGGGCACAAGGACCCAGGTTCAAGCCCCAGGTCCCCACTTGCAGGGGGAAAGCTTTGTGAGTGGTGAAGCAGGGAGGCAGGTGTGTCTCTGTCTCTCTCCCTCTATCATCCCCTTCCTTCTTGATTTCTGGCTGTTTCTATCCAATAAATAGAGATAATAATAAATTTTGTTTTAATTTGGGGGATGGGAGGAGGCTGTGCAGTGGTAAAGCAGGTTAAGCACATTTGGTAAAAAAGGACCTGTTCAAAGATCCTCATTCAAGCCTAACCCCCAACCCCACCCCCAGCGCTCCTCACCTGCAGGGAAGGTCACTTCCCAGCAAGGAAGCAGATCTGCTGGTGTCTCTCTGTCTCTCTTCTTCTCTATCTCCTCTCCCCTCTCAATTTCTCTGTCCTATCAAATGACCAAAAAGAAAAAAAAGTGACCTCTAGGTGCAGTGGATTTGAACCAGCTAAGCCCTAGCAATTACCCTGGAGGCAAATATATATAGAGGGAGACTGATATAGAGCTGTAAGAACTTCTGGTAGGCAATATCTCTATTCAAACCCACTTCCCTCAATAAAAAAAAAAAAAGCAGACCCCCCCCCATCTCAATAATAAGTTCTCCTCCTCATAGCAGAAACACCAGAAACCAATCCTTGAACAGCAAACTCAATCCTCTTCAAACTATGTTAAGTTTCACAAAGTACCAGAAGCCTACATCAGAAGAGCTCTTCCTCAGACATACCTCTGCAGTTTTGTTTTTCCTTGACTCTTCTGTTCTAAGCACCCAGTTGGGCACTGTGAACATTCACAACGCCTACGGGATTCTCCTAGTGTGCAAATTTATAAAGTCAGAGAAATTTAAACTGGAAAAAAAAAAAAGCTGACACCACATATGGAATATATGCATACAAAGACGCTGACAGGCAACATGATTCTCATAAAAGTCTTCCCACCCCAGTCAAGGAGTGGAAGAATCCCCTGAAGGGAACATAAGAAAAATAGTTCTACTATGTTGAGAGTCTTCCTCTCCCTTTAGCAATTGCCTCTTTGTCTTCCTGATTCACTTCTAGATTTCTTTTTTTTTTTAGTTTTTTATTTATAAAAAAGAAACATTGACTAAACGATAGGATAAGAGGGGGACAACTCCACACAATTCCCACCTCCAGAACTCCATATCCCATCTCCTCCCCTGATAGCTTTCCTACTCTTTAACTCTCTGGGAATATGGACCCAAGGTCCTTGTGGGATGCAGAAGGTGGAAGGTCTGGCTTCTGTAGTTGCTTCCCCACTGAACATGGGTATTGACAGGTTGATCCATACTCCCAACCTGCCTCTCTCTTTCCCTAGTGGGGAAGGGCTCTGGGGAAGAGAGCTCCAGGACACATTGGTGGGGTAGTCTGTCCAGGGAAGTCTGGTCGGCATCATGCTAGCATCTAGAACCTGGTGGCTGAAAAGAGAGTTAACATACAAAGCCAAACAAATTGTTGACCAATCATGGACCTAAAGGCTGGAATAGTGCAGGTGAAGAGTTGGGGGGTCCTTGTTTTATAGATAGCTCCTAGGCATATTTTAGCTATATTTCAAATGGCCTGTGGCTATACTAATGCTTTTTTTTTTTTTGCTTTTTTTTTGTTTGCCTGAGCCTGAAATCTGATATGCAGGTGGATCCTAATTATTGTCTGGGGAGATGATATCATGGCTGGGAAAAGGACCAGAAAGATGGATCAGGGAAGAGAATAGCTCCGAAATATGGGAAAGGTGTATAAATATTGTTGACTGTAAACACCATCGATTTGATGTGATCTGGGGCCCATATTCATCTTAGGAGCCTATGTGGCCTCTGCATCCCTTTAGATCTGAGCTCACATTCTGTGGTCATAAGTAGGAACACTCCAAGCTACCTCAATATCAGGACCCATCTTCCTCAGGTATAGCATAGAGTATATTGTCCAGCCTCCCTTTGGAAGATGGATCATTTTCTACCATTTATATCTTAACTCTTTTTCAGCCACCAGGTTCCAGATGCTACTATGATGCCAACCTGACTTCCCTGGGCAGACGACCCCACCAATGTCTCTCTGGAGCCTCACCTCTCCAGACCCCTGCCCCACTAAGGAAAGAAAGAGACAGGCTGGGAGTATAAGTATGGATTGATGCCCATGTTCAGTGGGGAAGTAATTACAGAAGCCAGATCTTCCACCTTCTACACCCCATAATGACCTTGGGTCCATACTCCCAGAGGGTTAAAGAATAGGAAAGCTATCAGGGGAGGGGAGGGGATATGGAGCTCTGGTGGTGGGAATTGTGTGAAATTGTACCCCTCTTATCCTATGGCCTTGCCAATATTTCCATTTTATAAATAAAAATAAATAGAACCTCTCTCTATTTATTTTTCCCCTTTCTAACTCCCCTCACTAGAACCCTCATCTTTCTTATGGGTAGTGTGGATTGAGAGGCAGACTCTTGCATCAGGCTGTTGGACATTAAATCCAAATCCTGGTCAGCAGTGAATCAGAGCAATTTAGCCATTCTGTGCCTCCATTTCTTCATTGAAAGCAGGCTTATTTGAAGCACCTACCTTGTTATCTGGGGGATTAGTAGTAAGCAGATATAAATAACGTAACCCAGATTTGGCACAGAGTAAAACCTCAGTGAATAGTGGATTCTATTACTTTTATTATGATGTTAAAGATTTTTTTCCCAAAAGATAGATGAAAACTTCCAAAAGAAACACCTAAAATGTTTTTTAAATGATTTATTTATTTACTTATTATGAGAGATATGGAGGGGAAACAGAGAGAGCAACCGTTTTGGCATGTGGAAGAATTTGGGACCTCATACTTGCAAGTCTATCATGCTGTCACTGAGCCGCCACCTGGACCAATGAAAATATTTTATTAACATGAGAATAAAACAACTGCCCAGAGCCAGAGAGATAGCTTAGTTTTAGAGCACAAGACTTGTATGCCTGCACCTCAGGAGACCAGATGTCAGAACTGAGTAGTGTTCGGGTCTCTTTCTCTCATAAAAATAAAATAAATAAATCTAAAAATAGCTATCTATCTCAGTTTTGGGGGGGTGGATAATACAAAATTTGAATGCCAGGTGTTTTATCTCTTTCTTTTCCTTAGGAGACTTTTTTGGTTGTACAATCTTTTTCTGATAATTAGCTATACGGAGTTCACCTCTGAATGAAATATTCTGAAGACTCATCTCCAATACATGTTTATTTCCTTACAAACCACATAGGAGAATTATGTATATGTGTGTATAAATCACATGGAAAGTGTGGAAAATATTATGAACCATGAAAACACGCATTATAATAGATATACATTAAAACAGCAATACTAACACATCGAATGAAAAGTGCAAGAAGTTAGTTATTTCAATAAATTACACTTTCTTCCCACACCTCCATCAATGTCCTTGACTGAACCCTGGAGTGCACTGGGCCTGCTGGAGGCCCCACTGGACAGGAACTCAACCTCAGCCTCAATCCTGTGTCACAATCTGCCCCTTCAGCAGCCTACTTCACCCACTGACTGGCCCCTTCTTGCTGGAATGCAGGGCCTAGACAAACCACAGTTCTAACTTCCCAATGTCCAGGATCCAAGTGAGTTGGCCTTTATAAACTGAAAGCACTGCCTGGCATTTCCTCAGTGCTGAGTTTCAGTGAGTTACCCCTAAGATCTCGGGCTGTCTTTGGTTGCTTCCCCAGGAAGGAATAATTTTGTCAAAAGTTCTGCTCATTCAAGATTAGAGCTGAGAACAGGCTTCTTTTAAGTTTTAGTATGATGATACCCCCAGAAATAGTAAATCTCTGGGGACTGGGGGAGACTGGATTCAGAGAAGCCTAAGGATATTGACACTGAAGGGCATGTTAGGGAGTTTTACTGTAATTGAAAAGGCTGGGGACAAAGGAGGAAGGAGAAACAGGCAGAGTCTGGGTGTCATGGTACATATGAAGGAAAAAAACCTAAGATGGGGCTAAGAGAGTTCTGCAGACACCATCATGGGAAGATGAGAAATTGTACTAGTAATTCTATACTGATAGTTCTATACTAATAATTCTTCAAGATTTTTTAGGAAGAATTAACATCCATTCTTCTCAAACTCTTCTGGAAAACTGGAGAGGGGGAATGCTCCCAGTCACATCCTAAGAGACCAATATCAATCTAATCCTGAAAGCAGGAAAAGATTCCACCAAAAAAGAAAACTGTAGACCTATATCCCTGATGAACATTAATTCAAAGATCCTCAAGAAAATTTTAGCAAATCAAATATAATAGATAAAGCGAATAGCCCACAATGGTGAGATATAACCCATGCCAGGGATGCAAGTTTGCTTCAGTTTACATAAATCAACTTACCACATAAGAGCTACTTATCACCACTACAGCTTCTCTATTAGCTAGACTCAGACCAAAAGCCAGAACTATGGGAGGCTTATAGAATAAGTGGCAGACTGTGGTTTCCACCTAATTATAAAGAGCCCCTTTTGCTTACCCTCACCCACATACCCCCCCCCCCGCCCGCTTCCCTTACAGGTATAGAAGTTGTATAGTTAAATAGTTAAAGTTAAGGGTTAATGGGTAGAAGTTAATAAATTCTCATATATGCTAGGTTAATCAGAAGAGAACCCCCATGGTATGTGCTTACTTTACAACAGAAGAATTTTTTAAGTAGACAGTTTACTAGATATTAGAAAAGTGTTACTTGGTTTAAATGATCTAGTTAGACCCATCCAAGAAAGGGTTAAGAAGATGAGCTCCAGGGGGTCAGGCAGTAGTGCAGAGGGTTAAGTGGTTAAGCTTAAGCTCACAAGGCACAAGGCTCAAAGCACAAGGACTAGCTTAAGGATCCCGGTTCAAGCCCCTGACTCCCTACCTGCAGACCTGCTTCATAGGTGGTGAAGCAGGTCTGAAGGTGTCTATCTTTCTCTCCCCCCTCTCTGTCTTCCCCTCCTCTCTCCATTTCTCTCTGTCCTATCCAACAACAACAATAACAACCACAACAAGGCTACAACAACAAAGGCAACAAAAGGGGGAAAAAGGTAGCGTCAGGAGCAGTGGATTCATGATACAGGGACTGAGCCCCAGCAATAACCCTGGAGGCAAAAAAAAAAAAAAAAAAAGATGATGAGCTCCAGAAAAGATATGCTGTCCCAACACAGATGGCTGAAACAAAGGGAGTAATGTTTGAAGTTATTTTAGCCACACCAAGGCCACACAGATGGTCAAAACCTAGGGGAGGGCAGGCTGTCTCAGACCAAGAGAACACTCAAGAAAAACTTGCCTAAAATGATAATAATGTCTGGGGTTATTTTTGATGTTCATAAAAAAGTGATCTTGCATGGTCAACAGTATCCAGGTGAAAAGTATTTAAAATAAAGCTCTGCAGACAGAGACCAGACATGTTTGTCTCCTACACCCAAAGCAGTGTCACTCATTTCTTTTCTCGCTGACTCCCTTTTCCTTCAGGACTACCCTAATAACTTTCGCCGGGGCTGGCCACCGGCAGATTGAGACTTATTTTGTCACCAGTACTTTCAGTGGGGCTCTTTGGCTGCATAATGACACCACCATTCTTGGTGGGCTTTTATTTTTTCTCTCTTTTGATGTAGAGAGATAGGGAAAGAAACAAAGGAAAACAGAAATACTAAACACCGCTTTCACATATTTTTTATTCCTAAAAGGCATAATTTTCCAAATCACTTAAATACACTTTTCAAACCCACAAACAAGAATTTGAAACTATCTGTTCTGCTTTATATCGTAGCGCTCTTTCTGCCACCAAGTTGCAGATGCTACCATGATTCCAACCTGACGTCCCTAAGCAGACAGCCTCACCAAAGTACTCTGGAACTCCACCTCCCCAGAGTCCTGTCCCACTAAGGAAAGATAGAAACAGGCTGAGAGTATGGATCAACCTGTCAATGACCATATCCAGCAAAGAAGCAATTACAGAAGCCAGACCTTCCACCTTCTGCATCCCAGAATGATCCTGGGCCCATACTACCCAAGGGATAAAGAATAGGAAAGCAGAGCTTCCTAATGGGGGATGGGATACAGAACTCTGATAGTGGGAATTGTGTGATATTGTACCTTCTTATCCTATGGACTTGTTGATCATTATTAAATCAATAAAAGAAAAAAAAAAGAATTTGGTAGTAACAAAGACACTTGGGATATTATATGAAACTAATTTCAAATTTAACATAATCTAGCTTTGACCAGAAATATAGGAAGTGACATTGAGTATCAGTTGTCTAAAGCATGCATTTTGTACTGTGAAGACAACTAGAAGTACTTAGCTCTTCCAGAAAGGGTGATGCAATCTTTCTGCTTTAGCATGAAGTTGTGAATGACATGTTGAAGACAATGCTACATGGGAAAATTCTGCTAGCATATCAAAATCTAAAAAAGCAAGACTCTGAGTTCCAAATCATTCTCAAAAATTGTGATTCAGTTGACTGAATATATAATGGAGTGATTTAAATAACCTCTTGTAATCTCTCTTACTTTATCAGAGATTATATTATAATACTTTAACTCTCTAAGTGGTGGTTTGGATCAGATGGTCCACTAATTATCTCTTAGTAATATGTCTTTGATTTTATAATGCATGAGAAAATAAGTGAATCCCTTTGTCTTCTTCCTCTATGACCCAACTTTCCCAACTCTGGTTCCCACACTATCTCTTGGGAAAGGGTTTCCTCCTTCATTCTAAGCGCCTCATAAATGAGTTTGGTCCAGGCCCTTGAAATTCCAATGGACATTGTGCAATCATATTCTGGAGTTAGTTTCTGAGGAAGAAAATGAGAATTATAAGAGTGTTGATATTTATTGTATTACACAGTCTCTGTTTTACTATCAAATTTTTATTCAAGCCATTTTTAACTTATAATTAACAATGGTTTACATGCCTGTAAAGTTACAAGTATAGTTGCTACTATACTTATATGACAAAGTTTCCCTTCATCTCTCCCACTCACTCTCTAGTTCATGAAAAATGTGTGCCTCTCAGTCTCCTAAGAGACTTCTGATATTTTAATTTATTTCTGCTGCTACCATTGGGGGCAGAACAGAAGGTCTATAATAAGAAAATAGAAGAGTCCTGTCCTTTCCTCACCTCCGTCCCTTACCAAGTCCCAGATCCACAGCAAGACAATTTTAGTGATGCTTCAGAAAAGGAATGTGACAAAGCCTGTTTCGTTTTAAAATAGTAGCTGGTGCAATTATTTACTGTGACCTAAGTATCATGGCCATGAAGTTGCATTGCTGAAAAGAAATGCAACTAATATTGTTTTGTTTTGCTTTTTTCTTTCTTCCTTTCCTTTTTTTTTTTTTCTTTATCTACTATGCTCCATCTCTCCAGAAGACAGCTTGAAATAATGGAGGTGAAAGCAGGAAATTTGCCTGTCACTTAGAAGCCGATTAGTGGATGTGACCTCAACAAAGGATGACAGAATTTCTTGCTAAAGAAAAAAAAAACACTCATTTCATCGATTGTATACACTTTCAAACATTTGTAACCCCCCAAAGCCTGCATGTATGTCAGAATCATTTGGAAACTTAAATAATAATAATAAAGCTAGTAATAAATTTTGTTTAAAGAAAATGATCTCTGTTCTGGTTTTCATAGAGAATCTTGCTATCACCTGGCTGTGAGAATAAGATGCTGAGGTTATGTACTATCTTATAAATTTTACACCAAAGTAGATAGTGTCAGAACAGAATATATATGACTGCTAATCTATATGGTAAAGGCACACAAGGCTTAGATGGCCTCTCCTTCCTAAAAGTTGTTTTTGAATCTGTTTGATAGGAAATTAAAATATTTATAAAAACTTCTTGTCTACCACAGGGTTGTTGATATAAATACAATTGTAATAAATTAAACACATGACCATTTTTAGTTAAATATTTCAAGAGCTAATTATAAGTTTAGATAAAGATCTCATAAGAACCCCAAGATTACTATAAACCTATAAGATTATTTATAAACACAATATTTTTTGTTTGTATAACTGATGAACAATGTTTTATTTTTTTTCTTTATTAGGGGATTAATGTCTTACAGTGGACAGTGAATACAATAGTTTGTACATGCATATCATTTCCCAGTTTTCCACCTAACAATACAACCCCCACTAGGTCCTCTCTCATCCTGTTTCAGGACCTGAACCCTCCCCTACCCACCCACTCCAGAGGCTTTTACTTCAGTGCAATACACCAACTTCATCCCTGCTTAGTATAAACACAATATTTTATGCATGCTGGGGAACACACCCAATGTTTCACCTGTGCATGATACCACTTTAGTGCATGTGAGAAAAAGTTTCACATGAAAGAAATAGAAAAGAAAAAACATATCAAAGCACTATTCTGGTACATGCAGCAGCAGAGATCACCAGTAGCCTTACAAAAGCAAATCCTATACCCAAGTGCTATACTTCCTAGCTGACCAGCTGAAATTTTTATCCCAATCCCCATGTTTGAAAGAAAAAGACAGAGGGGAAGATAAACAGAAAGAAAGGGAAAAAATAACAAAGCACCAGTGCACTTATGGAGCTCTCCTGTTTCACCCATGGTACTCAGTGTGGCACTGGGGTTTGAAGGCAGAAAATTGCAATCAGTTGTGTGCTTTACCAGGCGAACTCTCTCTCCCAGTCCTGAAACATTTTTTTTAAGAACACGTAAGTATTCACTTGACACCTCTCTGTCAAGTTTAACCTCAGAGAACATGCTGTGTTTCTACATAATTCGGTAAGTGACGGAATTCGAGCTTAACTTGAATCACAGCTCATAAATGATTTATCAACATTATCACCATGAGAGATAAATATACAGGTGAGGGATAAGAGGATACAGCGAAACATTTGGCACCCTGTATTCCCATTTCTCAGAAGAGCACTGATGACACAAAGCCTCCTGGTATTATCCTTTCTGTCCATCAGCTGTGTGATGTGTGCAAGTGATGTGTGTGACAGCTCTAAGGACAGTAAGTAAACATCTCCAGTGTGGTTCCAGGATGCCAGGCAGTGAGGATGGCCTGCGAAAGTGTTCCTGTGCGCGGACTGCTGCCTGACTATCCAGAATGCTTTGTCACTCAGATCAGAGATTCTCATCAGGGGAATTCTGCCATGTTTCAACACATTTAGTTTGGAAACAAAGATGCCATGCCCCCTGGAATCACCAAATCAGAATTATTTAGATCTTGGATAAAGTACCTGGGAAATCTCTGATCTCCACTAAATAGCAATCGTTTTCCCCATCCACCTGCCAGACTCTCACTTAAGAATCTTTTTTTTTAACTTTTTATTAGTTTCTTCTTCTAGCGTTTGCCCTTCTTCCGTAGCCAGTCAACAGCGTCAGGTTGAGCCTGATGTCTGCTTGTTGCTGGCTTTGAAAGTGACTGGGATCCATGTGGATTCAGTTGGCTAGGAAGGATTGTCAGTTTCCTCAATAAATGGGTACTCACGGGATGCACCACGAGAAGGTCGATTCAATGCATCCCTTTTTTATTAGTGATTTAATAATTATTGACAAGAAAGTAGAATAACAGGGGTATAATTCCACACAGTCCCCACCTCTCCACTGGAAACTTCCCTATTCTTTGTCCTTCTCTGGGAGTATGGACCAAAATTATTTACGGGATACCGAAGGTGGAAGGTTTGGCTTCTGTAATTGCTTCTCCACTGGACATGCATATTGGCAGGTTGATTCATACCCTCAGCCTGTTTCTATCTTTCCCTAGAATGGTACTGCTCTGGAGAGGTGAGATTCTGTGACATATTCATGATGTCGTCTGCCCAGGGAAGTCAGGAGGGCATCATAGTCATAGTAGCATCTGCAACTTGGTGGCTTCAAGGCAATAAAACATAAAGCAGAACAAATTGCTTAATAAGCAAGAACCCAAGGTAGGAATAGAGCAGATGAAATTAGGGGTCTTTGTGTGAGAAGAAGCTAGGAAATTTATAGTAGATGTGTTCCAAGGGGCCCACAACTTTTGTAAATTTTGGCTGAACCTGATAGTTTGCATGCAGGTAGGCTAAAAGTGTTTTCTGATAAGATGGTGTCAGAATTGAGAATAGGGCTAGAAAGCTTGAGAAGGGCAGAGAGTAGCTCCCAAACATAAAGAAAGTATTTAAGATACCATTACCCGTTTACCCTATTTAAGGTTGGTAGAAGGATAGAAGCTCAGGAAAAAACTGATTTAATCTGTGTCAGGTACAGGAGAAACATGAGAGAAAACACATTGCTGAACCAAAGTAAATAAACATTGGTTTTTTGGGGTGTTTTTTTTTCTTTTTTTACATAGTAGCCACAAAACAATAAATTTCTTTTAAAAAGTCAAAAGCAAAAGGAAAATAATAATCAAGGAGAGCAATGACAAAAAGGCCTAATCCACAAGTGGGCGAGAATTAATATAGACATAAACCACATTTTACAGTGCCTGTGAACATTTGCAAATTTCTTTTCACATATATCATTAGAGTTTTAGAGCAACAATAGTGTTTTGTAGAACAAGTATAATTGCATAGTGACTAACACTAGTCCACAGATGAAATTCAAAAAGTGTAGGTGATTTTATCAAAATCCTATCAACTGGGCCTAAGAGGTTATGTCTGAATTCATTTATCTAGTTACATTACAGCATTTAAGAATCACAGTACTCTTAGAAAAATAAGGGAGTTGGGCGGTAGTACAGCGGGTTAAGTGCAAGGATCCCAGTTCGAGCCCTCGGCTCCCCACCTGCAGGGGAGTGGCTTCACAGGCAGTGAAGCAGGTCTGCAGGTATCTATGTTTCTCTTCCCCTCCTCCTCTCTCCACTTCTCTCCATCTTATTCAACAACAACGGCACCAACAACAATAAAACAACAAGGGCAACAAAAGGTAATAAAATAAATATTTTTAAAGAAAAGAAAAATAAGTAGAATTTGATTTATTAAGATGTAGTTTTGGTTTTGCAATCTAATGATTAAAAATAAATGGAGGCTGGGGAAATAATTCAGTTGAGTAGTGTGTTTCCTTTGTCATATATACAACCTTGCTTTGAGCCTGCTGCTGTGATCTTTCCCTTCCTCTGTGTGTCTCTCTCCATCTGAAAAAGTTGACCTAGACCAGTGAAATTCTGATGATTACACAAGAATAAATAAAAGATATTTTAATAATAATAAAGGCCAGGTGGTGGAGATCACAGTGACCATATGTGAGGATTACCACCTGCAAAGGTGAAGCTTCAGGAACTATGAAGCAGTGTTGCCTATGTCTCTTCTACTCTCCTGTCTCATCTCTTACTCTATATCAACAAAGAGTGAAAAACAAAAATAAAAATAGCACCCAGAGTAGATACCGACCCTCAGCAACAGGCCTGGTGAGAAACAAATGAAGGAATGAATAGAAGTATCTTCCTTACAGGTAAAACAGTCCTCCTGGGTCCATTATCAAACTGTAGAACATGATTGTGCTAATTGTTCTTTTGCTGGTCGCATGAAGAATAGCTGGATTCTGTTGTAATCTTTGACCTTGCAGAATGATGCCAGTTCTTATCCACTGTGGATCCAGGTCTAACCTAGTACTTCAGTGTCCTAGAATAAGGAATAGCTGCTTGATGAACACCACTTAGTGCTCCAAATAAAGTATCTGTCACTGGTGGCCTCTGATTTTAGATTTCCAAATTTATCTTGGGAGTTCCACAACCCACAATCCCTCTTTAGCAGAGGTAAGATAAAGGTCAACATGTAATAGTTAACTTTTCTTTTTCTACTCCAGATTCTATACCTATCAGTTAGCTAAATATCCTGACTATGTGTATCTTTACAGAGAATGTTCAGTTTCATTGATTTCCTGTAATGTTTTACTCATTATTCTCTCATTGATTTCAACCCTGATTTTATTATTTCCATCTTTCTCATATTTTCTTTTTTTTACATATAAATATAAAGTTTATTTGGCATAGTGTTTAGAAAAATAAGTTCACATCATTTCAGAAAACAAATAAAACACTTAATTGTCCAGGCATAAGCCCCCCCATTACAGTACAACATACATACTTTAGATCTCTTTGGTTGGGTAATTAAGCACAGAAATGTCTGGGACATGCTCTGTGTGCCCTCACCTAACAGTGCATTAGAAACTCTGTTACCGGGAGTCGGGCTGTAGCACAGCGGGTTAAGCGCAGGTGGCACAAAGCACAAGGACCAGCATAAGGATCCCGGTTCGAACCCTGGCTCCCCACCTGCAGGGGAGTCGCTTCACAGGCGGTGAAGCAGGTCTGCAGGTGTCTATCTTTCTCTCCCCCTCTCTATCTTCCCCTCCTCTCTCCGTTTCTCTCTGTCCTATCCAACAACGACGACAACAACAATAATAACTACAACAATAAAACAACAAGGGCAACAAAAGGGAATAAATAAATAAAATAAAATATTTAAAAAAAAAAAGAAACTCTGTTACCCCACCCAGGATATACATTCTGTATAGATTTTCTTTGTGTAAGGCACAGTAAAACCATATTGAGTATAGAACTATTTGCCTCTAAACATACAGTACATGCAGCAAAAGAATAAAACTTTTTGAGAACCCTGAAAGTCCAAAGTCACATGCTATATAATTTTGATTAAAACATATGATGGTAATATTAAATTAACATATTTCTCATTTAGACACAAAATAACTGGTAGGCTCTATCGCCTAAATTCTAGGAAGGCTTGAAAACATTTTTGTTAAATGTAATTATTTCCCCCCCACAATTTTCCTGAATTATTTATATTTTTATGATGAGATGACCTGTTGAAACATTTTAGACTGAAGAAGTTCTGGCTATATACTAATGCACACTTGTCTAACATGTAACATGCCCAATAATCCATCTTTTAACATGCAAGATGCAAAGGCATATTCAGGGAGACTTTGGGTCAGTGTGCAACTTAACTATGGATTGTTACATATGGCTATAAAGTCTACCTGCCTTTCATAACACAAGAAAGGTACAGAAACATGTGTACAATTCAGTCTTTTTATTCCTAAAATATACATGAGATATAAAACAGTATAATACAGGTGCTCATATTTTCTGCTCTTATTTTTCTAGCTTCTTAAGAAGGAAACTGGAATTACTGATTTTAGATTTTTCTTTCGACTCTAAGTTCTTAATATTAAAAATTGTCTTCTAACTGCAGGCTTCTTTCTATTTACTTCCAATAGGATCCTGTTGTGACTGGAGAATAGACTTAGCATGATTTCAGTTCATTTTGAGTTATTGAAACCTTCTTTTATATCCTAGCCTACCTTTTGTACCCTAGGTCTACCTTGGAAAAGGAGTCCTGTGCACTAAAAAGAATATAGATTCTGTTGTAGTGTAAATAGGTCTTTACATGTCAGGGTCAGTAGAGTGATAGAGCTATTCAAATATTTTGCATCCTTACTATTTTTTCATTGTTGTTGTTTTTGTCAATTGCTCCAAGTACAGTATTGAAATCTCCATCGATAATTGTTGTACTGTAGCAGGAGTGGATAGCATAATGGTTATGCAAACAGACTCTCATGCCTGAGGCTCCAAAGTCCCAGGTTCAATCCCCCACAGCACCATAAACCAGAGCTGAACAGTGCTCTGGTTAAAAAAAAAAAAATTGTTGTACTGTCGTTCTCACAAGTATGTGGTATTTTGTTTTATTTAGGAACTGTGTCTTCTTTCTTTTTTTTTAACAGGCGTTTTAATTTCTTTTTTATTATTATTATCTTTATTTGTTGGCTAGAGACAGCCAGAAATCAAGAGGGGCAGGGGAGATAAAGAGGGAGACAGACAAAGAGACACCTGCAGCACTGCTTTACCGCTCGTTGAAGTTTTCCCCGTGCAGGTGGGGCCCAGGAGCTCGAACCCAGGTCTTTGTGCACTGTAATGTGTGCACTTAACCAGGTGCACCACCACCCAGCCCCGGGACTGTGTTTTAAGTGTATTTGTAGTTTCTAAATAGTCACATTACTTGGGCCAGTTTATCAACTGGAAAAGTTCATTTCCATCCTTAGTTATATTCTCTGTCTTAAAAAAACAACTGTCTGACAATAATTCCTTCACATTTCTCATTGTTGTTGTTTGAATTAATTTTTTCCACTTTTTAAAGAAAGGTTTTAAAATTACATTTTTTTAATTTATTATTGCCTAGAGACAGAGAGAAATTGAGAAAAGAAGAGGAGGCAGAGAGGAAAAAAGACACAGAGACACCCGTAGCTCTGCTTCACCACTTGTGAAGGTTTCCCCCTGCAGGACCCGGGGCTGGAACCTGGGTCCTCGCACACTGTAACATGTGCACTTCACCCGATATGGCACAGCCTGGCTCCATTAAGGTTTTGTCTTCTTTTTATTTTCTTACTTTTAAACAGTAACCAAACTTTGTTTTTTTAATATTTATTTTTTCATTTTTTATTTATGGCATAAAGCAGAAAGAAAATGAGAGGGCAGGGGGATGAAGAGACACTAGCAGCACTACTTCACCACTGGTGACGATCTCTGAGATTCTTATTCTTCAATATTTGATTTGTTCTCTAAATTTGCTATTTTTTATTTTTGTTGATCTAATATGCATTATCCCACCCTCTCAAATCTCCTGTCGGGTCCCTACTTTTATTGTTGTAACTTTCGACTCTGGCATTTGTTCCTGATTATATAGTTAATATATAATTAAAATAGATATGAAGACATTTTAAAGCTTTTAACCAGCACGGAAATACAGAGTAAAACAATTACTTATTACTCTATATCTAGCAAATTAAGTAATTAGGACACTCATATCATAAGAGTCAGGAACATAGTTCATCTTGTTAAAATATCATTTTATATACCTAACCCCACAAGTTCAATTCCCTATACCAAGCCAGAATTAAGAAATGCTCAGGTCCCTCTCATTCTCCTTCTCTCTTTTATAATAAATAAAAGAGTCTAAAAAGAGAGAGAGAGAGATAAAGAAAGAAAGGAAAAAAGAAACACTGAAATTCTTTTTTAACTCATCATCCTAGTTTACTTTAATTCTTTAAATAGTGTTTACTTTGAACATATTTACCACAGCTATAATTGAGTTTTTAATAAATCTGGCAATCATGAAACAGAGTCTAAAGTTAGGTATCTCCGGGTTCATCTGTCAGTGGCCCATAAAAGCCCTATAGCCTTATTTGTGCTAGAGAAAAATGTTTCTTTAAAAATAGAAAATTACAAAAAATAACATTGCTCAATATGGAGGCATCTCAAATTCACCTCCCCCACTGTCTTTTTTCTCTCAGTCTTAAAGGTTTTCAGTTCTCTGCTACTTGCTATTGAGCCCTGTGTAAATGACTTCTCATTGTTTCAAGATGAGGAGGTTTGGGGTTGGAAAGTCCATTTTTTAGTGCCCCAGGTGGGGGGGGGAGAGGGGGATGCAGAAGTTCTTTTCATTCTTTCCTTGCAAGACTGAAGGCTGATGAGAGAGAAGGGGATTTTCAGGCTATTAGTATTATTATTATTTGCTAGGTTACATATAGACCCAGTCAGTTGACATTAACAATTTTGGCTTCTGTAACAAAATGAACCACATTTGAAATTTCTATGTCCAAAATTTTTCATCTAAAACCATAGATATTTATTTTAATGTATCTATTCAGTCCTTCAGGATTATCTTTCATTTTCCTGCAGGTTATAGTACATTTTAAGTCTGTATCTCAGCCGCAGTACTGACCACGTTAGTATAGGCAGTCAGTGATACTCGGGTCTTTAATTTTTAAGTTTTTTTTAATCTCATCTTCTTAGACGTTGCCTCTGGTAGTTGCTTAACTAGGAGGCTAACTAAAGATTTCAGCAGAGGTTTTGTTCAATTATGAGCATATATAACTCTTCCACCTCTATGTAATTCATGAAATGCATTCAGGGTCACAGTCTGTTTTCAATTGGCTCCAAGCTCCAGGCTTTCTGCTTCCTTTTGTTTTGTTTTTCTCAGTTGAAGACCCACCCCCTGCATAAATATCATGTATAAGTTTCCAGACAGCCAGTGGAGAAGCGAAGGCCACCTCTAAGTGCTTTGTGCCTCCCCCATTTCTAGAATCTTTCCACAGAAGTTCTTGTTGGAAAGCTTTTCCTGCTCGTTTCCTAGTTGAGCCCATTGCTTTTCCTCAATAAAGTGAGGGTTCCCAGTCTCCTACCCTGATTTAAATAAACCCATCTCCTTTGGCAATAAAGCCATGGAGTGTTGCACTCAGTCACAGTTTAGGAATCTAGAATTTTCATCAGACAAGCAGAATCTGGTGATATGACCAATGCTTGAGAGACAGGCAGTCACTCCTTCTGTCATTATCCAGAGATAGAAACAATTTTATAGGAATGAATGCCTCACAACCTGTATTCTGCTTTTCGTCAATTTTTGATATCTCTAAATGATAGCTTTTGACATCTTTCCAGTTTCATAATCTTTTTTTCTGTTGAGATAAATTGCTAAGACATTCACCCAGAAGATATCATACTGATATGACAATCTAAAAAGAGTAAAATCATAGACAAAAGTGGATAAAAATTCATATGAATATAGTTCAAAGCTCTTAGCCAGCAGAGAAATGTAAAGTAAAACAATTATTACTTTATGTCTAGCAAATTAAATAACTGGAAAACTCTATGATAAGAGCCCGAGAGATATTTCAGCCTGTTAGAATACCATCACATATGCCTGAGACCCCATAGGTCATGGGTTCAGTTCCCTACACCACCTTATTCCAGAGCTGAGAAGTTATCTGATCCCTTTCATAATTTTCTCTTTCTTTCTTTTTTTTTTATTTTTCCCTTGTGTTGCCCTTTTTTATTGTTGTTGTAATTATTGTTGTTGTTACTGATGTTGCCATTGTTAGATCGAAATGGAGAGAGGAGCGGAAGACAGAGAGGGGGAGAGAAAGATAGACACCTGCAGACCTGCTTCACCGCCTGTGAAGCAACTCCCCTGCAGGTAGGGAGCTGGGGGCTCGAACCAGGATCCTTCCACAGGTCCTTGCGCTTTGTGCCACCTGCACTTAACCCGCTGTGC
This sequence comes from Erinaceus europaeus, assembly GCF_950295315.1. Taxonomy (NCBI): domain Eukaryota; kingdom Metazoa; phylum Chordata; class Mammalia; order Eulipotyphla; family Erinaceidae; genus Erinaceus; species Erinaceus europaeus. Next base: position 45,300,158 of record NC_080180.1, on the reverse strand, counting down.
TACCGACCGACTCCCTTCTTTCTCTCTTTCATAATCACTAAATGAATATATATCTTCCCCCTTCACATTTGTGGTACAAATGTCGGTGAGAATATGAGCAAATAGGATTCTCATATGTTTTAGGTGGAAGTCAAACCAAATAAAGCTGCTAAGTAGAAGAGAATAAAATAAACATTACTGCCCCTCCCTCAAAAAAAAAAAAAAAAAAAGAAAGCTGATGAGTAGAAAACTTTTAGGGCATAGTGACCAGGGGTCTTGTATTGAGGGGAAGGTGTTTTGAGAGAGAAGTTACCACCCAGAAATAGGAGTGGATACAGGTGTGGCTTAGAAGGTGTAGGTGGGATTTTGGGTTTAAAAGCAGGAGACTAAGCCTATCCGGACTCTCTGGCCCTGACAACAACCATATGTAATTCTCTCTCCTCTTTTTCTCTCATGCTCATTCTGGCATTACCACGTAACGACGTAAGTCTCTACTCTTTTCTTTCTCTATCTCTCTCCTTCTCGTGCCCTAACATATATATGTGTTCAAATAAAAGTTCAATTTACCTAGATAATCATGCTCTCTCCTCAATTCTTTGCTGAGAAAAGTGTGTGAGGGACTTGTGGAACTGGGGATGCAAGCACTGGTCTTCCCTTCTCTCCTTCCCCTGTAATAGGTGGGCCGGTGCTTGTTTCCCTAACATTTAAAAAGTTCATCACGCATTATCTCAACAAAGAATTGAGGAGAGAGCATAATTTTCAGGCATTTGAAGCTTTGCTCAGGAAAATGGAGAACATTCACATGTTAGGTAGAGAGAGAGAGAGACAGAGAGAGAGAGAATAGCCCTCTACTCACATCTTGATGGGAAGCCCAGGTAGGTAGAGAGAGAAAAGCAAAAGAGCTCTTACCCACACAGTAACCTAGGCAAAGAGAGAGACCATGTCCACAGGTCTAGTTTATAACACCCAAGCCTGCCCTTCACTTTCCAAACCACACCTGTCACCACTTCCATTTCCTGGCGATACCCTCCAGATCCCTTCTGTCCCTCAACAGTCTGACCCAGCTTCACTAATGACACTTGAATAGGAAAACACCTGTGCCTAGTTTGTTGAGGCAGAAGCTAATCTTTCTCTACCTTCTAGGTGTTCACAACTGGAAAATATTTGAATTAATGCAGTAATGATTAGCCAGAGAATTAATTAAATGCTTACAGATATCGATAGGTTAAAGAACTCCTGTTCTGGTCGGCATAGTGAGGTTATATACACACAGTTTTTACAAAGAGGCTAATACGTTTCAGACGGGAAGACAGAACAAGGAAACTTTGCAATTATCGGAGGAAATTTGGTGGGTTATTTACATACGAAAACAGACCTTTCAAACATTAGTCTGCTGGTATTTTATAAATTGTATTTCTTATTTGTAGGAAAATAAATAATTGTGCAAATCATTATTTTTGGATGTACTGTTTCTCAATTTCCTTGAATTCAGAATAACCCCTGTAGCAGCATTATAGTGTGACACAACTTGGGGACACACACACACACACACACACACACACACCAGAGCACTGTTAACTTTGGTTTATAATAGTACTTGGGATTGAATCTGCCACCTCAGAGCCTCAGGTGTTAAAGACTTTTGCATAACTACTATGCTACCACCCCAGCCTACAGAAACCTGCCTTTTGTTCTAATGAGGCTCATGGAAAGGGGTGTGTGAATGTGTTCATTACAGTATTCCTTTGATCACAAAGTATGAATCATCCCATGTACCCATTTATGGTAAGCCAATGAGGAAAATATGATTAAAATGTTAATAAATAACAAAATAGCCATTCAGAATCACTAACCATGAAAAGAATCATAACATAATGCCATTGCTATGATTTTAAATGTACCCAAACTAAATAGTTTACAACTTGCACACATATGTGCATATCCAAAAAAAAAAAAAAACCTCATATGGTAAAGGGGAAATAAGGATGCATTTGGTGGTGGTGGATAAAGGAAGAAAAAGTAGATCAATAGAGGAAGAAATGTAAATAGTCCAATAAAATAACAGGAATGAACTCAAGAGTATAGGCCCTATATCTGAGCTCCCCAACCACACTCACCTGTGACCCCTCATCCTTAGTTAAACATACACACACACACACACACACACACACACACACAGTAAAACAAAAAGCCAGCATAAAAATTTGGGATTAGCTGAAAACATTATTCTTGCATACACTAGAACATTATAAAGCTGTTTATTGAGTGCTGGTAGGAAACCATATCAAATGCCCACCATTATACAACCATAACCAAATTCTGAACTGTGAGAGGCACTGCGTGGTTATAAAGAAAAGAAAAACAAACTAAGAATATATAAATATTGGGTGGGAGGTGGAAGTACTAAGCAGATACTTACCATGGGGAGACAAAAGGCTGTACCCATGTCAGCAACTATCTTGAAAAAAACCATTCTTTCCCCCAATAAGATAATTTTAAAAGGCATATATACAGAGTCGGGCAGTAACACAGCAGCTTAGGTGCACCTGGCACAGAGTGCAAGGACCGGCAGAAGGATCCCAGCTCGAGCCCCCGGATCCCCACCTGCAGGGAAGTCGCTGCACAAGCGGTGAAGTAGGTCTGCAGGTGTCTGTCTTTCTCTCCTCGTCTCTGTCTTCCCCTTCTCTCTCCATTTCTCTCTGTCCTATCCAACAACGAAGACAGACAACAATAATAATTACAACAATAAAGCAACAAGGACAACGAAAGGGAATAAATAAATAATAAAAAGACATATATGAACAAGATTCTGTGTCCAGTGTCAGTTTACAGAAACTCTAGAAAGTCACAGAAAAAAAAATGATGACAGCGACTGATTCTCAGAAAGATGACTAGATGCCTGACAGCAGGGAGAGAAGAGATTTATGTTTTATGCTTTCTAATTGTTTTTGTTCTGTTGTCTTTACCAATTCATTCTCATAAATAAATGCACAGTTAAAGGCCTGGAGAAATAGCATAACAATTATACAAACAAGACTTCTATACCTGAGACCCCAGAGGGGCTCAATCTCCGGTATCACCATAAACCAGAGCTGAGCCGCACTCAGCCTAAATAAATAAATATGCGCACTTAAAAAATACAAATTAAAAAATAGTGAGATTTTGGTTAAAATGGCAAATGGAAGTAACAACGATAGGGCTTCTGTGAAATCAGAAAGTCAAAAAAAAAAAAAGACCACTTACTTCAAAACTCATTTGCTATTCAAATACAGCAGATGTGATCCATACTCGCAACTTCAAGTCTTTGAAATATTTACTCTATTGTAATCCTTGAATGGTAGGCTCTGGTTTAATTATCAATACTTTAGAATTCAGAGTATTTAGTTAGGTAGTTATAATCCCATTTTAACAGATATATCAGAATTTCTAAAATTATTTTTAGATAACAAGGATCCTGAGATGCTAAGGAATTCAAAGAATTTCTCATGATAATACTCAATATACAGAACAGCTGCAGCTCTGGGGACTTTTCCTATAAAAGAAACATACTGATGTGAGAATCAATTCCATTCCTTCTTTCACCCCTGAGTACTTCAGATATTCACTGTAATCTCAAAGCCATTCACTTAAATTGTACCTGATAAGCTGTTAATTCATTGCTCTCTAGCACCTTCAAAGGCTTCCCATCAAAGAGCTCCCAATTGTTTAGTGGAGGACAGTTTCTTTTCTAAGGTTCTCTATACAACTCACTTAACTCACAGAGATCAATTCCATCTTGCAACAATTGTACAAAAACTTTAAAACTATAATAGGCCTTTCTAGAGCAGAATCTATAATTAATGGAGCATAACAGATAGCCCTTACTCAAGGGTTAGAAGTTGATTTATATCAATCACACCAGGACCTTACTGAAAACAATAACGTTCCCCATTGTGCCTTTAGAAGTTTACAGGAACAGGAGAGAAGAAAAAAAGAAACTTTAGGGCCATGGGAATTAGAGCACAGTGGTACCACCATAAGTCAGAGCTGAACATGGCTCCTGGTCTCTGTTGTAAAAGACAAAAATAAATAAATAAAAATTTTTTAAATATAGTAAAAAATTAGAACAACTTTAGTATAGATTTATACTTCTCCAGATTTGGCTACCAAAATTTTAAATTATGAGACTGTTTAACACTATATTTTTATAAAAGACATAAATAATTCTTTTTAAAGATCTATGTATTTGTTTTCATAAAAGAAAATAAGAAATCTACACACAGAGAGAGAATAAAAAACAAAAACAGAAACAAAAACAAAACCAGAGCACTGTTCAGCTCTAACATATGGTGATGCTGGGAATGAATCTGGAGTTTCTGGGCCTTAAGCATACAAGTCCTGTGCTAGAACATTGAATCTGTCCCTGAGAACAATTTGTTTACTCTTAAAATGTTTTTCATGCTCAATTATTTCGGAAACAAATGCTAACATAGATAATAACTAGCAATGTGGCGTGTATGACATTTATAGAACTTAGGGAGCCAGCCACTTAAGACCACTAACAATGGTAATATTTTCAAAAGGAAATACTCTGAAGGAAAGAATCCCATATGTTTGGATAGATTAGTAGCAAGCACAATGGTACCCTCAACTTTTTCACTTAACAAAAGCAATCAAAATTAAAACACTGCCAGATAAACGGGAAATAATCAGTGGTTGCTCTTTCTTTTACAAAGCCTAGAGATCAGACATTAAGAGAAATGGCTGAGCACAGAGCTTGCAAATTCGAGGAGTCAAGAAGTGGTAGCTTAATCTCTCTTTTCGTCACGAAATAAGCAAAGCTTATGATTAGTCCTGTTAGATAAACTGGTCTTTGTGGGCCACCTGGGTGGTGTGTGTTACAAGTATCCATCACTGCCATTGTAGCCTGGTAGTGCAGAAGCAGACGTAGACAGGTAATGGGTAACTGAATAGGCACCCTAGTGTTCCAATGAAACTATTCACAAAAGCAGGAGGTAGGTCAAAAACAGTTTGCTGAGTTGGGCAGGGGCTACTTCAGGTCTATTTGATAGAGAGAAATAACTCATACAGGCATGGTGAGGAGAAAATAATAATAATGCAAAGGGTTAAATATTGCCAGCCAAAGGGTTTTAGGATTGAGATGCCCTTGAACCATGGAGGCAACTTCATCCTTTTGATGCTGTTTTGACATGTCCCTGTACTAATGTACAGTAATCCTACTGGACCCTCAGATATGTTTAGTTATAAGTGGTAGATGACTTCATCTTTTTATTATACAATGTATTGCCTTATAAAGAATTTATGAGAAACCCATAGTATATTGAATATTTTATTATTCTGTTGTTATTAGAATATTTTATATGAAGGGTAAGTATGTGATAAAAATGCATGATGGAAATCTGAGAGAAAGAAATGCTTTTGATATGGATAAAAAGATACGTTGATCTAATCACTGAATTGCATTTGCTTAAATGAAAATTAAATGAATTCTTTTGTTATATGCTTATATGAATAAATGAATGCACAAATGAATGTTGAAAGCTTGTATGCTGAAGTTAAGAGAGCTAGAAATAACTGTAGAAGAGCAACTTTTTTGGGAGTCGGGCAGTAGCGCAGTGGGTCAAGCGCACACCATGCAAAGCACAAAGACCTGCGTAAGGATCCTGGTTCAAGCCCTCCGCTCCCCACCTGCAGGAGGGTCGCTTCACAAGCAGTGAAGCAGGTCTACAGGTGTCTATCTTTCTCTCCCCCTCTCTGTCTTCCCCTCCTCTCTCCATTTCTCTCTGTCCTATCCAACAACGACATCAATAACAACAACAATAATAACTACAACAATAAAACAACAAGGGCAACAAAAGGGAATAAATAAATTTTTAAAAAAAAAGAAGAGCAACATTTTTTTTCTTAAATCCATTTCAATTTCTTAGGGAGAAGTGAAGTCTTTGTATGTTGTGAATGGGAAAGCCCCTTAAACCCACTGCAGTTTCATCTTTTAATATCCAAGTTAAGGAAAAAAAAAATTAAAAAAAGAACTAATATAACCATCAATAACTGGAAGTTCACCAAGATGAACACACGGCATTACCGTAAGTGAAGACCACAGGTCAAGCCCTGGCCTCCACCTTCATTGGGGAAACTTCACAAGATGTGGTGCCGAGCTACAACTGTCTCTTCTTCAATCTCGCTCCCCCCTCCCCCCGGCTCTACTCTTGTCCCTCAGTCTCTATCAGAAAGTAAAAAAGAGGGTTCGGTGGTAACACTCATCTAGTTTAGCAGACATATACATGCAAGACTGTTTCTTTTGGGCTTTTTTTTTTATTAAAAAATACCAACAAGACCATAAGATAAGAGGGTTATAATTCTACACAATCCCACTACCAGAGTCCATATCCCATCTCCTCCCTTGAAAGCTTTCCTATTGTTTATCTCTCTGGGAGCATGAACGCAGGATCATTATGGGGTGCAGAAGGTGGAATGTCTGGCTTCTGTAATTGCTTCTCCACTGAACGTGGACATTGGCAAGTCGATCCACAATCCCAGCCTGTATTGGACCATTTTTAGCCAACACACATAGACTTAAGTCTGCTGATCATCTCCAGTTCTGCCCAGGAGAACAAACTAAAAAATATTCTGGGGGAAGTGGGGCAGTAGTGCAGTGGGTTAAGCGCATGTGGAACAAAGTGCAAGGACTGGTCTAAGGATCTTGGTTCAAGCCCCCGGCTCCCCAACTGCAGGGAAGTCACTTCACAGGTGGTGAAGCAGGTCTGCAGGTGTCTATCTTTCTCTCCCCCTCTCTGTCTTCCCCTCCTCTCTCCATTTCTCTCTGTCCTATTCAACAATAATGGCATCAATAATCAACGACAATAATAACTACAACAATGAAAAAACAATAAGGGCAACAAAAGGGAATAAATATATAAAGTAAAAAATATTTTTTAAAAAAGAAACAATTCTAGGGAGTCAGGTGGTAATGCAATGGGTTAAACGCACGTGGCGCAAAGCACAAGCACATGAGGAAGGATCCAGGTTCCAACTGCCAGCTCCCCACCTGCAGGGGAGTCGCTTCACGCGCGGTGAAGTAGGTCTGCAGGTGTCTATCTTTCTCTCCCCCTCTCTGTCTTCCCCTCCTTTCTCCATTTCTCAGTCCTATCTAACAACAACAACATCAAACAACAACAATAACTACAACAATAAAAAAACAAGGGCAACAAAAGGGAAAATTAAATTTTTAAAAAACTTAAATAAAGACAAAGAAACAATTCTGAGGGGACCTGTCTGTGTGTACTCTGCTGAGCACATGGGTTACTAAACCCCAGGAGTAACTCTGGATACAAAAACAAACAAACAAAATTAATTAATGTTTATTTTCTACATCTCGAGTTGACCTTTTAAAAATCCTCCTATTATGTTTTCTCTTGAGATTTTTTTTTTTTTTGGATGGTGAATCTGAACTCAAGTTTTATTTAGCAAGTGAGAGTTTATATAGCCTTCAGCCTTACATAAACAATATCTGGAACAAAGCTCATTTTTTGATTAGATGGCCTTGCAGTTTTACACAATAATGTCCTTATGGGGTGATGCATTTCTTTTTTTTTCTTTTTTATTTAAGAAAGGATTAATTAACAAAACCATAGGGTAGGAGGGATACAATTCCACACAGTTCCCACCACCCAATCTCCATATCCCACCCCATCCCCTGATAGCTTTCCCACTCTCTATCCCTCTGGGAGCATGGACCCAGGGTCATTGTGGGTTGCAGAAGGTAGAAGGTCTGGCTTCTGTAATTGCTTCCCCGCTGAATATGGGCGTTGACTGGTCTGTCCATACTACCAGTCTACCTCTCTCTTTCCCTAATAGGATGGGTCTCTGGGGAAGCGGAGCTCCAGGACACATTGGTGGGGTCTTCAGTCCAGGGAAGCCTGGCCTGCATCCTGATGACATCTGGAACCTAGTGACTGAAAGAGAGTTAACATACGAAGCCAAACAAATTGTTGAGCAATCATGGACCCAAAGCTTGGAATAGTGGAGAGGAAGTGTTAGGGGGGTACTCACTGCAAACTCTAGTGTACTTCTGCTTTCAGGTATATATTTTGTAGTAGTTTACAGATACGTGTGAACATATGCTCTCTCTCACAGAAACTGGTGTATATCTAGGTTTTGGGACTTTGTTAGAAAGTGAACCATCTGAGATGGAATTAGAGTATACTATGAAAGGAAAGGAAAGTGAAGCATGTTGAGGTGCCAATCTTTATGTTGGTTGGGTTGTGATCAGCAGATGCAATATTATTTGATATGGATTGGGAGAGGCATAGGGAAAGTGGGCCCTATACTCAACTTGTGGCCCTATACTCAACTTACTCAACTCATCTTTATCTTTCTGACTTAGCTCACTTCACATAATTCCTTCTAGCTCTGTCCAAGATGGGTCAGAGAAGGTGGGTTCATTGTTCTTGATAGCTGCATAGTATTCCATTATGTATATATACCACAGCTTTCTCAGCCACTCATCTGTTGTTGGGCACCTGGGTTGCTTCCAGGTTTTAGCTATTATGAATTGTGCTGCTATGAACATAGGAGTACACACCTCTTTTTGGTTGGGTGTTATGGAGTCCTTGGGGTATAATCCCAGGAGAGGAATTACTGGATCATATGGAAGGTCCATGTCTAGCCGTCTGAGAGTTTTCCAGACTGCTCTCCACAGAGGCTGGACCAATTTACATTCCCACTTGCAATGTAAAAGGGTTCCTCTCTCCACACAACCTCTCCAGCATTTGTTGCTGCTGTCCTTTTTGATGTATGCCATTCTTACAGGAGTGAGGTGGTATCTCAGTGTTGTCTTAATTTGCATTTCTCTGACAATCAGTGACCTAGAGCAGTTTGTCATATGTTTGTTAGCCTTTTGGATCTCCTCTGTAGTGAATGTTTTGTTAATATCCTCTGCCCATTTTTGGATGGGGTCATTTGCTTTTTTGGTGCTGAGTTTGCTGAGCTCTTTATATATTTTGGTGATTAGTTTCTTGTCTGATGTATGGCATGTGAAGATCTTCTCCCATTCTGTGAGGGGTCTCTTTGTTTGTTTAATAGTTTCTTTGGATGTGCAGAAGCTTTTCAATTTGATGTAGTCCCGTTGGTTTGTTTCTGCTTTAGTCTTCCTTGCAATTGGGTTTGATTCATCAAAGATGTCCTTGAGGTGTAGGTGGGAAAGTGTTTTATCAATGTTTTCCTCTACTATTGATTGTTTCTGGTCTGACATCTAGGTCTTTGATCCATTTGGAGTTGATTTTTGTTTCTGGTGAGATAAAGTGGTTCAATTTCATTCTTCTGCATGTTACAATCCAGTTTTCCCAGCACCATTTATTGAAGAGAGCCTCCTTTTCCCATTTAATCCTTTGGGCCCCCTTATCAAAGATTAGATGTCCATAGTTGTGGGGATTTATTTCTGGTCTTTCAATTCTATTCCACTGGTCTGTGTGCCTATTTTTGTTCCAGTACCATGCTGTTTTGATGATGATGGCTTTATAATATAGTATAAGGTCTGGGAGTGTGATGCCTCCATTTCTGTTTCTTTTCCTTAAGATGGTTTTGGCAATTCAAGGTGTTTTCATTTTCCAGATAAATGATTGTAGTGTTTGTTCTATTCTCTTAAAGAAGCTTGGTGGAACTTTGATGGGTATTGCATTAAATTTGTATATGGCTCTGGGGAGAATGTTCATTTTGATGATATTTATTCTTCCAATCCATGAGCATGGGATATCTTTCCATTTCTTGGTATCAGTTTCTATTTCCTTGAGTAGTGACTCATAGTTTTCAGCATACAAGTCTTTCACTTCTTTGGTCAACTTTATTCCTAGGTATTTGACTGATTTTGCTGAAACAGTAAATGGGAGTGATTTCTGGATGTCTTCTTCTTCAGATTTAGTGTTTGCATAAAGAAATGCCACTGATTTTTGTACATTGATTTTGTAGCCTGATACCTTGCTGCATTGCCTAATAACTTCCGGTAGTTTTCTGCTGGATTCTTTAGGTTTTTCTATGTATACTATCATATCATCTGCAAATAGTGAGAGCTTGACTTTTTCCCTTCCAATCTGTATTCCTTTGATTCCTTTCTCTGGCCTGTTTGCTATGGCAAGAACTTCCAATACTATGTTGAAAAGTAACAGTGACAGTGGACATCCCTGTCTAGTCCCTGATCTGAGGGGGAATGCTTTCAGCTTCTGTCCATTGAGTATGATGGTGGCTGTAGATTTGCTATATATAGACTCCACTATCTTGAGGAATTTCCCATCTATTCCCATTTTTTGTAGAGTTTTGAGCATGAATGGGTGTTGGATTTTGTCAAAGGCTTTCTCTGCATCTATTGAAATAATCATGTGGTTTTTGCCTTTGCTTTTATTGATGTGGTATATGACATTGATTGACTTACAGATGTTGAACCAGCCTTGCATTCCTGGGATGAATCCCACTTGGTCATGATGAACAATCTTTTTGATATGTTGCTGTATCTGGTTGGCCAAGATCTTGTTTTATATTTTGGCATCTATGTTCATCAGAGATATTGGTCTGTAGTTTTCCTTTTTTGTTCTGTCCCTATCAGCTTTTGGTATCAGGGTGATGTTGGCTTCATAGAAGGTGGAAGGGAGTATTCCTGTTTCTTCAATCTTATGGAAAATCTTAGGAAGTATGGGTACTAACTGTTTCCTGAAAGTTTTGTAGAATTCATTTGTGAAGCGTCTGGTCCAGGACGTTTGTTGTTGGGGAGGTTCTTAATAACGGTTTCAATTTCTTTGTCTGTGATTGGTGCATTTAGATTTTGTAGTTCTTCTTGGTTCAGTTTTGGAAGTGCATAGGTTTCTAGGAATTGTTCCATTTCTTCCAGATTCTCTAGCTTAGTGGCGTATAGTTATTTATAGAAGTTTCACAGGATTCTCTGGAGTTCTGTGGTGTCAGTTGTGATATCTCCTCCATCGTTTACAATTCTATGAATTTGAGTCTTCTCTCTTTTTTGTTTGGTGAGTCTGGCTAGGGGTTTGTCAATTTTGTTTAGTCTTTAAAAGAACCAACATTTGGCTTCATTGATCTTTTGTATGGTTCTTTTATTTTTGAGGTTGTTTATTTCTGCCTTAACTTTAGTGATTTCTGTCCTTCTGGTTGTTTTAGGGTTCCTTTGTTCCTCTTCCTCTAAGTCCTTGAGCTGTGCAGTAAGGTCGTTCATTTGAGCTTCTTCTTGGTGTTTAATATGTGATTGTATGGCTATAAGTTTCCCTCTCAGTACTGCTTTCGCTGTGTCCCAAATATTTTGATAGGTTGTGTCTTCATTTTCATTAGTTTCCAGGAACATTTGAATTTCCTGCTTGAGTGAATCTCTGACCCAGTGGTTCTTAAGGAGTATGTTGTTTAGTTTCCAAATTCTGTGACTTTCAATAATTTTCTGTTTGTTGTTAAATGTTAGTTTTACTCCACTGTGGTCTGAGAAGATACTTGGGATGATTTCGATGTTCTTGAATTTATTGATGCTGTCCCTGTGTCCTAACATGTGGTCTATCCTTGAGTATGTGTTATATGTATTTAAAAGAAGGTGTATTCCAGTTTTTTGGGGTGAAGGACTCTGAAAATGTCCAAGAGGTCTAGTCTGTCAATCTCTTCATTCAATTCTCTTGTATCGTTGTTGGTTCTCTGCTTTGTTGATCTGTCTAAGTGTGAGAGTGGGGTATTGAAGTCTCCCACTATTATTGTATTACTATTGATGTATTTTTGAAATTCTTTCAGTAGGTGCTTGACGTATTTAGATGGTCCCTCATTGGGTGTATAGATGTTAATGATTGTTAAGTCTTCTTGGATGATTGATCTTCTAATCATTATGTAATGTCCTTGCCTATCTTTTATTACTTTATTTAATTTAAAATCTATCGTGTCTGAGATGAGAATGGCTGTTCCTGCCCTTTTTTGTGGTCTGTTAGCCTGTATGATAGTTTTCCATCCTTTCACTTTAAGTCTGTGTTTATCTTGTTGTGACAGATGGGATTCTTGCAAGCAGCATATGGTTGGATTCTGTTTTCTGATCCATCCCCCAACTCTGTGCCTTTTGATGGGTGAGTTTAAGCCATTGACATTTATTGATATTATGGACTTAATGTACTGTAGTGCCATTGTTCAAAAAAAAATTTTTTTTGTTTGCTCTGTTATACCAGTATGATAGTGATGTTGTTGTTTATAAGGGGTCTTTTAGAACCTCTTTCAGGGCTGGTTTGGTGATGGTTGCCTCCTTTAACTGTTGTTTGTCTAAGAAGGTTTTGATCCCTCCATCTAGTTTGAATGAGTCTAGCAGGATATATTATCCTTGGTTGAAACCCTTTTTCATACAGGGCTCGATAGATATCTTGCCATTCCCTTCTGGCTTTTAGAGTTTGAGTGGAGAAGTCTGCAGATAATCTTATGGGTTTTCCCTTGTATGTGACTTTTTGTTTCTCTCTTGCAGCCTTTAGGATCCTTTCTTTATCCTTACTTCTTCTCATTGTGACTATGATGTGTCTTGGTGTCTTCAGGTCTGGGTTGATTCTGTTTGGTACTCTCTGGGCCTCTTGAATCTTGATGCCCTTTCTGTTATTCAGGTCTGGGAAGTTTTCTTGTATTATTTCCTGTAGAATGTTTGCTTCCCCTTCCTCTCTTTCTTCCTCTAGCAGGCCAATTATACGAATGTTACTTCTTTTGAGATCATCCCATATGTCTCTATTGTTGTTTTCAGTGTCTCTCAATCTCTTTTTAAGCTCTTTCACCTCTTTCTTCGTTTTCTCTAACTCATCCTCTGTCTGACTAATTCTGTTTTCTGCTTCTGTTAGTCTGCTTTCCCTTGCCTCAGCTTCTTTCTTCATTACAGCTATTTCAGCTTTCAGTTCTCTAATTGCCTCAAGATAATCAGTATTTTTCTTGGGGGGTCTCAACTGTTGTTTCCCTAATACTGCCATTCCTTTTCTCCAATGTTGTTTTCATTTCTGTGATTAATAAGTTTATTATTGCTTGCATACTTTTCTTATCTATGGTTACTTCTGGCTGATTTGTAGTTTCTTCTGGGCTCTTGTCTTCATTCATTGGAGTAGCAGTTTTATTTGTTTTTGATCTACCCATTTTTTGATTTATGTGTTTCTTTTTTTATGCTTTGTTGTTCCTCAACAAAGCATAAAAAAACTTGTTGTGTCTTGAGTACAAGCAACACTGTACTAAATACCTTTATGACAATTGCACTCACCAATCTCAGGAATTACAGTAGCAACTGAAGCAAGTATTGAAGCAGTTTAATCACTACCAGTTAGCCAAACAATTTCTCCAGTCCGTGAAAAAATAGTAACCAAATCCCAGTGAAGAAGAAAGAGAATAGAAAGAAGGGATAGCAAGAATAGACAGTTAAGTGAATCTACTATCCATTGTATATTCTAGGGGTAACAAGAGGGGAAATGGAAGTAGAGCAGAGATACACACATAGAGAGTCCACTCTGAGTCAGATTTCTTCCCCAAAATAATTCACAAATTCAGAAAGGCAAAGAAGAAGGAAGGAAGAAGTGCATGACAAGATAAAAAAAAAAAGAGACAAGAGAGAGAACAGAGAAAAGATATGAAAAAGAGCTGTAATTAAAAAGCAGTGAAAGGAAAGGTTTTTTTATTACTTTATTTTTAATTTAATTTAATTTAATTTTTTTAATTAGCTAGGAGGAGGAGGGAGGGGAGAGTCTGTAGAGGAGGTAGGATTAACAAGACAAGTTCCTCCCACAATAGATAAGATGCCCACTACCCTAGCAATGAAAGATATCCTAAGAGTTAATTCTGATCAACCTAAAGGGGGGGGGGGGGGAGGAGATATATGCCTTAAAAAAAAAACCCTGTCCCAGATTACCTCAAACCTGGTGATCAGAGGCAGCTGATTGTTAAGAAAGAGAAAAAAAAAAAAAAAAAAAAACCTCAGGACTAGACCAGGATAGCTGAAATAGACAGTTATGCAAATCTACTATCCACTGTATATTCTAGGGGAGGCTAAAGGAGGAAGGGATGTTGAGCAGAGATACTCGCAATGAGAGTCCAACTCTGAGTCAGAATTCTTCCCCAAAATAATTCCCAAATGTGTATCAGTAAATTCAAAAAAGCACACTGTTAGGTGGTGTGGGGGATGGGGTCTCTGGCTTTGGAAGCTGTAGGATTAAGGAAGAAAGGATGGCAAGAATGAGAAAAAGAAAAAAAAGATAGAGAGAAAAATGAAAAAGATAAGAAAAAGAACAGTCAAAAAAGAGCGGTGAAAGGAAAGAGTTTATTTATTTATTTTTAATTATTTAATTAGCTATGTAGGGTGAGGTGGGGGGTGGCTACTTAGAAAGAAAAAAGGCCAGAGGTTTCAGAAGGGTATAGACTTAGAATGAATGATACTCCCTGGTGGGACAGGAATTTTGGTAAAGAAAGGGGCTCAGCAGGGGAGCCTGCTAGGAGCTGGTCCCCAGGGACTGGTTATGGGGGAGGGGGGGAAGAGGTGTGCTTAATAATTTAAAAGAAAGAAAATTTTTTTTCCTTTTTTCCTACTCTACATTTTAACCCAAATTAAGTTATAGTCACCTCCTTGGTGTCACTGCTAGGACCCCTTATTGACTGGCCTACTAAAGGCAGAAAAATGGGTTTCCAGAAGATGTGGTCAGAGCTCAAGCTACTAGCAGCTTCTCAGTCTGCCATCTTCCGGGAACCCTCTCTTGAGATTTTTATGTAAGGGCCAGGAGGTGGCGTTCCCAGTAAAGCATATATTAACAATATGTACGGATATAAATTCAAGCCCCTGGTCCTTCCCTGCAGATATGGAAGTTTCAGAAGCTGTGAAGCAGTGATATGGTTGTCTCTCTCTCTATCTCTCCATTCCCTTTCAACTTATCTCCCTCTAGAGAAAATAAATAAATAAATAAATAAAAGGTTTTTAAAAAAAGGTTACAAGATACATACAGTGATTGTTTAATAGGATTAGAGGCACAATGAACATTGCAAGATTTCTTCTATCCTATATTTCTTCACCCTGGCATTTTCATTCTCTATAATAAATAGCTATCTCTCTGCTATAGTTACAAAATTTATTGGATAGAAACAGAAACTGAGAGGGTAGGAGAGATTGGGAGAGAAAGAGAGAGACACCTGCAGCCCTGCTTCACCACTCACAAAGCTTTCCCCCTGCAGCTGAGGACCAAGGTCTTGAACCTGGGTCCTTGCGTGTTATAACATGTACACTCAGCCAGGTGCACTACCACCAGGCCTCCACGTATGTATCTTTCTATCTCCCCTTCTCTGTCAATTTCTCTCTGTCCTATCCAATAAAATGGGAGAAAAAAAAGCCCACGAGGAGCAGTGGATTCATAGTGTGAGCACCTAGCAATAAACCTAAAGGCAAAAAAATAAATAAAAATAATTAAGATTAAAACAAATCCTGCAAACACGATGAATTATGCAGTGCATTACAGCTTATGCCTTCAACTGAGCCCAAGTCCAAAACTGTAAGAATTAAAAGATGACAAAGAAATTGTCAGTGTGCTAGGTAGGAGCAGGGCTTCTGGGACCTTTCCTGGTGTTAGCTAAAGGGAAGAGAGTAGGGTTTTCACCTTCATCAATATAACTAAAAGAGTGATTATTATCATCCTTTCTAACTTAGTATCCTTCTTCCTTCTGACACACACCATATGGTGCAGGTTTTTTTTTTAAACTGGGGAATTAATGTTTTACATTCAACAGTAAATACAATAGTTTTTACATGCATAATATTTCCCAGTGCAGGGATTTTTATGTATTCATGGCCTGTCTGAGCAACACTCAGGCACAAATACGGCCCTCCATGTAACCAAGAGAAACTATAGAGGAGGGAGGAGAGAACAAGTCAGGACATTATAATCCTGTCAAACACTGCCCTTTCTGCAAGTGAACAGAGAATCCGTTCTCTCTCAAACAAGGTTTCCCATTGTCCACAGATGTCTGTTTGCTAAAAACAAGAGAAAACATTCCCTCTCCGTGTACCACAGGAAGCTATATGTAGACAAAAATTAAATCTGGTCTCCGTGGAAAGAATTTTAGCAACAATAGAAGCTTGAGTTCTTTCCAGCTGAGGGGGGGGGCATGTGTGTCCTCATAAACTGGGTGAGAATAAGACTCTTTCACTGTGCGTAGTGCTTTTGTGCTCACTCACACACAAAGTTGCAGGCATCACTCTGAATTATGGGAAAAAATGAGTTTCTTCTTACACTGCAATGCTCTAGTACTCAGTACCACTGGTAGAGCATTATTACTATTATTATTTGAAGATTAAATGTTTCCGTAGTTTTTGTGCTATTATGTGGAATCTAAAACCAAGGTCATGCTGCTTCAGCTTTACCCACTGTTTAACCAAGAAGAAGCCTTTTGGCAGAAGCACCTGTTCACTGCAGGCTGAACTAAATTGGTCCAAAGAAGAGAAAATGGTGCTGTGAGATGATAGGATGAAACTACAGAGCACACACCTCAGTAGTCAGCCTCTAGGTGGGTTTTCATTAACACATTGAGCCTGCCTCTTCACATAGACATAATGCCAATACTGCAAATCCATCAGTTGCACAACATTCACCTTGAACCTCCCCAAACCCATGTCGTCTCTGTGTTTTAGTTTTGATAGTGACTACAATGTCTTCCAAAGCTGAAAAGCATCTTAATGTCACAAAACTCAAAAGCATCTTCACTTCATTCCTCTTGTTCATTCCAAATTCACAAGACAGCTGCCTTTTAGCATTTCCTGCTTCTCCAACTATGACTTGAATTCAGACTTTCTACATCTCTTACCTGGAAAGTCACATTAACCCTCTAAATTAGTCTCCCAGTCTTTACTTTTCCCCTATTTTTATATCTCCTTCACAAAACTGCCATACATGTCCTCTTAAGTAAATCTTAGAATTGATGATATTTCATGCCCCCCTTCGGAAAAATGAGTCCTTACAACCCACTTATTTGAGGAAATTTGTTTCAACTTGTGCTAGGAAGCTTTAAAATAATGGTGGGAATATATAAAGATAAAAGATATAGGAACAGGGGCTGGGTGGTGGCACACCTGATTGAGTGCACATGTTATAGTGCACAAAGGCCCAGGTTCCAGCCCCTAGTTCCTACCTGTAAGGGGATAGCTTTATGAGTGGTGAAGCAGAGCTGCAGGTGTCTCTCTGTTTCTCTCCCTTCTATCACCTCCTTCCCTCTCAATTTCTGGTTGTCTCTAATAATTAAAGATAATTCAAAAAACAAAAAAAAATTTTAAAGATATAGGAATGAATTATAAAAAATGTCAAAACTGAGTTGGAAATTAGTTCAGCTGATAAGGTTTTTGCCTTGAATTGGCACTACAGCACTGAGGAAGCACAGCTGCTATGGATCTCTCTCTCTCTCTAAGATAGTGAAAAGTTTGGTCTGAGAGTCTGAAATCACATATATGTGAGCCTCCTGCATTGAAAAATGAAAAAGTACTTAAAAAACTTTAAAAACAATTTTACTTCAAATCTTATTTTGCATTTTGCTGAAGTTTATTAAACTTCCTATATGAAATAATCCTATTTAGAGAATGTGAAAACATATGCCCCTGCATACTTTTACAAAAGCAAAGAAAGAAATCTGAAGTGAATATAATTAGTATGTACATGGGGAAATGTAAATCAGATAAAAGTTCTGCTTTTCCTGAATTCAAAAACTGTAATGTAGTTTTTATAAGAGAATAGCCTCCTCTTGGGAAATATATATTATAGTATCAATAGGTAAATTAGTGTAACATATATGACTTATTCTTTTTTTTCTTTTTTATTTATTTAAGAAAGGAGACAATAACAAAATCATAGGATGGGGGGGTACAATTCCACACAATTCCTGCCACCCAATCTCCATAACCCATCCCCTCCCCAATAAGCTTTCCCATTCTCTATCCCTCTGGAGGCATGGACCCAGGGTCATTGTGGGTTGCAGAAGGCAGAAGGTCTGGCTTCTGTAATTGCTTCCCCGCTGAACATGGACATTGACTGGTCGATCCATACTCCCAGTCTGCCTCTCTCTTTCCCTAGTAGGGTGGGTCTCTGGGGAAGCAGAGCTCCAGGACACATTGGTGGGGTCTTTAGTCCAGGGAAGCCTGGCCGGCATCCTGATGGAATCTGAAACCTGGTGGCTGAAAAGAGAGTTAACATACAAAGCCAAACAAATTGTTGAAGAATCATGGACCCAAAGGTTGTAATAGTTGAGATGAAGTGTTGGGGGGTACTCACTGTTATTTTTAATTGGTTCAGACTAAAATGATAAAAAAGAATTTATATGTGTGAGAAAAAGAGTAGTAAATCAATTTTGCAAGATATTAAATATTGGTCAATCAAAGTTTGAATCATTTTCCTGAAAAAAATTTGTGTCACTTTTTGCAGCTGAGGACCATAGAGAAGAATTGCCCAGATCCACAATCTATTTCTTTTCACTAACAACTTAAAACAGTGAGGACTTAAATGTTTGGAATAGAACTAAAACAGACCTACTAGCTATCTTCAAAATGGAGACCCCCAAATCTTCGTCTGCAATATTCCAGCCTTTAGGTTCATGATTAGTCAACAATTTGTTGGGCTTTATATCTTAACTCTTTTTTTTCATCCACCACCTTCCTACCATCATCAGATGCTACCACGATGCCAACTGAACTTCCCTGGGCAGACGACCCCACCAATGTGTCCTGGAGTGTCGCTTCCCCAGAGCTCTGCCCCACTAGGGAAAGAGAGAGACAGGCTGGGAGTATGGATCGACTTCCCAATACCCATGTTCACCAAATAAGCAATTACAGAAGCCAGACCTTCCACCTTCTGCACCCCACAATGACTCTGGGTCCATACTCCCAGAGGGATAAAGAATAGGAAAGCTATCAGGGGATGGGATGGGATCTGGAGTTCTGGTGGTGGGAATTGTGTGGAGTTGTACCCCTCTTAAACTATGGCTTGGTCAGTGTTTCCTTTTTATAAATAAAACTTTTTTTAAAAAGTGATGACTTACTAGTAATTACGGAGTAGGAAAGACTAGCAGTGTTTTAGTAAAATACCTGTGTTTTGGCATGTCATATGTTTAGTTCTTCTTCTTCTTCTAGCGTTTGCCCTTCTTCCGTAGCCAGTTAATGGCTTTGAAAGTGACTAGGATCCATGTGGATTCAGTCGGCTAGGAAGGATCGTCAGTTTCCCCAATGAATGGGTACTCACGGGATGCACCACAGGAAGGTCGATCCAATGCATCCCATATGTTTAGTAAGGAGTTACATTAGTTTATTTTTTCTTTGATAGGTGTGTTGCAGCTAGTTCATTGTTATTGCAATCTACTTTCAATTCATTCCCTGCTTATTCGGATTCTTGTGAAATGAATTTCCCTGGGCTTAAAATTTCTTCATCTGCAGAAAAGGACAGTTGGGAAATAACTAAAATACATCTCCAAGGTTCTTTTTCACATGAAGAAATCTCATAGTTTGCTTCCTGTCTTCTTTTTAATGCAGTGTAATTATCTCACCCACAGACTTTTTGTCACAAAGGGAAAAAATGCATTCACTTGAGACTCAGGTGAAATAAAATTTGTTGTCATGCTTGTTCCTTCTTACATGATTTTAATTTCTTAATTGATCTGAGAATTACAAGAATCTTATTATAACCAGGACTCTAAAAAATGCTGGCTCATGCCTTAGATTGTTTAAATTCTTACCCGTTACAGAAAACTGTTGGAATAATTGGTTCCTCGCCAGTTGAATGCTTTTAATTTTTATTATTTCTCCGCACTTGTATAGTGCTTCACTGTTATGAAGCTTTGCGTAAATGCTAATCTGGCATTTGCTAAAAATAATCAGCAGCATGAAAGAATACTGCACAGGACAAAATGCTTTATAGTTGACTACAATCTTTCCAATGCATTATTTTAAGTGTTTTGCAAATCACTGGCAAAATAAGGTAAAAGGCTAATATATTTTCTCTTCTTTCTCCTCCCCAAGGGGGATTTGAAAAGAACTAAGAGCAGTGCTGCTGAGAGTCTGAATGAAACCAACCTCTGACAGAAACTGGAGTCAAACTGAAATTCATAGAGCCTGAGAGGTTAGATGGCAAGAGACTCACAGATCACTTATTGCAGTAGATGCGATAGCACAGGAAATTAATAGACAATTGTTTGATTCTTTTTTTTTTATTGCTGGGCTTCAATGCCTTTTTTTTTAACCTTTTTTTGTCTTCTTGTCTTCTTCCTTTTTTTTTTTTTTTTACAGGGAAGGGAGAAGTTGACAGGGTTGGGAGATAGGAAGGGAGAGAGAAAGATAGACACCTGCAGACTGTTTCACCACTTGTGAAGCATACCTCCTGCAGGTGGGGAGCGTGGAAGTGGAAGGAGAGTGGGGACTGGAACCCAGGTTCTTGCAGTTGGTGATGTATGCGCTTAACTGGGTGTTCCACCACCCAGCTCCCTTGATCAATAATTCTCAAAGATATTTGGATCCTATGCCATAGGAGAGAGTCTACTTTAGAAAAAAATTAACATTCCAAAATTTAATTAAAAAAAAAAAACACAAGGAGAATGTGAAACCTCAAGCTGCATCACTTAAAAGTAAAATTATCAGTGTCTGCTCCAAGGATGTCACCAAGAAGAGACTGATAAGAGGATGCGAGGTGGCACACCCAGTGGAAGGCACACAACACAGTGAACAAGGATTCAGGTTCAAGCCCCAGGTCCCCACTTGCAGAGGGGAAGATCACAGGCCTGAAACAGAGCTACAGCTGTCTTGCCATGCTCTCTTCCCTTTGCCTCTCAGTTTCTCTCTGTCTCTATACAAAAAAAAAGGAAGGAAAGAAGGGAGGAAGGATGGAAGGAAGGAAGGAAGGAAGGAAGGAAGGAAGGAAGGAAGGAAAGATGGAAGGAAGGAAGGAAGGAAGGAAGGAAGGATGGAAGGAAGGAAGGAAGGAAGGAAAGATGGAAGGAAGGAAGGATGGAAGGAAGGAAGGAAGGAAGGAAGGAAAGATGGAAGGAAGGAAGGATGGAAGGAAGGAAGGAAGGAAGGAAGGAAAGATGGAAGGAAGGAAGGAAAGAAGGGAGGAAGGAAGGAAGGAAGGAAGGATGGAAGGAAGGAAGGAAAGAAGGGAGGAAGGAAGGAAAGATGGAAGGAAGGAAAGATGGAAGGAAGGAAGGAAGGAAGGATGGAAGGAAGGAAGGAAGGAAGGAAAGATGGAAGGAAGGAAGGATGGAAGGAAGGAAGGAAGGAAGGATGGAAGGAAGGAAGGAAGGAAGGAAGGAAAGATGGAAGGAAGGAAGGATGGAAGGAAGGAAGGAAAGATGGAAGGAAGGAAGGATGGAAGGAAGGAAGGAAGGAAAGATGGAAGGAAGGAAGGAAAGAAGGGAGGAAGGAAGGAAGGAAGGATGGAAGGAAGGAAGGAAAGAAGGGAGGAAGGAAGGAAGGAAGGAAGGAAAGATGGAAGGAAGGAAGGAAGGAAGGAAGGATGGAAGGAAGGAAGGAAGGAAGGAAGGAAAGATGGAAGGAAGGAAGGATGGAAGGAAGGAAGGAAGGAAGGAAGGAAAGATAGAAGGAAGGAAGGATGGAAGGAAGGAAGGAAGGAAGGAAGGAAAGATGGAAGGAAGGAAGGATGGAAGGAAGGAAGGAAGGAAAGATGGAAGGAAGGAAGGAAAGAAGGGAGGAAGGAAGGAAGGAAGGAAGGAAAGATGGAAGGAAGGAAGGAAAGAAGGGAGGAAGGAAGGAAGGAAGGAAGGAAAGATGGAAGGAAGGAAGGAAGGAAGGATGGAAGGAAGGAAGGAAGGAAAGATGGAAGGAAGGAAGGAAAGAAGGGAGGAAGGAAGGAAGGAAGGAAGGAAGGAAGGAAGGAGGGAGAAAGGGAAGATGGAAGGGAAATAATTCATGAAAATGATGGTTTCTTGTGCTGGCACCAAGCCCCAGTGATATCAGCAGTGCCAAAAAAAAAAGGGGGGGGTGGAAGGAGGGAGAAGAGGAAAGGAAGAAGGGGAAAAGAGAAAAAGAAGAAGCTGATGGAGGTAGTGCATGAATGACAAGCAAACTGCTAACAGGTAACATCTCACAGGGATTTGTAGGAGAGCAAGCCTTTTCTGAATCAACTCCATTCCACTGTGTGACTTTTCCAACAGTTCCAGACCTGTCCCACTTCCTGGCAGCTCTTAGTGAATCCTGAAATCCCAACAAGGAAAAGCAATCTCTTTACCCCAAAAGCCCAGCAACCCCTCTTCCCATTCAGATCTTCCTACCACTCCTACCTTCTCTAGTTCTGGCTTCCCTCAAATTTATTTATTTATTTATGAGCTTTTAAAGATCTGTTTATTAATGGGAGAGAACCAGAACATCACTCTAGCACATGCAAGTCAGGAGATGAAACTTAGGGCCTCAAGCACCCAAGTTCAGTCAGAGTCCCAATTATTGTGTCACCTCTAGGAACACCTCAACAGTTTTTTAACATTCTCATTCCATTTGGGTTGAATAAAATAGAACAAATCCCCTCCAAGCACTTCAGTGTAAGGTAGGGATGGGGGGGGTGCTACATTTTATAAACTATAAAATTGTATTCTCTAGCAGGCCCCCATAATGAAATTGTATGCATATGTCAATGACGCCACTGTAAAGCATTAACCCACTCATACATGAATACTTTCACATAAAAGTCCTTCTTCTGTAGCAGCATGATAATTTGCCTGGATAGTCTGTGTGCTTTGTCCTACAGCTGACCTAGATTAGAAGCAGGCTCCATGCTCCACAGCACTAGAGGAAGCTTTCCTGTGATGGAATCTTTCCCTTTCTTCTTGTTTCTCTAACTTCCTCTTTCTATCTGAAAAAAAATTAGCTTGGAGTGGTTGAGTACCATTTGTTTATTACCTATAAATAAATAAACACATAAATAATCACTGTTCTTGTCTGGGGAGATAATGTCATGCCTGCATAAAGGACCAGAAAGCTGGATCAGGGAAGAGAGTAGCTGATTTCAGGCTCAGGGAAAAAAAAAAAAAAAAAAAAAACTAGTATAGCCACAGACCTTTTGGAATATAACTAAAATATGCCTACTAGCTAGCTACAAAATGGAGACCCCCCAACTCTTCATCTGCACTACTCCAGCCTTTAGGTTCATGAATGGTCAACAATTTGTTTGGCTTTATATGTTAACTCTCTTTTCAGCTACCAGATTCCAGATGCTACCATGATGCCAACCAGACTTGCCTGGACAGACAACCCCACCAATGTGTCCTGGAGCTCCATTACCCCAGAGCCCCACCCCACTAGGGAGAGAGAGAGACAGGCTGGGAGTATGGATCCACCTATCAACACCCATGTTCAGCGGGGAAGCAATTACAGAAGCCAGACCTTCCACCTTCTGCACCCCACAATGACCCTGGGTCCATATTCCCAGAGGAATAAAGAATAGGAAAGCTATCAGGGGAGGGGATGGGATACGGAGATCTGGTGGTGGGAATTGTGTAGAGTTGTACCCATCTTATCCTATGGTTTTGCCAATGTTTCCTTTTCATAAAATAATAATAATAATCATTGTTCTGTACACCACTCTGCATTAAGAGTGAAAATTATCTTTTTAAGATTGTTAACATCAATTTAAAAAAAAGCTTTAATCAGGATAAAGAAGACATGTGTTGATTTTCAATGCTTTACACATGAAAGCCATATAATATTATAGTTAAAAAGATTTTAATAGCAACTTTAAATACAAATTAACTGTCATTGTCTCAGTCAATAAATTTTAAGTATTTATAGTATTCTGGGTTCTATGGTTAATAAGATGAGTCTTGGGGTCAGGTAGCAGCATACCTGGTTGAGTGCACACATTACCATGTACAAGGATCTAGGTTCAGGTCTGCAGTCCACATCCTCAAAGCAAGAGCTTCACAAACAGTGGTGCAATGCTACAGGTCAGTCTCTCTCTCTCTCTCTCTTTCTCTCTTTCTCTGACTTCTTTCCTCTCAATTTATCTCTGTCCTGTTAGGAAGGAAGGAAGGAAGGAAGGAAAGAAGGAAGAAAGAGAGAGAGAGAAAGAAAGAAAAAGAAAGAAAGAAAGAAAGGTCACTCGGTATAGTAGATTCATAGTGCAGGCACTGAGCCTCAGAAATCATGCTGGTGGCAATTAAAAAAAGTACAAAAACAAGACAAGTCTTTGCTTTCAGGAAACTTCCAAGATAATAAGAATTATATTCAACAAAGCTACAGAACCTAGATATAGACCCAAGCTCATGAGACAGGGCACATGTGCACATGTATCTATAAATTGAAAGATGCTCCTTCTGGTCACTCTCAGGCCACCTCATCATCAGAGGCCCTAGTCAGGGAGTCCTGGGATTCCTGCATAGATATGGTGGGGCCAGACCTCCAACAGATCCCTCTCTCCACCATCACTGAACATCTCCATCAGAAACAATATCATAAACCCTCTTGTGGGCCTCTACAGGACCTTGCCCTCAAGGTAGAACAACAGTGGTAAGGACTGCCCTACTCTCCAAAAGGAGTCTGGGTCAACATACTCTTGACACTTAAGGAAGACAGGTCCTGAAATGAGAGCAGCCTAGAATGTTCCTAGCAATGACCATGAATACAAGCTCAGACCTACAGGAATGCAGAGGTTACAGGGGCCCCTGTACTGAATATGAATAGACACAGGCTCCAAATCAAATTGATGGGGTCTTCAGTTAATGGTATTATTATACTATTCCTATATTTGGAAGATACTCTCTGCCCTGATCCAGCTTTCTAGTCCAACACTAACACCATCTCCCCAGACAATACTTATAACCCAGGCAAAAATTAGTAAAGTCATGGGCCCCTTGGAATATACTTAAAATAGATCTACTAGCTTTTTCCAAAATGGGGACCCCCAAATCTCATCTGCTATATTCTATCCTTTAGGTTCCTGATTATTAAACTGTTTGTTCTGTTTTATATCTTATTGCTTTTCAGCCACCAAGTTGCAGATGCTACACACAACACAATGTCAATCTGACTTCCCTGGGGAGATGACCTCACCAACGTATCCAGAAATCCACCTCTCCAGAGCCACGCCCCACTAGGGAAAAAAAGAGACTGGCTGGGAGTATGGATCGACCTGCCAACCCCCATGTCCTTGTGAAGAAGCAATTACAGAAGCCAGACCTCCCATCTTCTGCACGCCATAATAATCCTGGGTCCATAATCCTAGAGGGATAAAGAGTAGGAAAGCTATCAGTGGATGGGATGGGATACAGAGCTCTGGTGTTGGGAATTGTATGTAATTGTAACCCTCTTAGCCTATAGTCGTGTCAATCATTACTAGATCAATTTAAAAATTAAATTGTCAGGAGTCAGCGGTAGTGCAGCGAGTTAATCACACATGGCACAAAGCACAAGGACCAGTTTAAGGAACCCTGTTCAAGCCCCTGGCTCCCCATCTGCAAGGGAGTCGCTTCACAGGCGGTGAAGCAGGTCTGCAGGTGTCTTTCTCTCCCCCCTCTCCATTTCTGTCCTACCAAACAACGATGACATCAATAACAACAACAATAATAACTACAACAATAAAACAACAAGGGCAACAAAAAGATAATTAAATAAATAAATAAAAATTAAATTGTCTAAAAATCAATTAAAAATTCCCCCAAAAAACATTATGGAGATCCTACTTTCAAAAATTTTTAATAAAAAGATATTAAGCTATAGTGGTTGAAAATTTTATTGTGTTTTAACTATGATGTATATATGCTTGAGTATAGTTTTAATTTTTGTAAAATAACAAGAGATATTATTTTTGGTGGGCCTATGAGACTAGTCTCAGAAATATATATATTGATAATGCTGCTTTCTTATGAAACATGCTATTACTACTCCCACACTGTAATTTACCTTGTTACTCTTAAAAGAGCTTCTATGTATAATATACATATATATATGTGTGCATATATAT
The DNA here is from genome assembly GCF_950295315.1 of Erinaceus europaeus. Lineage (NCBI taxonomy): Eukaryota > Metazoa > Chordata > Mammalia > Eulipotyphla > Erinaceidae > Erinaceus > Erinaceus europaeus. Next base: position 45,274,224 of record NC_080180.1, on the reverse strand, counting down.
ATATATATATATATAGAGAGAGAGAGAGAGAGATTCAGAAGCAATATATTTCTGCTTTGTAGAAATATTTTTATTTCTTGCTATGACACCCAGCCAACTTCAAGTTTTTAGGATTCAGACTTGTAGCTGGTGTTGACAACATTGTTAATCTTCCTACAGAGACATTCAGGGGAAAATTACCAAGGCAGAGTTGGAAAGAAGTCAGCATCATTTTAAAACATGACTTCTGCTCAGACAATATTGTCATTGTCTAAGTGCCAAGGTCTTCTTGGAACTGTAAAAGTTTTCATGATAATCAAGACTCACTGTCTGTTAACCAATAAATTGCTTTTGAGTTCTAAAATATCCACTGTGTTTCTTCATAGAACATGGTATCTCTGAAGGAGAAAATAGCATTATGTTTGAATTATTTCTTAATGAAATTAGGTTTAATTAGAACAGGCTTCACATTAAGGATATATATATATTTTTTATATATATATTTATATATATAATAATATATATTAATTATAATATTATAAAATAATTATAAATAATTATAAATAATTATAATTATAAATAATAATTAATTATTAATTAATAATAATTATAAATAATAATTATAAATAATTATAAAATAATATGTATTAATTAAATATATATATATTATATATATAATATATATATATTTTTTTTTCCTCCAGGGTTATTGCTGGGGCTTGGTGCCTGCACTACTAATCCACTGCTCCTGAAGGCCATTTTTCCCATTTTGTTGCTCTTGTTGTTACCATTGTTTTTGTCATTATTATTGTTGTCATTGCTGTCGTTGTTTCTGGATAGGACAGAGAGAAATGGAGAGAGGAGGGGAAGACAAAGACAGGAAGAAAAAGACACCTGCAGACCTACTTCACTGCCTGTAAAGGGACCCCTCTGCAGGTGGGGAGCCGGGGACTCAAACCAGGTTCCTTATGCCGGTCCTGCGCTTTGCGCCATGTGCACTTAAGCTGCTGTGTTACCGCCCGACCCCCGGTAAATATATTTTTATAAGCTAGAAAGAGAGATAGTTCAATGCATAGTTCCATCACAGGCAATGTTGTGATGGAGCAAATTTCATTCCAAAAATTATTGTAGAAGTAGAAGTGCATTTTAGCAAGATGTGATGTTGAAAGCACATGTGAATATTTGCAATTATGCATTGAATATTTTTCAGATAAAAAAAAAAAAGGTCGGAGATTAGGTGATAGTGCAGCAGGTTAAGCGCATGTGGCACAAAGTGCAAGGGCCCACATAAAGAGCCCCAGCAATAATCCTGGAGGCAAAAAAAAAAAAAAAAGGTCATGTCTGAGACAGGCCACAACTGTCACTTCCACCTGAAACTTGAGAGGAAGCAGAAAAAAATTGCAAAGAGCGAAGTGCAAATAGGTTAAATAGTAATTGGAAGCACGTTGGTAACTAAAGAAATGAAAACCAAGGGGACTAAATTGGAGTCTCTGTCTTAGGAGGAAAATTCAAAAGCCCCTCCCCCCAAATATTGTCATGAAGGGATTTATCTTATCAAAAGTTTGCATCGTCAAGGGTTCAAATCATTCACGAACACGTAATTCATGAATGTTCTCTGAGATGACACAGAAAACCAAAATGGAAGCGATTTGTATATAGGTTCTTAACCCACATAAGTGGCTAAGACAGCTGAGAAAGTGGTTATAGCTCGAGCACTTGCGGCTGTAAGCAATTCAGCAGCAGAGTAATTGTATTAACATTACTGAAACATTTATGAGTCACTCTACAAAAAGGCACATCTAATTTCCTTGCAGTATGGGCTCATTTGATAAAATTGTTGATTTTTTGCTCTGTTCCTTTGATATATTTAATATGACTCACCGCGGTTGAGTAAAACCAACATAAGCTGTTCGTGTAGCATTAATATATTCAGTACGCATTTCCTAGAAAAGGGGTTTTGATACTCATTTTCTATTCAGACATTTTTATTTCCATGTTGAGTTGTATACAAAAAGACTACAATATATTATTACAGGGCACTGATGAGATGCTATTTGATTCTAGTTCCTCTTAACCTATATTAAATAAACACTACTGTGCTGTACACTCCCTTTTTTTTTTCATTTAAAGGAAATAAAATTGCTGGACGATTTTGTGCAATCAACTCAGTCCTTACTGGTTTTGAGAATTGCTGCAATTATTTTGATTCCTCTTTGGATTTCTCTAGTTTGTTTGCCTTTTCCATGTTGAAAAGTGCAAGTAGCACATAAAGAATGATTTATGACTTATGTTGATTCACTGTGCAATTCATTTTATTCCTCACCTCACCTACAATACCCTTGCAGAAATTAAGAAAACTAAAATCCTTTATTTTATTTTATTTATTTATTTTCCCTTTTTGTTGCCCTTTTTATTATTATTGTTGTTGTGGTGGTTATTGTTGTTATTGGTGTCGTTGTTGAGGAATGGAAAGAGAAGGGGAAGACAGGGAGGGGGCAGAGAAAGATAGACACCTGCAGACCTACTTCACAACTTGTGAAGCGACTCCCCTGCAGGTGGGGAGCCAGGGGCATGAACCATGACCCTTTTTTTTCTGATTTTTTTTTATTGAGGAATTAATGTTTTACATTCAACAGTAAGTACAATAGTTTGTACATGCATAACATTCCCCAGTTTCCCATATAACAATACAACCCCCACTAGGTCCTCTGAATCCTTCTTGGACCTGTATTCTCTCCACCCACGCACCCCAGAGTCTTTTACTTTGGTGCGATACGCCAATTCCATTTCAGGTTCTACTTGTGTTTTCTTTTCTGATCTTGTTTTTCAACTTCTGCCTGAGAATGAGATCATCCTATATTCATCCTTCTGTTTCTGACTTATTTCACTTAACATGAATTTTTCAAGGTCCATCCAAGATCGGCTGAAAACGGTGAAGTCACCATTTTTTACAGCTGAGTGGTATTGCATTGTGTATATATACCACAACTTGCTCAGCCACTCATCTGTTGTTGGACACCTGGGTTGCTTCCAGGTTTTGGCTATTACAAATTGTGCTGCCAAGAACATATGTGTACACAGATATTTTTGGATCGATGTGTTGGTTTCCTTAGGATATATCCCCAGGAGAGAATTGCAGGATCATAGGGTAGGTCCATTTCTAGCCTTCTTAGAGTTCTCCAGACTGTTCTCCACAGAGGTTGGACCAATTGACATTCCCACCAGCAGTGTAGGAGGGTTTCTTTGACCCCACACCCTCTCCAGCATTTGCTGCTGTTACCTTTTCTGATGTATGACATTCTCACAGGAGTGAAGTGGTATCTCATTGTTGTCTTTATTTGCATTTCTCTGACAATCAGAGACTTGGAGCATTTTTTCATGTGTTTCTCGGCCTTTGGGATCTCTTCCGTGGTGAATATTCTGTCCATGTCCTCCCCCCATTTTCGGATGGGGTTATTTCTTGTCTTGTTGTTGAGTTTGGCAAGCTCTTTATATATGTTGGTTATTAAACTCTTGTCTGATGTATGGCATGTAAAGATCTTCTCCCGTTCTGTGAAGGGTCTCTTGGTTTGGGCGGTGGTCTCTTTCGCTGTGCAGAAGCTTTTTAATTTGATGTAGTCCCATAGGTTTATACTTGCCTTAGTCTTCTTTGTAATTGGATTCGTTTCATTGAAGATGTCTTCGAAATTTATGCGGAAAAGAGTTCTACCGATATTTCCCTCTAAGTATCTGATAGTTTGTGGTCTAACATCCAAGTCCTTGATCCACTTGGAATTTACTTTTGTATTTGGTGAAATACAGTGATTCAGTTTCATTCTTCTGCATGTTTCAACCCATTGTTTCCAACACCATTTGTTGAAGAGACTCTGCTTTCCCCACTTAATAGTCTGGGCCCCTTTGTCAAAGATTAGATCTCCATAGGTGTGGGGGCTCACTTCTGGGCTCTCAATTCTATTCCACTGGTCAGTGTGTCTATTCATGTTCCAGTACCAAGCAGTTTTGATGATAATGGCCCTATAATACAATTTGAGATCTGGGAGTGTGATGCCTCCAGTTCTGTTCTTTTTTCTCAAGATTTTTTTGGCAATTCTAGGTCTTTTCTAGTTCCAGATAAACATTTGTCACATTTGTTTTATTTTCCTAAAAAATGTGCTTGGGATCTTGATGGGGAGAGCATTAAATTTGTACATGGCTCTGGGTAGTATATTCATTTTGATGATGTTAATTCTACCAACCCATGAACATGGAATATCTTTCCACTTCTTTGTGTCTTTTTCAATTTCCTTGAGTAGTGACTCATAATTTTGTATACCGAACCATGATCCTTATGCCTGTCCTTGGCGCTTCACGCCACGTGCGCTTAACCCGCTGCGCCACCACCGGACTCCCAACTAAAATCCTTTTTATATGTCATTGCAGGAGTCCTAATTTTGCTACCAATGAACAGATACTCAAGTGGTTTGTCTTACACTTCTTACATTAGACAAAGAATATAACCTAAGGATTAGAATTAGGAAGTAGTTTTACCTTTTACCCCGTCACCGTAATCATCACCACCACCACTGTTATCACCGGGACTCAGTACCTAAACAACAAATCCACCACTCCTGGCAGCTCCAACTCCTCAACCCAAGGACTCCATATAGGTTCCCTCTCTCAAGGCTACAAATGTGAGCAGTGAGCTGCAGGAACTAGAGGATTCAACTTCTTCACAATTTTGTCCAGTGATCATTATGGCTAATGCCTGATAGCCAGGTCTTAAAAAACATTTTTATTCAATGTCTCATATTTCTGTTTCTTTTTTTGGTTTTATCAGTGAGAAGGATGCTTTCAGTCTGTTACAATAGCTTGTGCAGAAGATGAAGTTCTTCCTCACATTTTAAATAACAGCTAGAGGGAAATGTAAATCAATTAAAGAATACAAAACAAACAAAAAACTCTGAAAATGTCCTCTTCATCTCTTGCATTAGTGATCTTCAGTAGGGGTTTTTATTTTGTGTTTGTTTTTAATACAGAGAGAAATGGAGAAGGAAAAGGTAGAGAGAGAGGAAGAGGGAGAGGGAGAGGCAGAGGGAGAGGGAGAGAGAAAGAGAGAGAGACAGCAGGCTGAAGCACTTCTTCCCCTCTCCTGAAGCTTCCCCCATGGGCTGAGGTCCAGGGTTTGAACCCAGATCTTCCTACATGGTAATATGTATATTTTACCAGGTGTACCACTGCCTCACTCCTTATGCTATCACTGTTTTCCTGTGCTGAGTATAATCAAGATTCTTTTTAGCCTTAATTTTTATTACTTAAATCACAAGTATATGAAAGCTCTTGACATTTCTTCAGAATCTGAATTTGCTTCTCTCTGTTCTTCACTCTACAATAGTCCCTGTTATTATCTCTTAACATTCATTATTTTTATATCCATTAGTACAGTGTCAGATTTTTCTCATAATATCTATATTTTCCATAGCTTGTCCACATCTAAATTTATGAATCAAGATCTTCTGTGTTCCCTAAAGAACACCTTGAGCATAGCCAATGTAGTTATAATTATTGCAATATCATTTTTTTTTACAATTCTAATGAATCTGGGTCAAAACTGGGTTAAGTTCAATTTTCTGACAACTCCCTTTATGAGTTTATTATTAGTTCACTGTATGCCTGGTAATCTTCAACTTAATGACAAATATAGTGAACTTTGCCTTGTAGGCTGTTTCATTCTGGAATGCAGTTAGGGTAGCTGAAAATTAGTATAACTTTTCAGACCTCCCCTTTTTGATCTTTAGGTAGATTAGTGTCCAATTTAAGTTTAATAATTTTCTACTACGACTAAAGCAGGACCTTCCTTGAAGTATAACTTATTCCCGTAAACCTGGTAGAATAGGAAACTTCTTCTTACCTTAGGTGCCCAGCACTGCTGCCTATAATTTGAGTTCTTCCTTCACTTTCTCAGACTTGAGTAGGTTTTGTTTTATTAGTTAATTTTAATGAAAGAGAAAAAGATACAAATAGAGAGAAACCAAAGCATTGATCAGCTCTGGCTAGTGGTGGTGGTAGAAATTGAACCTGTGCTTCAAAGCATAAAAATCCTCTGCAAATCATTATGCTGCCTCCCTTGCCCACTTTTGTTGTTGTTGTTGTTGTTGTTGTTGTTGTTTTTCTTATACATATGCACTAGTCAATTGAGTTCTCAAGGAAACCACTTCTACAGCTCCAGGAATCAAATTCTGTGCATCTCTTTCCTGCCTGGTACCCTATTATGAGAACCACAGTCTCAATCAGTGTATGTTGACCACCAGCTCCAACTCCTCAACCCAAGGACTCCATTTAGGTTCCCTCTCTCAAGGATACTACTGTGAGCAGTGAGCTGCAGGAACTAGAGGATTCAGTTTCTTCACATTTTTGTCCAGTGATCATTATGGCTGATGCCTGATAGCCAGGTCTTAAAAATCATTTTTATTCATTGTCTCGTTTCCATTTCTTTCCTTGGTTTTATCAGTGAAAAGGATGCTTTCAGTCTGTTACAATAGCTTGTGCAGAAGATGTTCTTCCTCACATTTTAAAGAACAGCTAGAGGGAAATGTAAATCAATTAAAGAGAGAACGCAAAACACACAAAGAAAAAACTCTGAAAACGTCCTCTTCATCTCTTGCATTGGTGATCTGCAGCAGTGAGTAGATTAGAGGTCCTTCTTGCTCTATCTTCAAAGCCATAGCTTTGTATCTCTGCACATTCTCTAGTTTCATTTACCTCTGGCCAAGACAGAGAAGATCTACTTTAAAGAATCCGTGTGATTAGATTGTATCTATATGTACAGTTTAATATACGCTCAACCACCTCCAAATTCCTAGTCACATCTTTAAAAATCCTTTTTGCCTGGCAAGATAAAATAGTCACAGACTCTGAGGATGAGAATATCTTTAGGGGATCATGATTCATCATTCAGCTTGCCACAGTTTACATCTGGTGGTTTTAATTTTTAACATTCCACTCACTTGTTTTAAACAAGAAACACACACACAGATACACACACAAAATCACCTTTGTTTTTCTGTTTGTTTGTTTGTTTGTTTGTTTTCTAAGCAGAGCTATAATGGTGGTGGTATGTGTTGGGGGTGGGAGATTGCTATGCAAAGAAAGACATGTGGGGAGCAGGTCTTCAAAACTATTGTAGAGCCAAGTAGCATCCCTGCAGAAAGATGGAGGCATGATGGGGTCAGGAGGGAGTCACAAAAGTCCTTTTAAAAGTATTTGGTCAAGTAAAAAGCTTTTAAGAAAATTAATTTTGTGATTATTATTTATATAAACCAGTATATTAATAAATGAATAAAAAAATTTGTGGGGCCAGACGGTGGTGCACCTGGTTAAGTGAACACATTACAGTGCTCAAGGACACAGGTTCAAGCACTGGTCCCCACCTGCAGGCTAGTGGCTTTACAGGAGGTGAAACAGGTCTGCAGGTGTCTCTCTGTCTCTTTCCCTCACTATCTCCCCCTCCTCTCTCAATTTCTCTCTGTCCCTATCCAATAAATAAATAAATAAATAAATAAATAAATAAATTGGACTGATTTCCTTGCACATTTTAGTAGTGAGCCTTCCTTTCTTGCCCCCATGGTACTGATTCTTCCTCAGTCATTAGGATTAAATAGTGAAGACTAGCATGCAATGAGTTCTATATATTACAGGGTTAACTCCTGTTTCTTAGCATTTACCCCCAAGAGTCTTATCTAACTGTTCTTATGTTGATTGAGATTGTTTCTCAAGCCAATTTCATGAGCAATATAAGTAATAAAACAAGAGTCAATATTTATTAAGCACTTATGATAAGCCAGGCACTTGATTTAGCATGAATAACTCCTTTGGCATATAAAGCAGTAACTATGATTGTCCTCACTTTATTAATGAAGAAATGAAGCATAGAAAGTGTGATTTTCTGACTGTCTTAGAAGCCTTTGAAGTGGAGGTCACTTCAAAGAGCAATTTTAGTCCAGGATCTGAATGTTTGATCCCTATTTTTACTGCATTTCAAGTTTCCGGAAGTCAGGATCGGTGCCTTAATATTTCTGTTACTCCTGCAAATCATCCGGCACAGTACTAGTGCTTAGGTGTGTAACAAAAGACTGCATCAATAAAAATTAATCCCTTTCCTGTGTTTAAGCATTATGTTAATTAGAAAGACATGCCATGAAAGGTTTCCCTTGACTTTATTGGGACAGGGTGAACATGGAAAAATCGGCATGACACATAACTTAACAATCACTATATATCGGTATAAGGAAAATAGTATTGGGGCCAAGCAATAGTGCACCTGCATAAGTGCTCCCATTACAGTGCCCAAGGACCCGGGTTCAATCCCCTGATCCCAACTACCTGCAAGGAGGTAAGCTTCATGAGTGGTGAAGCAGTGCTGCAGGCGTCTGTCTCTCTGTGTCTCTCCCTCTCTATCTCTCTTTCCTTCTCAATTTCTCTCAGTCTCTAGCCAATAATAAATAAATAAAAATATTTTAAAAGATTTATTTTTAAAAAGAAAAAATAGTGTCATAGAACTGCTTCAAAAGCTAGTCAGTTACACCAGGAAGCCTCCTCAGATAATTTACTAAAATTTAATATTTGCACATGGATGTACATCTGACTCTGAAATACTAAACAGGATTCATCATTTTAATTTTATTTTTGCCTCCACGGTTATCACTGGAGCTCTGTGCCTGCACTATGAACCCACTGTACCTGGAGGCCACTTTTCCCATTTTGTTGCCCTTGTTGTTGCGCTTGTTGTAATTGTTATTGTTGTCATAGCTATTGTTGTTGGATAGGACAGAGAGAAATGGAGAGAGGAAGGGAAGACAAAGAGAGGCAGAGAAAGATAGACACCTGCAGACCTGCTTCACCGCTCGCGAAGTGACTCCCTGCAGGTGGGGAGCTGGGGGCTTGAACAGGGATCCTTATGCCTGTCCTTGCGCTTTGCGCCACGTGCGCTTAACCTGCTGCACTACTGCCCAGCTCCGAGGATTCATCATTTAATCTTGAAATAGTTAAACTTTGAAAATTTTTCACAAAAAAACAGAGTGCATATATATGGTGTATGTATAGTTTATCATGGTATATAATATTTATATTCTACATCATGTAACATATATGTTATATGTTTGTGTATATATGTAGAGAGACTCCTCCAATCATCAGTGAAAAGATTTTAAAGAACATAATCTTGAGGTTTCTATAAATGTTTCCCTCATGTAAGAAGGAAATATTTAACTACTTTTTTGAGTTCACTGCCATTACTGACAAGTATTTTAGAACCATCATCCAAAGCAAGCTTACTTGGAAGAAGTGTCCTACCATTAATATGAGTTTTCTATAGCTACCTTAACAAGTGACAACAAATTAAGTGAACTGAAACAACAGTTTATTCTGTAAGCCTGAAGTCCAAATTCAAGGCATTGACAAAACTGGTTCCTCCTCAGGTTTCAGAGGGGGAATCTGTCCTGCGTTTCTGTTCTTGCTTAAGATGACAGCTACCAGTCTTCAGTGTTTGTTTGCTTGTTCAATCTGTATCACGTTCCCTTCTCTGCTTTTCTTCCTATGTATTAGGATCTGTGTCTAAATTTTTCTTTTTTTTTCATAACTTCACAGGTCATAATATTAAAATTAAGGTTCACCATAATGAATTTTGAAAAGTCAAAATGATCCTACTAAAAAATTATTTCCAAAAATAGGGTCAATTTCACAGACACTAGGGATTCTTTTGTTTATTTTTATTTATCATGAAAGGTTCAACACTCAGCCAACAGTTTTCATGTAGAATGAAAGAGACAGAAGGAGAGAGTAAAAGATAACATAGTATGAAGCATTTGCCAATGAAGTGGGGGCAGGCCTCGAACTTGGGTCATGTTTACGCCAGAGTAAGTGCATTGTCTAGGTGAATTATCTTGCCAAAGTTAGTACTAGGGGTTTAGAAATTCAATATGTCCTTTGTGATGACAGAATTCAACTGTAGCTCCACCCTGCTTGTTGAAGAATTTAAAGTTAAGAATCACTCTTAAAATATTTTTCCTTTCTTTCTTTATTATTTATTATTTTCATTATTTTTCCAGAGCACTGCTGAGCTCTGGCTTATGGTGGTGCAAGGGACTGAACCTGGGACTTTGGAGCCTCAGGCATGTTTGCCTCTTTGCACAACCATTATGCTATCTACCCCCTCCTAAAGTCAGGAATCTTTAAGCCAAGTCATTTAGCTCTGACTCTTTGGGTACTTTACAGGATTCAGTGATTTGGTTTTATATAGATGCCCTTACACCAGACATTGAAAAGTCTTGCTAAGAATCAAAGAAAGTGTTCAGGTCAAACCCTGACCATTAAAATATGAAATACATCATCTTTTCTTTCTCAACAGCATTTATGTATTATTCATCAGTCATGTAAAGCTTACATCCCATTCTGTCTTGTCTTATCTGGTTGCCCCCAGGTTGCTCTACAACTGATTCAACAGTCACTTAATCAGCTGCTATTTAATAGCTTTCTGTGTGCTCAACACCATACATAGAATTATAAGGCTAATGAAAAAGCCCTTACTGTGATATTATAGAAAAAAATCAGTCAAGACAATCTTTTCACGATACCCAGAGGAAAAAACCAAGACCAAGAGAGGTTGATTGTTTCTTAAAGTGAGTGGTCTAGTTAGTGACAGAATCAGCTATGTCCAAGGTATCAGTTTTACTTAACCTACTCATATTTTTCCACTCACTACTATGCCATAATATCAATATAACCCACAAAAATAGTGATGGAGTATTGCCATTCTAGTAATTACTTTCAGCCCTGGTTAAGGCCACTATGGAACAAAATCCCAATTTTGTTCCCTTGGAATTTAGTATTAAATCCCAGGGAAGTGTAAAGTGTTTGCATAACCTTTACTAGAAATGCATGAATAGAGCAAAAGCAAGTACACCAAGTACAAGACTCAAAGACCTGATGAACAGGCAAGTAAGTCAGAAAAGGAATCGATCAATCTGCTGGGATTTAAGCTCCTTTGATCTTCCACAATCAGTGAGATGAAGGGGTAGCTGCAGACCTTTTTGGAGATGATAAATGGAATTTTAAGCATTAGATAGGTTCACACTTTGTCACCCCCCCTTTTTTTTTTAATCTGCCAACAAGGGCTTCCTTCTTATCTATCTTCTAGAAACAGTTCCCTTCAAATAATTCACATATCAGTGCAAAGCCTGAGTAACCCTGGAAGCATGTATAGTTAAGAAAGGGACATGGGAATAAAGAGGTATGTAAAAAATAAAGTGCTGTTTACTTGCCGCTGAGACTGCTGACACTCGCCTAACTGGCAAAGTACTCCTGAGATGTCATTATTGTTATTTATTTATCCACTTGTTTATGTTAGCCAGAGCATTGCTTAGGTCTTGTTTATGGTGGTGCAGGGGATCAAACCTGAGCCTGGGGTCTCAAAAGTCTTTTGCATAACCATTGTGTTTTCTCCCTTAGGCACTATCAATTTGACTAACACCTTGGAAGTTCTGTGAGATCAGATCAAGCCTCCTGTGTGTACAAAAGGTGAGGCCGAGATTTCCATGTCCATTTAGAAGTAAATATAGAATTTATGATGATTTTTCATCTCCAGAAGCAGTGAGCATGTTTCTTCATTCTTTTTTAAAGCTGCAAAAATACTCTGATTCCCATGAAAACGTTCTTTTGAGCTATTTACTTGTGAAATGTTAAGAAACCCATCCTCTGTTCTTGGCAAATAACTTTGACATCAGCAAGTGCAGAAACAGATGCTTGTCCATGCTATTATCCAGAAGAGGGGGAAAAAAAATACTCAAGGTCAGAGGTATTTGAAAAAAATTCCAGTAAATAACAGATGAGGGCGATTACATAAGATGAAGGGTGAACAAAAATGAAGGAACCAATGATTCTATCCCTGAGCTCCGCTAAATCCTGTAGAAGAAAAAAACAGGAGGCCCAACAGCATTCATTATAATTCATTTTCATTGTGAGTGCCTCATCTTAAATGATAACATTTTAGCAAGCAGCTTCATAATCAGGCTAAAGTCATCCCAAGGTCCCAGCTTCTCAGGATGTTTCAAAAGTTTCCTCTACTATTTTTGAGATATAATGATTTTTTTAAATATAATTACACCCAAATTCCACAAAATACTATTTTCCTAGAGGAAAAAATACATAGACATTTCATCATTCTCAATTTTTTAAAATTATGTTTATTAACCTATTGGATAGAGACAGCCTTAAGTTGAGAGGGAAGGGGGTGATAGGGAGAGAGACAGAGATACCTGTAGCCCTGCTTCACCACTCACAAAACTTTCCCCCTCCAGGTGGTGACCTGCGGCTCAAACCTGGGTCCTTGTACATTGTAACATGTGCGGCCCCCATCATCTTCAAATTGTTGAGTAAAATGAGATGCCTCTGCTGTTATGATAAACATCCCTACAAAGGAGCGTGAAGTTTGTTCTATCTGAACAAAACACATACCAAAGCAAGAGCCCCAAGAATACTGCTCACTTGTAAGTCTGTTTAGTTATTTCTTCTGTGTTGGAAATGTATTAATCCTCAGCAAAAGAAAAGATGGGTATAATGTCAAGGGTATTGAAGATGGGAGCTAAGAATTAAACAAATTATTAATTTGCTTGAATTAAAATAGGTGTGTAAGGAGCCTGAGAGTGTAGTGGTTATGCTAAAAGATTATCGTTGTCATGTCTGAGTTTCCAAGCCCAGCCAGTTTCAGTCTTCAACACCACCATTACCCAGAGCTGAATAGTGTTCTGATAAAAAAAAAAAAAAATAGATCTGCAGAAGTATTTGGTAGTCTGCTGGTCTATGAAACCAGACCAACTCTTACCTGCTGCCTGTGATTGCAACACTTACTAGCATTTCTTTGTACTTATCTGATATTGCTTTCAGCTGGTTTATGGATTTCCAACGCAAGTTCTGGGTTTCAGACCCAATCTTATTATTTGGAGATGGAGTAGAGAGAAGCATAAATGAGTGTCAGTTGGGCATGTGGTTTAGCCAGAGGTGAAGCCCTCTTTGCTATCTACTAATAAGTAGAAGCAGGCAAATATCTTGACCCACACTGAAGAGGTAACAGAAGGTACTGTTTCTGTAGGCCCACCCACCCAAACCAGGCCTTCTCATTTCACAGCTGGCCTTGTTCCTTTCTCTCCTCCAGACCCAATGATTGGAGATAACCCCATGCAGAGCCAGAAGTGGGGGGTGGTTATGGTTTCAGGAAGCTTTTTTGCTATCAGTGTGGCTGAGAAATAATCAGTAGGAATCCTTGAAAAATGTTAAGGAAATTAAACCATTAACAAGAAGATATTTCTAGAAACAAATTTCTCACCCAAATTTAATTAATATATCAGCACAGAGATTGATTACTTCGTTCATTTAACACCTAAAGCAGAATTGCTTTTATTCAGTACCCACTTGATATATATTGATTTTATTTTTCAAGACACTACCTCATGCTAGATCCTAAATTTCTTTTAAAAATATATGTATGCGGGAGTTGGGTGGTAGCTGCAGTGGGTTAAGCGCATGTGGTGCGAAGTGCAAGGACCCCTGTAAGGATGCCGGTTTGAGTCTCCGGCTCCCCACCTGCAGGGGAGTCGCTTCACAGGTGGTGAAGCAGGTTTGCAGGTGTCTGTCTTTCTCTCCCCCTCCTTGTCTTCCCCTCCTCTCTCCATTTCTCTCTGTCCTATATCACAATGGCATCAATAACAACAACAATAACACAACAAGGACAACAAAAGGGAAAATAAATAAATATAAAAATATATATGTATGCATGTAAGCATTTGATGAGCCTGAGAAAGTAAGAAAGGGGCTTGGGGTAGGTAGGCAGAGTACTGTTCTGGCCATATCTGGTCCCAGTGATCAGTCATGGCCCTCTACTCACTGAGCTACCTCCCCAGCCACTACATCCTAAACTTCTTAAACTTTATTGTCTTTGACTATGCAATCTCTCTCTCTCTCTCTCTCCTTTAGAGCTTTATTGAGTAAAAGTTTATAGTACAGTCTTTTTAAAAAAATTGTATTATCTTTATTTATTGGATAGAGATTGTTAGAAATCAAGATGGAAGGGAGTGATAAAGAAGGAGAGAAACAGAGAGACACCTGCAACACTCCTTCACCACCTGCAAAGCTTTCCCCCCTGTAGACGGGGACTGGGACTGGGGTTCGAACCTGGGTCCTTGTGCAATGTGATATGTGCGCACAACCATGTGTGCCACCATGCAGATCCAGTCTTTTTTTTTCACCATTCCCTACACCAAAGGTCTGTGTCCCCATTTCCACCCCCATGGATAACCACTATAATTCTCCCACAGTCTTACATATAGGTTGACGCTTTTTTTTTTTTCAAGTTCGTATGCTCAACTGTCTACATGCCCCACAAGTGAAACCTTTCTGTAGCTGTCCTTCACCTCCTTACTTGCTTCACTAAGTATAGTCTTCTTCAATTCCATCCACTTTATCTCAAACCAACTATGTCATCTCTGCAGCATTTTTTCCAGCACAATACCATAGACAAATGCTTTTCACTTTCTCATATTTCTTAATCTCCTACTCCCTCACCTTTTGCTATATGAAATATAGAAATCAGATACCATATTCATCTATCACACACAGTTAATTCTGTAAGTTCCAAGACTATACGTACTGACTTTTCTATCAGTACCAACCTCCATCCATCTCCACCTAGGTGGAGATACTTGAGTGAAAATTCCAACAGAAAGTTTCAAAACTGTTCTTTGCTCACCAACTCGTGTCCAGCTTTAAGAGACCCAGGGAGTGGCTGCTATCATTTTTCTCCTCATTCTCTCTACATTCGATTTAGTTGTGTTGTCTATTCTCTGGCTTTTTGGTGATTAAATGAGTAACAAAGATACAAACCTGGAAGCTTATCCATGGATGTAGGACATTTGATTGACTTAAAAATTCATTAAGGAAAGTATAATCAGAAAGTCCGGAAGATAGGACGAGAAGGACCTAAGAGGAAATACACCAAAGTGGTATCTCACGAGTCTTTGACTCTATACTAAATACTGAGAAAAATCACTGATGAAAAACAGCAACTCAAATCTGCAGGTACAATTTGGTCTTTCATATTCTCAGACATCTGTCATCACGTATGACATGTAGGGACACTTGGTGTTGAGAAGGGAGCAGCATGAGGTCTTTCTGTCAGGATTACAACTGAAAACATCCCACCTACATAAGAAGAGCTTTTTCATTAAAATCATGGGAGGTTTGAACTTTATGACCAGAAATAAAAATGAATTACTTTTATGTTTTTATTTTTATTATTTTATTTTATTTGTCTCTAGGGTTATTGCTGGGGCTCGGTGCCTGCATTATGAATCCACTGCTCCTGGCGGCCATTTTTTCCCTTTTGTTATCCTTGTTGTTTATCGTTATTGTTGTTACTATTATTATTGCTATTGCTGTCGTTGTTGTTGGGTAGGACAGAGAGAAGTCAAGAGAAGAGGGGAACACAGAGAGGGGGAGAGAAAGATAGACACCTGCAGACCCACTTCACTGTTTGTGAAGCAACCCCCCTGCAGGTGGGGAGCAAGGAGCTTGAACTGGGATCCTTATGCCAGTCCTTGCGCTTTGTACCTTGCACTTAACTTGCTGCGCTACCTTTCAGCCCCCAGTGAATTACTTTTCCAGTTTGGTTCTTCTTCCCTCCAAATAGAAATATCCTCCCATAGGTAAACTGGAAAAACCAGAACGTTAGGCTTAGGCTCTTTGAGGGATGAATGAACCCATCAGATTCAAGAGTCAAGCTAAGAAGACTCATTAAGAAAATTATAAATTATGATTTGTAAATTATATTTGATTTAGTAAACACACCTTATCTTATTAAAAGTCTATACCATCATTATTACATATATATAGTTATCATATCTGAAAAATTAACTTAGCTAATGAACCAGTTCACGGGATATGATTGTAGACAAGTTCATGATATTCTTGACTTTTCTATCGCTCTTTTTTTAAAATGTGTAAAAAAATATTGATTTAGTATCAACTGTTCTTTTTTATCTTATAGATGTTCTCATTGGACTGAAGTAGGAGAAATAGAAGAAAACTACCATGGAATATTGAAAAAAAAAAAAACAAAGAGTGATATAAAAAATAAATCCAACTTATGTGATTTTCAAGATTTATCTGTAGGGTTTTCAAGACAGCTCACCTGGTAGAATTCCCACTTCCCTATGTTCAAGGCCTTAGTTTGAGACCCTTGTATGTCAGTCATATGGAAGTATGACAACTACAACACTGTGGGAAACTTCTCTGCTATGATGACTTTCCTTCTCTCTTTGTCTCTATTTTTCTATCTCTTTTTCTGGGGACAAAAGAAAGAAAAAGAGAAAGAAAAGAAGGAAGGACTTCAGAGTGGGTATACTTGTGCATGGATGAGACCCTGGAGCACAAAAAATAAACAAAAAAGTCAAAATTCACAAATTATCTTAAATGTATAAGTACATATGGGTTTCTCTATATGCTTACCATCTCTAAGTTCTCTCTTCACATGTTATCACAACCACTCCAGTTAGGTTTTTGTCCTTCACTACACCAGCCAAACATTTTTTACCATTTAAAATTTTTTTCTTTTTTTACTTTCTTGAGAGAGAAAGAATTAGAGAGACCAGACCACTATTCAGCACTGAGGATTGAACTTGGGACCACTGGGACCTTGGGCATGCAAGTCTACTGCTCTAACAACGAAATGTCTTCTTGACACTTCTGTGAAATGTTTTCTCCAGGTCACTAATTAATGGTAATTTTTTTAGTCTCCAATCACTGTTTCTCATCTTTATATTTTCTTTTCTTTAGATTCCAGTGCACTAAAATTGCCTGCTTTTCTATCATGTTGGTAGTTCCCCCTCAGACTCTCATTCCTAATAAATATCTGTTTCTTAAAATGTCCCCAGAGATCTATCTTCCTGGTAGTTCCAATTGTGGCCAACCTGGGATCATCTCATCTTGATAATTGCCAATTCATCATTTTCTTTCATATCTTACTTATAGCCTGTTAGTTCCACCTTCAGAATGTACCCAGACTCTCTCTTCTGGCCACTGTCACTACTCTGGCCTAACCGAAATGACCATGTGAATATAGATCCCTACCACAGCCTCCGATTGGCCTCCTGCATCTGCCCCTGCCCCTGTAATTTATCCTCCACAAGTCAACCAGAATGATCCTGTTACAAAGGAAATTGGATGGTACCATCTTTTAAATTACTAAATCTTAGTTAAAAACCAAAATACTTACAATAGCATTGAAGTCTCCACGCAGCCCTGCCCTTTTTTACTTCTCTGTTGAGACTTCAACAACAGAGCTGGTTTGGTTTGCTTGCTCCAGACATGCTGTCCTTCTTGCTCTTTGCAGTACATTCAAAACAACAGTCACTGCAAGTGTCAAATATTCTTCTCCCAAATACATGTGTGACTTAGGCCCTCACTACCTTCACGAAGTCGCCATCTGGCACCCTCTTACTGAACTCTTCCAAAATTACACAATTTAAAATTATAATCCCCACCTTGGCACTTCTGATCTCTTTTAACTTGTTCTAGTACTTCTGCACTCCACTTCTGGTCTCTCAATATTTTATAAAATGATCTGAGTTGTTTACCATCTGCCTTCTTCACAATATAAAGTGAGCTCCTGGAAATTAGCCTCTCGATAAATATTCTAGTATATTAGACGACTCATTTCAAAAATAACAGTTTTCTTAAGAAAGACCACAAGGCAATAACCTACAATGAAACTTCTCTGTAAATGTTCCTTTTTTTTTTTTTTTTTTCACTCCCTAAGATTGCTAGTCTAATTTCCTCCACTGTTAGTCTCTTATGGGACACACATCTGCAAAGTTTAGGAAGTGATGGTGAAACATGTAGAAATACAGTGAAAAATGTAATAGTTACCAGAGAGAAAGGAGAAGACAGTGGGAAGAATAAATAGAGCAGTCACTTTGCTAATGTGATGTTTGTAGGACTAGGGTAGGAGTGTATTGAGATTGGTGTACACAGTGAGGTGTGAAGTTGTATGCCAGAAATGTTTACAGTATGGTTTACCAGTGATAAATCACTTAAAAATGAGTTTCTTGAGTTATAATTAAATTAGACTTGTAAATTAGCTCTCATAAAAATAGAATTATTAGACTTGTATGACTTTCAACCAGAGTCTTTGTTACTATTTACAAGGAAGTGTTGAGTAAATAAACATATATATACATGTAATATAAATAATTTGGTTCTAATTTCAGTATCAATATTTATATTGAAGTTTGACATAGTTTTGACTTATGGAAATCTGTCATATTTACTAGTTTCCTTACATTTTAATTGTCTTAGACTTGTGACATTTTTTTTCTGTTTCATGAGCTCATGTATCCCCAAAACAAACTTCTTCAAAACAACCACTTCATGCATGTAGTCTTTTTACTAGTATGCAAAATTCATGTTTTAGGTGTCGATTACTTTGTTTTATGATATGAATTGTGCTGCATTTAACAAGAAACTAGGTACTTTTTAAAATGACAATGGAAAGTACATTAACACAAAACCAACTTCTACACAAAAGCATGTCTTGAGAAACAGAATTTATGATTTGTTTTCTAGCAATAGCCCCTTATCAAAAATCATTTTGTAATAACCATTTCTTTGAGAATGACCACTTTCGCTCATTTCTATGTTAATGGCACTGAAATGGATTTGACAGACTATCTTGACTTTAAAAGAAAGAACATGGCATCTTGAAATACCAAATCACCTCATTCCCCCCAAAAGGCACCGGACCACAGCCATGAGTTCCATATTATTTCCTGTGTCATGGTATCAGATACCCTACTGGTTAAAAGCTTTAAAGTGTCTTCATGCTCATGATGCAATGACTGCATGGTGAGCCCCAGTATTCTTTAAAAGCTGTAAGTGTGAAAGCCAGATGGTAGCGCAGAGGGTTAAGCACACGGACCAGCACAAGGATCCTGGTGCAAGGCCCAGGCTCCCCACTGCAGGGGGGTCGCTTCAAGGGGCAGGCGATGAAGCAGGTTTGCAGGTGTCTCTCTTTCTCTCCCTATCTCTGTCTTCCCCTCCTCTCTCGATTTCTGTCTGTCTCATCCAACAACAACAACAGCAATGGCAACAATAACAACAACAACAAGGGCAACAAAATGGGAAAAATGGTCTCTAGGAGCAGTGGATTTGTAGTGCAGACATGGAGCCCCAGCAATAACCCTGGAGGCAAAAAAAAAAAAAAAGTTGTAAGTGCTTTAAAGGGGATATTTATATTTTAGCCGTCAATCTTCTAAAAATGGTCAATATAAAAGCTTGAATACTGGGTAGTCTTGTGGTAGCACACAAGACTAAGTGCACAAAGTACAAAACACAAGGACCAGCTCAAGGATCCCGGAGCCTGCCTCCCCACCTGCAGGGAGGTCACTTCATAAGCTGTGAACCAGGTTTATAGATGTTTATCTTTCTCTCCCTCTCTCTATCTTCCCTTCCTCTCTCAATTTCTTTCTCTCCTTACCAATAAAATGGAGGGGGGGAAAAAGAAAGAAAGGAAGAAAGAAAGAAAGGAAGAAAGAAAGAAAGAGAGAGAGAAAGAAAGAGAGAAAGAAAAGGCCGCCAGGAGCAGTAGATACATAGTGCCAGCACCGAGCCCCAGAGAGGTGATAAATAAATAAATAAATAAATAAATAAATAAATAAATAAATAAATAAATAAATACTCTAATGCTTTGTACAAGTCAATCAAATAGGTACAGGGTTGTTGACTATATACCAGAGACCATTTTAAGGGTGTCATCACACATAGCGCTAGCAAATATTCCTTCAGTTAAAACCATATCTCTGGTCATGAAAGTAGATTTTTTTTTTAATATGAGACCAAGTAAAAGGGCTTTTTCCCAGCAAAGTTGATTTTATAGGGGTTTATTTCTGTCCTTTGTTTTTTCAGTCTCTTGCTTTAAAATACACTAACTAATCAGTTGCCCAGAGCTCTGCCTGCTATTATATCTATACTTGCAAACTAGCAAATTCAATTTTGGACAAAACAACACAAAGTAAAATGAAGTGGAATGGTGTGATTTTAAAGGGGCTTTACTGTTCTTTGTTCTGTGAACCTGACCAGTTTGCACCTCATAGTAACCTCACAGTCCTTTGTTCAAACTCACAACATCGAATGTAAAGAATGGCTTTACATTGTGATTGCCTTACCCAAGGACTCCAAATGCATCAAGAAAAATGCTCATCAAGGCTTAGAACTGAAAGCAGTATTTATCTTGTATGTACCCTAGTTCTGTATAACTCAGCATCATGATAAATGGGTTCAGACTGCAGCTCAGAGCAGTTCTTATTACTTATGAATCATAAAATCTAAACACGTGGCCCAGTATGGTAACACTTTTAAGGTCCCAGCATAATGGGACATTGAAGACTCTCATCTCACATGAATGAGTAGATACTAACATGTGGAAGATGAAAGATACAGAAAACTTAATAATTATTTCTATCATCTCTCTAGTAGTCAATTTTTCTTTCTTTTCTTTTTCTTCCTTTTTTTTAACCAGTATACCATTTGAATTTAAATATTCATGACAGTGGAGGTTGAACCTAGGACCTTTTTCATATATGTTCTGTGTACTACCACTGCAAATCTTTCTGGCCCTTATTAGTCATCCCCCCCACACACTTAGATATCTACTCTGGAGGCCAGGTGGTGGCACACCTGGTTGAGCGCACATATTATAATGCACAAAGTCCGGGGTTCCAGCCCCTAGTCCTCACCTGCAAGGGGGAAAACTTAACAAGTTGTGAAGCAGTGTTGCAGGTGTCTCTCTGTCTCTCTCCCTCTCTGTCTCCCCCTTCCATCTCAATTTCTGGCTGTCTCTATCCAATAAATAAATATAATTTCAAAAAATACCTACCCATAGATTCTGCAATTTATTTCAGAATGCATAAAAAATGCAGCTGATCTAAAGTAAGTCACTATGGCTTAGCAAAGAGAGCACTAGATAGGTTGAAAGCTTATATGGCCCAATTGTATAATATTAAGTGTGATCTCAATTAAATTAGAATATGGATCTCATTTCAATCACTTTCTGGCTGTTAATTCTAAGCCTAGCTATTAACTTCATTGTTCTTTTATTTTAACAGGAGAACTGTCCAGCTCTTATTGTTGAAGATCAAACTTGGAATATCTCACATGAAGTCCTGTGTGCTACTGCTTCACAGCTTCCCTCCCCAGTCACCAATCACTTTAGCTTTTGTTCCTTTTCTCATTTGTTGGATAGATAATGAAGATTAGATTAGATTAGATTAGAGCTCCAACCTCACTAGTGAGAGCACGAAATGGGTAGTTGGCATTACTAAATTTGGAGAACTGTCATATTTTTTTCATGTCACAACTTTCTAAAAATTACATTTTTTGAAGTGTGAATGAAAAATTTGGACAAAATAATTACCAGCCCCCAACATGTCATTCTAATCATTATTTGCCTATTGCTTTATTTTTTTTTCTGTTGATCTAAATGGTGTCCAATCCTTACATTAGAAACTTAAAGGAGGGGAGTTGGTGGTAGCTCAGAGGGTTAAGGGCACGTAGTGTTTGTGGTGCAAAGCGCAAGGACCAGCATAAGGACCCCGGTTCAAGCCCGCAGCTCCCCACCTGCAGGGGAGTAAGTCACTTCACAGGTGATGAAGCAGGTCTGTGGGTGTCTATCTTTCTTTCCCCTTCTCTGTCTTCCCTCCTCTCTCCACTTCTCTCTGTCCTATCTAACACAACAATAACTACAACAACAATAAAAGAAAAACAACGAGGGCATCAAAAGGGAAAATAAATAAATATAAAAAATTACTTAAAAAAAAGAAAAGAAGAAACTTAAACGAGGGCTGTAAACGTGGCACAGTGGATAAAGTATTGAAGTCTAAAGCATGAAGTCCTAAGTTCAAACCTTGGAACACCATGTGGAAGATAAATGCCCTGGTTCCCAAAGATATCTTTATTTATTATATATTTTTGTTAATAAATATATAATAAATAAAAATATCTTTTTAAAAGCAACTTTTGAAGAGTCATAAGATAAAATGAGCAAGAACTTGGTAGAGACATGGATAGTTTAGCTGTCATTTGCCGAATCAGTAAAAGCAAAGCCATAACTTTGCTTTTTGAAAATGTTATTAGTGATTCAATAATGATGAATAAGATTGTGGGATAAGGAGGATATGATTCCATACAATTTCCCACCACCAGAGTTCCATGTCCCATCCCTCCACTGGAAGCTTCTATATTCTGTAGTCTGTCTGGGAGTATAGACAAAAATTCTTTATGGGAGGTAGTTCCTAGGAAAAATCAACAATGTCAATAAAAAATTTCAGCACAAAGACAAAACTTGCTATTGTCAAAAGGTAATTCAATTAATAAATACAAAACAACAAAAATAATGATTAGTTGTGGCTTAATGCATTTGTGTATTATATAAATGGATTTAGTACTTACCAACTTTTTCTTTCAGATAGAGCCTATATTCACACGTATCCATAAACTAGGACAAAATATATACCTGAAAGCAGAAGTACACAAGAGTCTGCAGTGAGTACCCCCCAACACTTCATCTGCACTATTCCAGCCTTTAGGTTCATGTTCAACAGTTTGTTTGGCTTTGTATGTTAACTGTCTTTTCAGCCACCAGTTTCCAGATGCCAGCATGATGCCGACCAGACTTCCCTGGACAGATGACCCCACCAATATGTCCTGGAGCTCCACTACCCCAGAGACCCACCCTACTAGGGAAAGAGAGAGGCAGGCTGGGACTATGGATCAGCCAGTCAACGCCCATGTTCAGCAGGGAAGCAGTTACAGAAGCCAGACCTTCCACCTTCTGCAACCCACAGTGACCTTGGGTCCATACTCCTAAAGGGATAAAGAATAGGAAAGCCATCAGGGGAGGGATGGGATATGGAGATTTGGTTGTGGGAATTGTGTGGAGTTGTACCTCTCTTGTCTATGGTTTTTTTAATGTCTCCTTTTTTAAATAAATAAATTTTTTAAAAAGAATTTTTGTCATGTCAGCATAAAAATTTTTAGTCAAATGTATTTATAATGTCTATGATTCTGGGGATTGTTTATGATAATGACCTGCATTTTATAAAATTGAGTGTTGTTGTTTTCATTGAAATACATATTTAAAAAAAAAGTCTGGCTTCTGCAATTGCTTCTCCACTCAACATGGACTGTTTGGCAGGTCAATCCATACCCACAGGCTTTATGCGGTACTAAGATTCCATTGCAGCCATGTTTTCCATCTTATTGGACAGGAAGGAGACAAAGTGACAGAGGGAATCAGAGAGAGAGACAGAGAGAAAAAGAGAGAGAGAGCTGCAGATCTGCTCAACCTCTTGTGAAACGTTTCCCCTGCAGGTGGGGAGCAGGGGAAAGTACCCATGATAGGGTACTTTCGCTTAGTACTATGTGCACTTAATCGGGAGCACATTTGAGATAGAATTTGAGATAGAGAAGAGAGAAATAAGTATTATAGAAAATGGGAAAGAACTGTTAGAGACTTTACAAAGATGAAATGCTGTGTACTATAGAAACTTTATTCCAATAGTCAAATTTCTTACGGAGCTTACAGGGGGGTGGGGGTGAGATGACAAATGAAATAGAGGTTACAATTTTGCAGTGTGCTCAAAAACAGAATGTATGGATTAAAAGGGGGGCAGATAATAGTAGAGAAAGAGGCCCATGACATTGAAGGCCCTTTAAGAGGATTATGTTGCAACAAAGAGAAGCAGTTTTGCAGAAGATGGCTTCTTGAACTCTGCTGTCTGGTTCCCATTACACTTTCCCTTCAGAGAAATACTGTTTCTTTTGGGCAGACCATTTTGCCAAATAAGCTATTTAAATATTGATTTTTAGAACATTTCCTTGATTTGAAAGTACACTACGACCATTGGCAAAAGTCCAAACTATTTCTCTTTTTCATAATTTGTAAGTGTAGTTTCACTCTACCCCAGAGAAAATAGAAGAGCAGTATCTAAATGACATGAAATGCACAACTCCAGATAGTAAAACATCAGTGTTGCTGGCCACCGTTCACTTGGCTGGAACTACTGTGAAGGCTTTTTCAGATACTCCTCAAGAGAGGCTAATTATTTATACCATGGTATCTGAAAAGTATTCTTTCTTTCTCTTTTTTTTTAATAGGAACACAATGTATGGGGGGAAGTACATGAAATTGATTTTTCTTATGTTTGAGAAGGTTTTTGTTCGATTGTCTCTAATTTCTGTCACATCACATATACACATAGACTAAATTTTACTTTAATGATCAAAATATTTCAAGAAAGAAGGCAGCTTAGTGTGAATATGCCCACTTATTGTTCTCTGCCAAGGTCTAACACTGTGTCGACCTTACGTGAATGAATGAATGAATGAATGAATGAATGAATGAATGAATGAATGAATGAATGAAGAAAGAAAGCCTTCAAGAATACAAATTAGAGGGAGTCGGGCTGTAGCGCAGCGGGTTAAGCACAGGTGGCGCAAAGCACAGGGACCAGCATAAGGATCCTGGTTCGAACCTGGCTCCCCACCTGCAGGGGAGTCGCTTCACAGGCGGTGAAGCAGGTCTGCAGGTGTCTTATCTTTCTCTCCTCCTCTCTGTCTTCCCTCCTCTCTCCATTTCTCTCTGTCCTATCCAACAATGACAACAACAATAATAACTACAACAATAAAACAACAAGGGCAACAAAAGGGAATAAATAAATAAAATAAATTAAAAAAAATACAAATTAGAAAAAAAAATTTATTGAGGGAACACTGCTTTGTAACATTATGTCAGTTTCAGATGTGCCTCATCATAAATCCAAATCTACCCATGCAACAAAAACTCTACTACCAACACTTTAATTCTATCCATCACCATGCAATTAATCCCTTGTGCCTGATTCATCTACACTCCTCTGGCTCCTCCTACCTTCATGCTAATCGCCACTAATTTGTCTTATAGTCTAAAAATTTGCGTTTATTTTTAGTTTATCTGCTTGCTTCATTGCTCTGCTCTTATGAGTAGAAGCATACAGAAGTGGGATGCTGGATTGAATGGAATTTCTATTTTCATCTCTTGGGGAATCTCAGTGCATCTTTTCATGAGTGCACTACATTACAGTCATACCCAAAGTAGGAATGATTGTATGAGTTCTTTATATAGTTTGGTTATTATCTCCTGTCAGATGTATGAATGTAAACAGAGCCTTCCATTTAGTATAATGCCTTTTCACTTTGATGATCATTTCTTTGGCTTTGCAGAAACATTTTAGTTTGATAGCAACTGAGGAGCATGCTAGGTATATTTTCTAGTTTATATTTTCTTCTATGTATTTTCTGCTGTCAGGTCTTCTAAGCCTTTATTCCAGTTTGGATTACTTTTTGAACTTGGTACTAGATAGCATTTTTATTACCGTCCTTTTACACATGTCTTTTCTAAATGATCCCAACACCAATTATGGTAAAGACTTTTCTTGCTCTGTTGTAGAGTCTTGATTCCTTTGTCATAATGCAGTTTTCCATATATGTACAGGCTTATTTTTAGGCTCTCAGTTCTGTTCCACTGACTTGTGTGTCTACTTTTATTTGAACACAATGCTGTTGTTCTTACTATCAGTTTCTGGCATATTTATCTATATATGTATATATATGAAGTTGGAAATCATATCTCCATTTTCTTTTTTCTCAGTTTGCACAAATAAATTAAAATGGGATGATCTCACTCCCATGAAGTTTTCTATTGGCCTCAGGTGAGCCAGGTGTTAGATTTGGAACCAGTTAGTGATTAAAAACAAAAACACTGACAAAGAGACAGATTTCCCTAGTTTACACCACATACACATCCTTGAATTTATCAGTCATGATCTAGGAAACTAGGCAGAGATGAAATGAGTTGCTATGGATTCTCAAGGGGCATGTCCTCAAGAAGAAAATGGTTATTTGATAGACAAAAAGAAATTAAAATTCTATTTCCTAGAGAATAAGTATTTCATCTACTCAGTAGAGCTTTGCCTTTGCCCAGCACCACATGAGAACAACATGGATGTCCCAAGGAACTGGTGGTGTCATGTCACTCACTCCTCTGTATTTCTTTTTTTTTTTTTTTTTTTTTTTTTTTAAATTTTTAAAAATTTCTTTATTGGGGGATTAATGTTTTACATTCGACAGTACTACAATAGTTTGTACATGCATAACATTTCCCTTTTTTCCATAACAATACAGCCCCCACTAGGTCCTCTGTCATTCTTTTTGGACCAGTACTCCCCTCCACCCCACCCCAGAGTCTTTTACTTTGGTGCAATACACCAAATCAACATTTTTTTTTTTTTTTGAGCTGGGAGCGCAGTTCAATCTTTATTGAAGAGCGGGGATGCAGTGTGAACTAGCTATCTTTTTGTTTGTTTGTTTAATTTATTTCTTTATTGAGGAATTCATGTTTTACATTCAACAGTAAATACAATAGTTTGTTCATGCATAACATTCTCCAGTTTCCCATTTAACAATACAACCCCCACTATGTCATTTATCATCCTTCATGGACCTGTATTCTCCCCACCCACCCACTCCAGAGTCTTTTAATTTGGTGTGATACGCCAATTCCATTTCAGGTTCTACTTGTGTTTTCGTTTCTGATCTTGTTTTTCAACTTCTGCCTGAGAGTGAGATCATCCCATATTCATCCTTCTGTTTCTGACTTATTTCACATAACATGAATTTTTTTTTTTTTTTTTTTTTTTTATTTATTTAAATTTTTAATTTAAGAAAGGATTAGTGAACAAAGGCATAAGGTAGGAGGGGTACAACTCCACACAATTCCCACCACCCAATCCCCATAACCCACCCTCTCCCATGATAGCCTTCCCATTCTCTAGCCCTCTGGGAGCATGGACCCAGGGTCGTTGAGGGTTGCAGAAGGTAGAAGGTCTGGCTTCTGTAATTGCTTCCCTGCTGAACATGGGTGTTGACTGGTCGGTCCATACTCCCAGTCTGCCTCTCTCTTTCCCTAGTCAGGTGTGTCTCTGGGGAAGCTGAGCTCCAGGACACATTGGTGGGGTCCTCAATCCAGGGAAGCCTAGCCAGCATCCTGGTGGCATCTGGAACCTGGTGATTGAAAAGAGAGTTAACATACAAAGCCAATCAATTTGTTGAGCAAACATGGATCCCAAGATTGGAATAGTGGAGAGGAAGTGTTGGGGAGGTACTCACTGCAAACTCTAGTGTAATGCTGCTTTCAGGTATATATTTTGCAGTAGTTTATGGATACGTGTGCACATACGCTCTCTCTCACAGAAACTGGTATATGTCTAGGTTATGGGACTTTGTTAGAAAGTGAACTACCTGAGATGAAATTAGAGTGTACTATAAAAGGAAAGGTCTCACCCGAGTAATGAAGCTGAAGGGTTGTCACTCCACACGTGAAGTCTCTGGATACACTCTGAGGTGAAGCATGTTGAGATGGCAATCGTTGCTTTGGTTAGGTTGTGATCGGCGGATGCAATATTATTTGGTATGGAATGGGAGAAGCATACGGGAAAGTGAGCCCTATCCAAGGGTGCCAGGACTGGGGGAAGTAGGGGCTCTATAGTGAAGATGTGAGGTTCCTGCTGTCTTAGGGTTCAAAAAGACAATCAATAGTTAATATTACCCACACATTATTTGTTAATTGGGTTAACTTTGAAAAGTCCCTTTGTTATGGTTTGCTGTACAGTACCCAGTATCTTGTATATAGCTGTGCTATTGGAAGCTTCTAATCTACTTGGTCTAGGCTTTTGAGAGAGTCCGCATATCAAATACGTAGCCTATCTATTAAAAAGATTCAGTTTGTCTTTTGAGAACCTTTGAGACATACAATTGATTTCCCCCTCTCATATTAATTAACTACTGATTTATATGACTACATTTTGCTAGGAGTGTACATAAACACCATTCCCATCACCAAAGGACTCCTCTGTATTTCTTTCTCTGGGAGCTACCACCTGCTGCAGTTACCAGGGTAATTCACGAGCATTTTAGTTTCGCTGCCTTCCAGACGGCACTGACCCAGTGAGTTAGAAGAAGAAATACTAGCTCTTCAGATCCTCCTTTCACTCATCCACAGTAATGAGACCAACCTGGCTGCCTCCTCAGCTGGTATGCCTTGATGTAAATAAAAAGCAAAGCCCTGTCTCAACTGCAGGGGGAGAAAGCTTTGCAAGTGGTGAAGCAGTGTTGCAGGTGTCTCTGTCTCTCTTCCTCTCTATCCTCCCCTTCCCTCTTGATTTCTGGATCTATCCAATAAATAAATAAAAAAAAATTTAAAAAAACAAAAAACAGATCCCTCCGGGCCTGGTGGTAGCGCTCCGGGAGGTTAAGTGCAAGGCCCAGCTTAAGGATCTGGGTTGGAGCCCCCGCTCCCCACCTGCAGTTGTGGTCACTTCACAAGAGGTGAAGCAGGTCTACAGGTGTCTATCTTTCTCTCCCCCTGTCTTCCCCTCCTCTCTCCATTTCTCTCTGTCCTATCCAACAACAATAATAATAACCACAACAATGATAAACAACAAGGGCAACAAAAGGGAAAAATAGCCTCTGTGAGCAGTGGATTTGTAGTGCAGATACCAACCCTCAGCAATATCTCTGGAGTCAAAAAACAAAAAAAAAAAAAAAAAAAGCCATCCTGCCAAGTCGTGAAGAATATAATGGAAGAAATGTACCTTATTTGTTTCATATCACCTTCTGATACTCCAACCTTCCCTCCTCTCACTGTGATTCAAGATTCCCTTGATGGTCAACTGTACCACAGCCCAGTAATTCCCCTCCAGTGCACATTGCTAGTCTTCTTCCTCTCCTACTCTTAAAAGGAGACACCATTTTGCTCTCTACCCTGAAAGGTTCCCACAGGGCTGGTGAGGCTCTAATGAGAATGTACCTTTTGTGAATTTCATATGTCTTCTCAAAGACTACAATGAAAAGCAAGAACAATGGGCACTGGGACAAAAAAATGTAAAGTACAGACTTTCAAGGAATTTGACCTTGAAATTTAAATTCTACCTATTCTGAATTTTTAAAATCTGGAACTTAACTTCTTGTGTCATCTTAATTTTACTCCTGAAAATTTCATTTCAGAGTTCAGATATCGCTTTGACTCTTAGGTGACTTTTTTCCAGAATCATTTCCCAGATATAATCAGATCTCTTAAAACTCTGATGTAATGCAATGTGGCAATACATTCTAAGACAAGAAAAGTGATTGAGAAAATCTTCATAAACAAATATTAAAAGTCACCAGTTTTTTTGTTTGTTTGTTTTTGCCTTCCAGGGTTATTGCTGGGACTTGGTGCCTGCACGATGAATCCACTGCTCCTGGAGGCTATTATTTTCTCTTTTGTTGCCCTTGTTGTTTATCATTGTTATTATTATTATTGTTATTGCTGTTGAATAGGACAGCGAGAAATTGAGAGAGGAGAGGAAGACAGAGAGGGGGAGTGAAAGATAGACACTTGCAGACTCACTTCACCCCTGCAGGTGGGGAGCCGGGGCTAGAACTGGGATCTTTAACGCTGGTCCTTGTGCTTCATGTCCACATGCACTTAACCCGCTGCACTACAGCCCAGCCCCTGCAGTTTTGTTTTTTTTAATGAGTTTCTATCAATGGGCTCAAGTCACTGTGTCTAGAGTCTACTCTGCAATTTCTAAAAACATTTCTGATTCTCACAATGAGGAGTGTACTGTTTAGCACCTGGGCTAAAATGATTATTTCATTAGAAATTTGTGATTTCCAGCAGCAACAACAACAACAAAATGACTGAATCCAAAAATAAAGCGAGGATATGAATAGTATATCCTTCAAAGAAGATGTCCAAAAGACCAACAAACATGAAAAAAATGCTCCAAGTCACTGATTATCAAAGAAATGCAAATAAAGACAATAATGAGATACCACTTCACTCCTGTGAGAATGTCATACATCATTAAAGGTAGCAACAACAAATGCTGGAGAGGGTGTGGGGTCAAAAGAACCCTCCTGCACTGCTGGTGGGAATGTCAATTGGTCCAACCCCTGTGGGGAACAGTCTGGAGAACTCAGAAGGTTCGAAATGGACCTACCTTATGATCCTGTAATTCCTCTCCTGGGGATATATCCTAAGGAACCCAACACATCCATCCAAAAAATATGTGTATACCTATGTTCATAGCAGCACAATTTGTAATAGCCAAACCTGTAAGCAACCCAGGTATCTAACAACAGATGAGTGGATGAGCAAATTGTGGTCTATATACACAATGCAATACTACTCAGCTATTAAAAATGGTGAATTCACATTTTTCACCTCATCTTAGATGGAGCTTGAAGGAATCATGTTGAGTGAGATAAGCCAAAAGGATGAATATGGGGTGATCTCACTCATAGACAGAAGTTTAAAAATTGGGAGTCGGGCGGTAGCACAGTGGGTTAAGCACACATGGCGCAAAGCGCAAGGACTGGCATAAGGATCCTGGTTCGAGCCCCCCACTCCCTACCTGTAGGGAAGTCACTTCACAGGTGGTGAAGCAGGTCTGCAGGTGTCTTTCTCTCCCCCTCTCTGTCTTCCCCTCCTCTCTTCATTTCTCTCTGTCCTATCCAACAACAATGACACCAATCATAACTACAACAATAAAACAAGGGCAACAAAGGGACTAAATAATAAATAAATATTTAAAATATATCTTAAAAAAAGAAATTTAAAAATAAGAACAGAGGGAAAACACAAAGCAGAACTTGGACTGGGTTTGGTGTATTGCAGCAAAGTAAAAGACTCTGGGATGGGAGGGAGTGTTCAGGTCTAGAACATGATGGCAGAGGAGGACCTAGGTCAGGGGTGAGAAGGAGTGTTGTGGAAATCAGAGAAATGTTAAGCATATAGTAGTTACTATATTTTACTGTTGACTGTAAACCATTAATCTCCCATTTAAAAAAAAAGGAAAAAGGGGGGGATTTGTGTTTTTAGGGCTATAGGGTAAGTCATCTGGAAGGACGCCTGCTTTCCCATGTGTGCGACCTAGGTTAAACCCAACCCCCACCACACTGGAAGATTAGCTGTTGTGGCATTTGCCCCTGTCTCCTTCTGTCTGTCTACCTAAAAATGGTGACCTGGAGTGATGACTGGTGGTAACCAACTCTGTGTGTGTGTATGTGTGTGTGTGTGTGTGTGTGTGTGTGTGTGTGTTTAACTAGGAATTTGCTATTCTAGATTTTACTGCATCATTCCTCTTTAAACACATCATCTCTATTTAAAACCAACAATGCAAGAATGACAAGGAAAATCAGTCAATAGAAGCAAGAAATAGCATAGCCAGATAGCTACCAAAATTCTAGAGAAAGCCCTATATTTTAATTGTCATTTATACCTGATTCAAAAGGAAGGCTTCTCTTAGAAGCTTTAAGAAAACCCATTTTTCTCTTACAAAAGATCTGAATCTTGTAAGCTTAATCCCAGGTTGCATCCACAAAGTTAGAGAGATTATCTGAATCATAGTTTATTAAAAAAAAAATGTTGACCTCAATTTTTAATGCCCCTGAGAACCTGAACTCAGGATACAGAACAAGATCTCTTGTTGTACTAAAAAGAAGTTGAACCAGTCACATTGGGTACTTTATGAGCCAAATAATGTCTGGTGTCCTGGAGCTAAAGAAAACGTTGGCGCATCTTGCAAAATCACAGCTGTTTCATTCTCATTTAGTGACTGGTCCCACTCTCTGCAGTCCAGTTTGCCTTGTGCAATATAGCACAGCTAGCTATTCTACAACAAGTGATTCAAACCACTAACAAGGGAGGTTTTCTTTCTTTCTTTTTTTTAGCTCTTTATCTCAAAAGCTTTAGAAATCTTGACAAGCAATGCAAGAGATACACATTACTTTTTTTAAAAGAAGATGCATAGAGATTTCTTAAGGTATACATAATTGTGTAATTTTTTTTATTAACATACTAAATCCTCTGTGGAATCATGAGAGTACAAAGAACACTTTAGAAAACTTCCTAAGGGGAATAAAAATGTCAAACTAATTCAACCACATACACAACTGCTGAGAGGAAGGCTATCTATGACTTCATTCACTTAACCATGTGCATTTTTAGGTTGCAAAACTGTGAGCCAGCAACCCTTCTGAGTCATATCTTTTTTTTAAAGCAAACTTCTAGCCCATGGGTTGAGAGAACTTAAAAGCCAGGGGAAAAAGCCATATTTTGACTTAAGACAGCTGTGTATGAAGTAGGAAGAAGGCAAAAGTTGAAATGCATAAAGATTCTGACTTGCTCTGACAGGTCAGAGAAACAGGAAGGCAGAATAAAGCTCTTTGCAAAAATGTCAAGAAAGTAATTCTATTAAGAAAGAGCTCATTCATTAGTTTTAAGAAATTGCCTTATAAAAGGCAGCAACACTATGATGACATCCAGAGTATTAATCAAACAACTTTATTTGGTTGCATACATAAACTTCTCTCATATTCTAAGCATTGTAAGTAATCTGTTGGCATCTTTTGTGCAACAGAGCAAAAAAAAATCAGGTAACTGATAGTTTCTAATAAACTAGAGGACTGGGCAGGGGACATATCTCAGCAGATGAACACATGTAAGCTGAGTGGTCTCTGCTCTGGTCTCTCTCTTTCTCTCTCTCTCTCTCTCTCCCCTCTCAAATACATTTCAATTAATGAACAAAAATCAAGATAAAGTAAGTCCAACACATTAAATTCTCTAATTGGTTAACTGAAGGGTAGTAAAAAAGATACTGACAACATGCATAATCATTATTAAACAGTTACGAGAAAGACCAGGTGGTGGTGCATCCAGTTAAGTGGACACATCAGCATGTGCAAGGACCCAGATTCTGGCCCTCAGTCTTCACTCGCAGTTGAGGGAAGCTTCACAAGTGACAAAACAGGGCTGTTATTCTATTTTTTGCTTTCTCCCTCTTTATCTCCCCTCCACTCTCAATTTTTCTCAGGCCTATCAAAATAAAATGAAAATGATAAAACAAAATATAAATAATTACTAAGTGGCCCCTTAACTTTTGTCAGGATGCTTTGCAAAACATCTAAATATTTTTTCTAGAACCTATAATTTCACCTTTATATAGCAATTTTAAACACTTTTTTCTCCTCCCCCCTTTTCATTTGACAGGACAGTGATAAATTGAGAGGGTAAAGCAGAGAAGGAGAGAGAGAGACTGACCCGCAGCACAGCTTCACTACTGATGAAGCTTTCCCACTGCAGATAGAAACCAGGAGGTTGAACCTGGGTCCTTGGACATGGTAATATGTGCACTCAGTCAATCTCCTGCCCTCCTAAAAGAAGAAAAAGAAAAACAAACAAACAAAAACTTCAGGATGTACTAGGTCAAGATCTTTCTAAGGCAGATAATTTCCCTTTTTTGAGTTCTGAGCCTGGAAGATCAGAAAAATTTTACAGAGTGCTAAAATAACCTTCCAAGAGTCCACATCTCCATAAATGTAAGTGCAGAATTGTGCAGGCACTAATTTTAATAAACTTACGTAGGTGATCCAGAGCTAGAATATTTGTATAAACAAAGTAATTATAGTTGTACCACGAGGCTGGATCACAGTGGTGTTTGCAGGACACATTAAGATGAGTAAGCCTATTTTTCCAGACATAAAAAATGACTTAAAAAAATACCATTTTAGGCAGTAGCCATCAAGAATAGATTAGAGATAAGAGTCAAAGTCACTGGAAATACAAAAATCTCTCGAGTTAAAATTTATTTCTGGACATTTCTCAAAAATGAATGCTACGTTCAACTTTTCCAACTAAAATAGGTCTTAAAAGTATAATTACAGATAGAATTAATAATTAACCAGTTAGAAGGCTAATTATTTAGTTCATCGATATTGTATAAGACAGAAAATGACACGTTATAGACTATGATTATCAAGCTTTTTAGGATGAAATGTTTCCTTGCAAATGCTACTCCCTGTCAATTCACAGGAAAACGTGGCCTAAAATTATCAACACACATGAATAAACCTTTGTAAACTCTTAAGGGTTTATTCTGACGAAGTTTTGATATAATTTTCTAAATCATTCTCAATGCCAGAGACAACTAGATAACTGTGTAAATTGGGGCATCTAATAACTTGCCTCATGTATCCTAGATTTATCATCCAGAAGAGTATAGGACAACAGGCAGATCACTCAGTGTCAGTCAGTTCTTAAATAACGTATTGATGTCTTGAAAGTTTGTTAGTTAAAAAGATTTTTAATGGTTATCAAGCCAAAGAAAGATATGTACCTTAGGCTGGCAAAAATAATAAATAATTCCAAGGGATAGCGTACTGCTTTGCCATGTGCATGACCCAGGCTAAAGTCAGGACCCCCACCTACACTGGAGAAATAATTGGTGCTGTGGTGTCTCTCTCTCTCTGACTCCTGTGTTTATCTAAAAAGTCATCCGGAGCTGTAAAGCTCTTTGTGATATCAAAAAATAAATAAAAATGAAAAAGACATAAAAAACCTTTCTGAAGGGGAGTCGGGCAGCAGTGCAGCGGGTTAAGTGCACGTGGCGCGAAGCACAAGGGCCAACATAACGATCCCGGTTTGAGCCCCCCACTCCCCACCTGCAGGGTGGTGGCTTCACAGGTGGTCAAGTAGGTCTGCAGGTGTCTCTCATTCTCTTCCCCTTTCTGTCTTCCCCTCCTCTCTCCATTTCTCTCTGTCCTATCCAACAATAGCGATATCAATAAAAACAACAATAAACTACAATAATAAAGAACAGCAAGGGCAACAAAAGGGAAAATATATATATATATATATATATATATATATATATATATAAACTTTCTGAAACCTGACCACTCTGTGATTAAAAGTTTATTATAATAAACTTTTAAAATTTTCAAAAAATAGGAAATTATGACTCATACATAAATAAGTACAAAATAAACACATCAGAAAATTGTATTCAAATATTAATGAACATGGTAACTACTAAGATGGTTAAACCATGTTGAAGATTATACCACAAGCTAAATATTTAGAGGCAATACTAGGATAAGATTGTGGGCCTCAATATAAAATTGGTTAACAACCACCACCATGTGGCTTGTATTTTCCAGTAATCAGAAAACACATTTCTACAAGATAAAAACCTACACGTTAACCTGTGTCCTATGATATTGGTAAACAGTCCATTCAACAGAGAAGCAAGGCAGTACTGCGCTGATTAATACTCAGGTTTTCTGCCTATGTCTAAGTTTCAGATAACTTTCATACAAGTCAAATTGTTTTTCATAAACTAAAATTGTCCTAAACATATTTAATTTAAAAAACTGTACCAAGAGAGATCTGAGCACCCCTCCACAATTTTATGCAACACTGATCAATTCCAGGGCCTCACACGTGTAAGACATGCACTTTATCACTGACTCACTTCTCCAGCCCCAATATTAAATTTTTAAGGAAAAAATCTTTATGCTTTTCTCATCTTTATTTGACCCATGAAAAGCTTTTATATTTTCAGAGTCATGCTCTGAGTCTTGGCTTGCACTGTGCCGAAATGAACATTAAAATTTTATGAGTCCATAAATGTATCTACATCTGTGTTATTTTATGTGTTGCCTATGAAATTATGTATATTTAAAGAGACTATAGAATTAGTAGAATAATACAAATTCAAGGAGTATAAATATTTTGAGGCTAAGTCTAAGAAATTTTATATTTCTGGGGGCAGGGCAGTAAGTAGTACACTGGTTTAATCACACATACTACAAAGCGCAGGACCAACACAAGGATCCCGGTTCAAGTCCCTGGCTCCCCACCTGCAGGGGGATCACTTCACAAGCAATGAAGCAGGTCTGCAGGTGCCTATCTTTCTCTCCCCCCCCCCCCCGTATTCCCCTCCTCTCTCAATTTCTCTCTGTCCTACCCAAGAACAACAAAAACAGCAACAACAACACTGGAAAAAAGATGGCCTTCAGGAGCAGTGGATTCCTAGTGCAGGCAATGAGCCCCAGCACAACTGTGGAGGCAAAAAAAAAAAAAAAAAAGGAAGAAAAAAGATTTTATATTTTAATGAGCTCACAAATGCCTAGTTAATTTAATAAATATGAATGCTATAAAGAAAACTTTAAATGTAATAGTAATATTTACACCAAGCAAAGAAAATGGAAGCAAAAACTAAATCTCCTATTATAGTTTATAATATTTAGTAACTAATTTGCTTACCACCTAA
This sequence comes from Erinaceus europaeus, assembly GCF_950295315.1. Lineage (NCBI taxonomy): Eukaryota > Metazoa > Chordata > Mammalia > Eulipotyphla > Erinaceidae > Erinaceus > Erinaceus europaeus. Next base: position 45,237,976 of record NC_080180.1, on the reverse strand, counting down.
AATAATACTATTATGTATACCAAGAGAAAGCAAAATATCACTATTGATGTTATCAAATATATGCATAGTCAAACACTATCCAATAAAATTCTTGGTTTCCAAATTTTCCTTTTACCAAAAGGCAGCAAACATTCTTTCATACATTTGTAAAGTAAACCATATAAAAAAATTAAAACAAACTTATCTTTAACAAAAAGACACACATCTTTAATTTTCAATATTTTATTACATATTTTTAAGATATTTATTTTCATACCATCAGCTAGATGGGGATAAATCCCACTGAGATAAGCTTTTATATGTCTGCCAATGTAAAGTGTTTTATTTTAAATTGATTGAGTTATAAATAAACCATACAATATGTTTGTGTGAACCAAAATACAGCATAATCTGAGTGCATTTGACGAGATCGGGCGTGTTCAGGGTGGTATGGCCGTAGACCTGAGTCCATTTGAAATGCACAGAGTATTCTCATTTCCTCAACAGGAAAAAAGAAAAGACTTATTAGAATTAAACACCTGTCCTGCAACTATCCACTATTCAAAAAAAAATACATAGTGTATTATTCACTGATTACAAAACTGATTACAAAACAGAATGCATTATAAAAAAAAAAAAAATCCAAAGTGGTTAAAGTTAAATATGTACTCTGGAAATTTTCACTAAATATTAATCATCTTGGAATAACCAGAGGCAATACATTTTGACCCACAAATTACCCAAATTGAAACTGTCCCAAACTGAAACTGGTCACTCAGTTCATCAAATCTGAGTGTTAAAAAGCTGTGCTTGAATGTGAGTCGAGAGAAGTAATAGACAGACAAAACACTCCTTTCTCTCACTGGTCTCTCTTCTCACATACACACACTATTCCGGCATATTGTTCCTATAGATCTATATAAATCAGAATCTCCCAAGAGATTCTTTTAAAAATGTTTGTATTCATTACAATATTGAAGTAAATTGAAGTAAAATTGAAGCTTATATCTAAAGTAACTGGAATTCAGTGGAGGGTAGATAGCATAATGGTTATGCAAACAGTCTCTCATGCTGGGGCTCCAAAGTCCCAGGTTCAATCCCCTGAACCACCATACGCTAGAGCTGAACTGTGCTTTGGTTTCAAAAAAAAATTTTTTTAAGAAAGAAGCTGGAATTCAAACACAGATTTGTATAAAGATGACATATCACCCCAAAAAAGCATATAAATATTTCACCTTGCTTTAGCATGATGTGAGGAAATTTATCAAAGGTTTAATCAATGAAAAGTTTGAGTCTCCAAACTCCAGTTTGCAAATATTTTCATCAATATGCTGATTTGCACAAAAAAAAAGTTTTAAAAAAACCTGGAAAAGTCCAGACATGGCAAACAGAAGTAGAGACTCAAGAGGGCAGAAATAGTATGAACACATTGTACTTTGAAAGGGGTAGTTACTTTGGACCTTAGAGGAAAAAAAAGAAAGAAAATGTTCCAAAGCCCAGTTTATCCAAGGGTCAGTCAGTCAGTTCCTCAAATTTGAGTGTTAAAAAGTTGTGCTTGAATGTAAGTCGAGAGAAGTGATAATTAGATAGACAAAACACTCCTTTCTCTCACTGGTCCCTCTTCTCCCATACACACACTATTCTGGCATATTGTTCCTGTATAAATCCGAATCTCTCAAGAGATTCTTTTAAAAATGTTTGTATTCATTACAATATTTTAAAATAGATTTTTCATGATATTGTGTTACCATTGATCAGAATTCAGAAAATGGGGCACATTTAACCAACAATCTATTAAAATGAGAAAATGGAACTATAATACATACTATATATTAAATTATATTTTCAAATTTTGAGGAAGAGAAGTCAATAAACCAATCTTTAGGCAAGGAGTGAAGTATGTAGAGGTGGGAAGGTAATGATGATTTGCTCCACACGTGATACCTGTCATGTATGGAGTCATAAGGATCTTCAAAAGACACAGATTCAACACAAGCACTATGTTGCCACGTACCTACACTTAGTTGAAAAAAAAAAGGTTATCCAATAGGTTATCTTGTTGACCATAATTAAATCAATAAAAGGTAAATTTTAAAAAGAAAAGAAAGAAAAATAGGAAGAAGGAGTTTGAGGGAACTATTTAGAGTTATTTTTGTCCAATTTTCCATTTAACTTTGCATCATTACCACTGGAGAGAATTTAATCAAAATTACATTTTATTCTATGTTGTTCATGTTTCCTATATTAGAAAAAACAAGCCAATATATTTATCAAATATTAATATCTAGTCCTATTGTCAATATCTTGGCAATACCAATCAAATCAGATTAAATATAAACGTTAACAACAGATTGTAAGAACTCCACTACTGTTAATAATACACATAGAAATTATAATATATTCTTTGTAAAAAAATGACATTAGAAGATATCCCATAGATATGATATTAAATAGAAACCTATTTTATAACCGTTTAACTTCTACGCTATCAAATAAAGCCTGCACTAAATTTGATAAAGCAAAACTGTCTAGCATTCAAGTTGCCAAATTTAGTTTCAAATTTGACAAGAAGATAAATGTCAAAAAAAGGAATGAAAAACATGATTCTTGTTCAAAATCAGAGTGTCTGATCCTTTAACTAGAAAAAGAATGTATACTGGTTTTGTCAATAATCCACCATTTTTACTGAGCATCACTGTTTTCACAGATCACAGATCAAAGTGGGGCTGTCCCTGGATAACTCTGTTTTAAGTCAGTGAAAAAAGAGTATCAAGAGCCATTCCCATTAGTATTAGGTCAGATGGATCCAAGTGGCATATGAAGTGTTATTATTAAAGGAGTCAGTAGCTCTGGATTACACTGTTCTATTAAGTGGCATGGCAAATGCTTCAACGAAGCTTGCTAGAATAATGATTGGATCCATTCTGTAACTAGATGTTAAGACCCACATGACTTGACATTACAGAATAATATTAAAAGGTGTTTTTGAGCAATACATTATTTAAAAGCTTTAAGTCTGCTTACAGTACTCAAGCTGATCACATATACTTGGCCACATTTATATATTTTAAGTATTCATTTACACTGTTTCATTCATCTACTTGAGGTCTGTGTACCTGATTTGAAAAGAGAAAAGCATATACAGTATATGTCTAGTACTCTTGCCAAATGGTCATTTTGTTACTCATTCATAGGTAATACTCTGGCGCCATGTGCATTGATATAGGTGAGAAGAATTTTGGCTCTCTGTTCCACCACATCTATAAGTTTCTCAATCCCTTGTCTACCTCCTTGACTTTCCCAATAAACTTTATCAAGAAACAGAGACTGAAGAAGTTTCTGCCGCAAGTGCTGGCTCTTCAAAACAGAAATTGCAGATTCAGGAAACCTGAGAAGATAAAATATTACATACTCAGTAACTGCTTGGAAACATTACACCTTACCCAATTGCTCTGCCCTTCATTAATCTGCGTAAGTCACACCATGAAATAGCACCTTGAGAATCAAAGACATTTTTGTCACCGTCAAGTTGACACTTCCCTTAATAATAATATACTAGAACTGTTTCAAGAGACCTGAATTTTCTGACATACTAACATCTTTTTTAAGTTCATTACATGTAGAGAGTGATGCGCAGAATTTAAAAGGATTGTTAGCTTGACGAAAGTGCTTTTCTTAATCTAAAACTTCACATCACCCATAGAAACCACTTTAATCTGCCAAGCAGAGTAGTATCCTCATTAAGTGTCAATGTAGATTTTCATGCAAGAATAATTGAGAAGCAAAATGCTGACAATTTCTGTAAAGCACTCTTTCCAAGTAGAAGTTACGTGACTAACTTAATGTGAAAAAAAAAAAAATCCAAACTGAGAGAAACAAATTATCCATAATGCCCAATAAGGAAATGCCTTAGAGCAAGTTATATCAGGAATTGAGGGGGTTTTATTGAGCAACAATATTAAATTGTCTTCAAATAAATTTAGCAAAATTCAAGTTTTAAAATCAGTAAATTCCAAAGCAAATACCTTTCTGAAAAGCCTAAGGTCACTTTAGAAGTATTACTGCCACATTATCTAAACAGAGGGCACCTTGTGTTTTTTTATTTTATTTATAAAATGGAAACACTGACAAAATCATAGGATAATCACCACCAGAGCTCCATATCCCATCCCCTCCCCTGATAGCTTTCCTATTCTTTAACCCTGTGGGAGTATGGACCCAGGATCATTATGAAGTGCAGAAGGTGGGAGGTCTGGCTTCTGTAACTGCTTCCCTGCTGAACATGGGCATTGACAGGTTGATATATACTCCCAGCCTGTCTCTCTCTTTTCCTAGTGGCGCAGGGCTCTGAGGAAGCAGGGCTCCAGGACACATTGGTGGGGTCGTCTGTCCAGGGAAGTCTGGTTGGCATCATGCTAACATCTGGAACCTGGTAGTCCAGGCAAGACCGAGGCCCTCTATGTTTTTTTCTTTTTCCCTCCTTTCAGAAAGTATAAATCCAGGAGCTAGAACACATAGATTAAATGAATGAAGGACACAGTGAAATTTCTGACTCAAAATCATAAGTAATGTTTCGCTGAATCTCTAATTTGGCCTTTTCTAACTTCTATGAAAATGCTGATGGAGCAAAGTAAAAATAATGGAATCTCATACTAATTTTCAACCTAAACTCATTAAAAAATGAAAACAATAATGTATATTTGTTTAAATAGGGTCGTGCCAGAAGTTTCAAGCCTTCTAAGTACTTTCCAGATTTTAGAAAAGAGCAAGCTGGAGTTGGCACTCAGGCAGTTTTCATGTTAGGGAGGCAGTTACCCCAACATCTCTGATGCTACAGAAAGAAGTCAGAGACCTGGACACGCTGAATGAGCCCAGGAAAGCGTAGAATGAAATAATGCTATAAAAAACTTGGTTCAACAATTTATGTCCGTATAAAAAGCTTACACAGGGGGTCGGGCAGTGGCGCGGTGGGTTAAGCGCATGTGGCGCAAAGCGCAGGGACCGGAATAAGGATCCCAGTTCGAGCCCCTGGCTCCCCACCTGCAGGGGAGTCGCTTCACAGGCGGTGAAGCAGGTCTGCAGGTGTCTATCTTTCTCTCCCCTTCTCTGTCTTCCCCTCCTCTCTCCATTTCTCTCTGTCCTATCCAACAACGAATTGCGTCAACAAGGGCAATAATAATAACCATAACGAAGCTACAACAAGGGCAACAAAAGGGGGAAAAAAAATGGCCTCCAGGAGTGGTGGATTCATGGTGCAGGCACCGAGCCCAGCAATAACCCTGGAGGAGGGAAAAAAAAAAAAAAAGCTTACACAAAGATGATTATAGCAGATTTATCCAAATGTGTGACTATTTTGAGGTAGTCAAGATGTCCTTCAGTAGGTGAATGGACATATAAGGGCACTATACCCAGAACTGAAGTTATTATTGAGCACTAAAAGGAAGGGTGTTCTTAAGTCATGAAAAAACATGGAGAGAACATAAACGCATATTTATATGTGAAAGAAGTTAATCTAAAATGGCTACATACGAAACTCTAGAATAAAAGTCCAAACTGAGAGATGATAAAAAGAATCAATTGGTGACCTCACTGATGTACCCTGAAATCCAACCTCTCCAGAGCCCTGCATCACTAAGGAAAGACAGAAATAGTCTGGGGGTATGGATTGACCTGCCAAGGCCCATGCCCAGCAGAGAAGCAATTACAGAGGCCAGACCTTCCACCTTCTGCACCCCGTAATGATTGTGGGTCCATACTCCCAGAGGGATAAAAGAAAAGGAAAACTTCCAGTAAAGGAAAGGGGAGGGGAAAGGAGGGGAGGGGAAGGGAGGGGAAACTCTGGTGGTGGGAATTGTGTGGATTTATACCCCTCATATCCTACGATTTTGATCATTATTACATCAATCAAAAAAATTAAAAAATCAGTTAGTTGGTGGTCAAGGGCCAGACAGTGGTGTACATGGTTGAGCACACAAGTTATGTGAAAAGATCTAGGTTTAACTCCGGTCCCCACCTGAAGGTGATGACTTTATAACCAAGCAGTGAAGCACTTCAGGTGTCTCTTTTCCTCTCCCTCTCTATCTCAAATCTTTATTTTGATTTTTCTCTATTTCTATCCAATAAAATAAAATAAAGCAACGGTGGTCAAGTTTAGAGATGAACAGGAATGTACAAAGGATTTTAAAGGAAACACAAGTATTCTGTATGACATTATAATGGTAAATGCGTGTCATTATACATATGTGAAAACTCATAAAATGTACAACTCAAGTAATAGGCCGATAAGTAATATAAGAACCATTCATTGACTATAGCAAAGAAAGGTATGACCATGGCTGAGCTCATTGGTGTTGGGAAAAATTAAGTAAGGGCATAAGGGGCCTGAGATATCCAAGCATCTTCCATCCAGTTTCGTTCTGATATACTGCTCACAGAAGTAAACTATTGGCCCAGTGAAATATATCACTTCAATGTGCTGATTTGTCATGTTGTCACCTAGGTTTGAGTCTGTCCTCTACCATATTTAAGAAAGCTTTGGTGCTATGACACCTCTTTCTCCCTCTCCCTCTCTTTGTCACTGTATCTGTCTCTCTCTCTTCATCTCTCTCTTCCCCCATACCAACTTTTGTCTCTGTCTAAAAAAAAAAAAAAAAAAGCAATCTTTTAAAAAGTTGGTCATTAACCGTAGATGACTTAAGGAAGACAATTCTTTTTTTTTTTTTTCCTCCAGGGTTATTGCTGGGGCTTGGTGCCTGCACCACAAATCCTCTGCTCCTGGAAGCCATTTTTTCCCTTTTGTTACCCTGGTTGTTTCACCATTGTTGTCTTTATTATTATTATTATTGATAGCATTGCTGTTGGATAGGACAGAGAGAAATGGAGAGAGGAGGGGAAGACAGAGAGGGGGAGAGAAAGACAGACACCTGCAGACTTGCTTCACCGCCTGTGAAGCAACTCCCCTGCAAGTGGCGGGGGAGCTGGGGGCTCGAGCTGAGGGCTCGAACCGGGATCCTTCCGCAGGTCTTTGCACTACGCCCAACCCCTGAGGAAGACTATTCTTATTCTATTCTTCTCTCCTCAAATCTCCCAACTTCTCTGACTACACAAATATCATGGAAAATTTTTATAACAGCCAAAAAATAAATAAAACACAAGAGTGTAGGCCTACCTGTTCACTGAACAACACAAAGGCTCTTCTGAAAATGATAGTGATAAAATGGAAACATTTATACATATATAGATAGAGATATATGAGATGTCCATTAAAACCCTAAACCCCAAAGACAATAAAATCTTCTATATAATTATTATAACTTCAAAAATAAAATCACTTAGGTCCCAGAAGATGTGTACCATTTAATTTAGTGGCTGAAGTATTAAATATTCTTGCTACATGATATATTCATAAATTCATAATTTATAATTATTCCATGACCCTTCAACTAATTTAGTCGCAGTCGATTGTATTAGGTAAAACTGTGAATCTCTTTAGTGATTAATCCTTTCCATAAAGGTAACTCAAAAAATAACGTATCATTGCACAACACTGGTTAAGAGAAATATTCCATGCATGCATAGATCTGGGCTAACAAAGTCTTCATTTCTGCTCTTCAGCTTGTGAATTACATATTCAAAGAAGATTTAACTTTAAACCCATTACTTCTCATAATGCACTTAATTTCTTGTAAAGGATAAATAAAATTGTATTCATCTTTATGTCAATGTAATGATTGGCTGAGCTGTATTCTCTAGGAACTCTTAATTTTAAGAGGGAAATTAATGATCAAAGAAAACACCATAAAATGAACTCAGAAAGGATGCTCTCAGTATGTAATTTCTTTATATTTTATTTATGACTCATAGAAAAAAGAATCTGCCACATATTCTATCTCTAATCCACAAGGAAATGTGAATAGTATATATTAGTGGGGCAAGACTTGGCAAAAAAAACTGTTGAAATTAGGGCTCATAAATCTCTCACAGGAATACTACCAGCTCTAGAACTGGAAGTTCATAAAATTCAAACTACCCCATTCATGGGTACTTAGAAAGTACTATTGAAACATGCCTTACAGTATTAGCAGAAAGACTAATCATAACAAACACAAGGGATGTCACAAAACCTACTGAATTTGGGGAGATCTGTGTACTATCCTGTTTTAGATTTACGCATGTACATTCTGTCCATCTTAGCCTCGTCATAATAGGTGGTTAGCCATTTTGCTAAGACACTCTCTACTGCTGAGTCACAAATACATTCTAATATCTAAGCCAGCCTAATTTCTTTTTTGGGGGGTGGGGTGGAGCTGGGGTGGGATGGAGAGGTGGCTGTATTTATTGATATAATAATAATAGGTGGGAATTCCATTAGGTTTTTTTTTTCAGTTCTGTCCAACTGAACCCCCCCCCCTTTTTTTTGCTTTTCTTTTTATTTTTTCACCACTCTCACCACCAAAGGTCTGTGTCCTTATCTCCAATCCCATGGATTCTCCCACAGTCTTAGAAATTGGTTGACATTTTGCTTTTGTTCACATTGATATACTCAATTCTCTATTTTCCACATCTGAGTGAGACCATTCTGTAGTTGTCCTTCACCTCCTTACTTGCTTCACTAAGCATTATCTTCTCCAATTTCATCCACTTTATCCCAAAGGACACAATATAACCTTTTTTTTTAATTTTCTTTTCCTTCTTTAAAAAATTTTTTATATTTATTTATTTATTTTCCCTTTTTTTTGCCCTTGTTGTTTTTTATTGTTGTTGTAGTTATTGTCAGATAGGACAGACAGAAATGGAGAGAGGAGGGGAAGACAGAGAGGGGGAGAGAAAGACAGACACCTGCAGACCTGCTTCACCGCTTGTAAAGTGACCCCCCTGTAGGTGGGGAGCTGGGGGCTCGAACTGGGATACTTACACTGGTCCTTGCGCTTCAGGTCATGTGCGCTTAACCCACTGTGCTACCGCCTGATTCCCACAATATAATCTTTTTTATTGCTGAATAATACTCTGTTGAGTATATATCCCATAACACTTTCTATCCAATCATCTGTTGAAGGGCATTTTGGTTGTTTCCAGGTTTTTGCTGTTGTGAGTCAGCCTAATCTCTTATTAAGGTAAGACAAGTGTAGTGACTCAGTGCAGTTCTGAGGTGGAGGCTAAGGTTTAACCTATATATCCATAGACTGTGCTGGATAGCTCAGAATCTACAGCTGGACTCCTTTCACTAATAAAGGTTTCAATTTCCGTTTTTTTCCAAATGGATAGAAGCCACCAGTCAATGTATTCACATTTCTTAGATGCAGGACTCCTTTTTTTAATTCTCCCTCAATTCTGCAGTCTTTTGGGTCCCTGACAGCCATCTCAGAAGTATCCCTGTCTCCTCAAATTCTTGGCTATTCCTGAGTATACAAATATTTATTTCCTAACTTCTCTCAACCCTCCCTTTCAAGTGGTACATGCATTTCCACATAATCTATGTTTATTGGAAGGATTTACATATGTCGAGAAACCCTCTGACCTGAATTAGATAGCTGGTTGTCTTTTGACACTGTGTTCTACTCAACGGATTGGATCTAGTTTTCACTGCATTTGTAACAGTCATTCAAATTTATGATGCTTCTGAACCTCCTGCCATGTCAATATCTGCATGCCTGTTAGTTCTCCCATGTCCTGCCCCATGCCTTAACAGCACAGCCTCTGCCACCTGCTCATCTCTGGCCTGCCAGTGTCCATTCCAAAGACCCCTGCCTGCTGCCAGCATGGCCAAATGGATTTACACATTCAGCACTAACCAGCACAATGGGCGTGAAGGGTAGCAGAGATGCTCTGTAGGTGACATGAGTTAGTGATGGCCACCCTCAAGTGGCACTGTGGTTCTCCTTTTTCCACTTTTCTGGAACCCAATTCCCACTCAGACAGGTATTGGGTGGGAGTTTCCTCGAAGCTTAGCACATATTTAATATAAATGTGATGTCCTGCACATGTTACTATGTCATACAACTTACTCTTTGATGCCTTCTAACAACTTGAAGTTTAAGTTATCTTCACTTCGGTCAAAAAAAGCCTTGTTGTCTATAAAAACCAGATGTCTTGGGTCATGCTTTCGCTGCATAATGTGTGTGAGAGGCACATAATCTTGTCTGTCACACTTTGGCCTCAGTCCATTCTGTACACAGGCATCTTCCTTTCGAGGTCTGAATCCACAGCAATTCGTATCTAAGCGATTGTAAATCTGAAAGTGAAAAACAAAAACAAAATCCAAGATACTGAGTAAAAAAAAAAACTATGGGAAAGTTAGAGGATTTCCGGAGAACTGGTAATTTCTGAATAGCTGACTTGCCAGAAGCTAATAGGGCCAGGCTCGCTTAATTAAAGGCAACTGTCAGAGTAAATCCAGGGTTCATATCTTTCTGACTCAGCTATGGCTGCAAGCATTTCCAGCTTTTGCTAATAGCTTAAGAGTCATCATCCAAGTTAGGCGCCTCCACCCTTAACACTCAAAGTTCCCACTGATGTCACACGGAGAAGCCTGGCCAGAAGAATCTCTGGCTTTATTTATGAGACAAGCAAGAAACTGCTGTACTTTGACAAAGCCAGGGGGTTATGTCCTGCTCTCTCTGGCTGGTTAAAGAAAACCTCTATTATCTCAGTGATTCCAGACTTGAATGCATCCCTTAGAATCACATGACTTCAGAGAATATTTAACCTGAAACAACACAGCACAAATCTATGGAAAAGACATGAGACTCAGAAATTATCACCCAATATACCACAGTTGTGGAGATCACAGCTCGATTCCAAATAACTGAGCATAATAATAAAAAAAAAAAAATCTAATAAACCAACTGTGGTTTAACATGGAGACTGGAGCTACTAACTTATAGTCAGAAGAAAACAGACATTACTTAGAAAACAAAAGGAGTGTGGGGGTAGATAGCATAATGGTTATGCAAAGAGACTTGTGCCTGAGGCTCCAAAGTTCCAGGTTCAACACCTCACCACTATAAGCCAGATCCCAAAAGTGCTCTGGTAGAAAGAGAGAGAGAGAGAGAAAGAGAGAGAGAGAAAGAGAAACAAAAAAAATTATGTCAGTTTATTTAGGGGGAAAGAGAAATATTTATCCACCAAATAAGTTTTAAGTATGTGCTCAAAAAGTCAGATTCTGTTGTCATGCTTATTAGTTCAGTAACTTGTACAGACTCCTTTACAGCACTGACACTCCCTTTAACCATCTATGTAATGGGAATGATAGTATGTATTTACCTTGTGAGTAGCGGGAGAAATGAAGATACTGGTGCCCCTCTAACTCTGACCCAGACATAAAGGTTACTCAAAAATTAAGAGATTCAAAATATGAAAACTGCTTATTACTGTTCACACACACACACACACACACACACACACGTTATATGAAACAAAGGGAAATAGTTATCATATATATATATATATATATATATATATATATATATATATATATATTTACAAACTCCATGAATGCCTCACTCCATCACACTATGTTGAATAATTTAAATCTAACAAGGACTGTACACAAATTCATGATTCAGAAAACTGTGAGACACATTCACTCACTTTTATCATATTGGCATTAACTATCCTTCTATTCTCTTCTTTCTGTTTTTGCAATCCTTCTGGAGTTGACCATTCCAGGAGACCAACTGACAAAGGTATGCAGAAACAGTGACACCGACATTTATTTAGTCTACTTGGAAATGATTACTCACTCATCCAACAAATTATTACTGAACTTCTACAAAACTTTCAGGAGACTAGGCCCAAAGCTAAAACAGTCTGTGGTCAGCCCCCCAGGCCCCTCACTCTTTCTCTTTGAAGAAAAGGAAGCAGTTTTATTAATTTGGCCTCACTAAACAGCATATGTTGAAAATCAGAGCTATAAAATAATTCAATGTTAGCATAATTTCAACTACAATATTAATAAGGTCTCTCATATTGGCTACATGTGTTTAGAATATGATCCTTACGGACAAATCTACCAAAACTCTTCTGAAATGCTCCTCTGACTCCTAAACTCTCTCCTTGTGTGTCCTGGAGCCCTGCTTCCTAAGAGCTCTGCTTCCCTAGAGCCCGAACCCACTAAGGAAAGAGAGAGGCAGGCTGGGAGTATGGATCCACCTGCCAATGCCCATGTTCAGCAGGGAAGCAATTACAGAAGCCAGACCTTCTGCACCCCATAATGACTCTGGGTCCATACTCCCAGTTAAAGAATAGGAAAGCTCTAGATACAGTTTGAAGTGAAGCATGCTGAGGTTGTGTTGATTAGGTTGGGATCAACAGATGCAATAAACTTTGGTATGAATTGAGAGAAGCACGCAGGAAAGTGAGCCCCACCCTAGAGGTTTCAAGACTGGGGAAGATACAGGCTCTATAGAGGAAGCTGAGGTTCCTGCGGTCTTAGGGTTTAAGAAGGCAATAGATGTTATTGCTGTAATCAAATTATTTGGCAATTGGGTTAACTTTGAAAATCCCTTTGTTAGGATTTGCTGTATCATACACAACATCACCATAATTTATGTCTTATGACATTATCTGTATATAGCTGTGTCTTACAGAGTAATGCCACCCGTTGCTTCTGTTCTAAGCTTTTAAGAGAGTCAATATTTCAAAGACTCAGCCTATGGTCTGTTTATTAAAAAGTTTGAGACATATGATACAGAATTCTGGTGGTGGGAATTGTGTGGAGTTGTACCTCTCTTATCCAATGGTTTTGTATTTCCTTTTTATAAATAAAATTTTAAAAAACTCTTTGTCATGGGTGGTGAGTGTGGTATGGAACTATACCCTGTAATCTTAATAATTTTATAACCCACAATTAATCACAAATAAAACATGAAAAAAAAATAGGAAAGCTATCAGGGGAGAGGATGGGATACGGAGTTCTGGTGGTGGGAATTGTGTGAAGTTGTACCTCTCTTATCCTATGGTTGTGTCAGTGTTTCTTTTTCATAAATAAAAATTTTAAAAAGGGAGTTAGGCAGTAGTGCAGTGGATTAAGTGCACATGGCACCAAGCACAAGAACCAGCATTAGGAACCTAGTTTGAGCCCCCAGCCCCCCACTTGCAGGAGAGTCGCTTCACCAGCAGTGAAGCAGATCTGCAGGTGTCTTTCTCTCCCCCTCTCTGTCTTCCCCTCCTCTCTCTATTTCTCTCTGTCCTATCCAACAACATCAATAACAACAACAATAACTACAACAACAATAAAAAACAAGGGCAAAAAAGGGAATAAACAAATAAATTTAAAAAAAAGAAAGACCAAGACATAGGGCTCTATTTCTATTGTTCTACAACAAAGGCAAGGGTATCACATACATTAATGTTAAATAACAAGTGCTCTCCTACTTTTAAACTATAAGAAAGCAATTGTGAGAAAGACTGATTTAGGTCATCTTTCTATTGCCTTTCCACCATCAGACTGTTTCCTATTTTTTAAAAATTTTTTACTTATTTTTATATTTTACTAGTGATTTGTTTTTTTAAATCTAAGTTTTTATTTATAAAAAGGAAACAATGACTAAACCATAGGATAAGAGGGGTACAACTCGACACAATTCCCACCACCAGAACTCTGTATCCCATCCCATCCCCTGATAGCCTTCCTATTCTTTATCCCTCTGGGAGTATGGACCCAAGGTCATTGTGGGATGCAGAAGGTGGAAGGTCTGGCTTCTGTAATTGCTTCCCTGCTGAACATGGGCATCGACTGGTTGATCTCCCAGCCTTGTCTTTCTCTTTCTCTAGTGGGGAAGGGCTCTGGGAAAGCAGTGCTTCAGGACACATTAGTGGGGTTTTCTGTCCGGGGAAGTCTGGTTGGCATGCTAGCTGGCTGGCATGCTAGCATCTGGAACCTGGTGACTGAAAATAGAGTTAACATACAAAGCCAAACAAATTGTTGACCAATGATGGACCTAAAGCCTGGAATAGTGCAGATGAACAGATGAAGAGTTGGGGGGAGGGGTGGAGCTCCGTTTTGTAGATAGCTAATAGGCATATTTTAGTTATATTCCAAAGGGCCTGTGGCTATACTAGTGGTTTTTTTTTTCTTTGCCTGATCTTGAAATCTGATATTTATGTGGATCCTGAAATTTATGTGGATCCTAATTATTGTCTGGGGAGGTGATGTCATGGCTGGCAGAAGGACCAGAAAGCTGGATCAAGGAAGAGAGTAGCTCCCAAATATGGGAAAGGTGTATAAATATGGTTGACTATAAACCCCATCAATTTGATATGATCTGGGGCCCATATTCTGCTTCGGAGCCTATGTGACCTCTGCATCCCTGTAGATCTGAGCTCACATTCTGTGGTCATAAGTAGGAACGTTCCAAACTGCCCCAATATCAAGACCCATGTTACTTAGGTGTAGCATAGAGTATATTGTCCAGCCTCCCTTCGGAGGATGGAACAGTCTCTACCGTTGTTGATCCAAGTTGAGGGCAAGGTCCTATGAGGGCCCACAAAGGGATCTATTGTGTTGTTTCTGATAGGAATGACCGATAACAATGGAGAAAGAGATTTATTGGAGGTCTAGGCCCGTCAAGTCTGCTTGGGAATCTCAGGACTCCCTGAGTAGGGTGCCAGCTGAGGGGGTGGCCTGATAGTGACTAAAAAGTCATCATTAAAGTATGCCAGTCTCTTGCCCTTATTCAGCTTTTGCAGTCCTTGCTTTGATAAGGTTAGCTTTGGAGTGAGTGAGAGAACTGTAGTAGGAAGTAGGCGAGGAGGGTATCTAAGTCTAAGTAGACACTATTTCATTATGAACTTTATACTGACTCACCACAGACTATTGTGTATTTTTGCTTTCCGGTATATATTTTCCCCTGATTTATGGATACATGTGAACATATGCTCTATCTTATGGGACCTGGTCTATATCTAGGTTTTGGGATTTTGTTAGCAAGTGAACCTCCTGGAATGGAATTTGACAATACTATAAAAGGAAAGGTCTCACCCGAGTAATGAGGGTGAAGGGTTGACAGACATTCCATGCCTGACGTCTCTGGACACAGTCTGAAGTGAAGCATGCTGAGGTGGTACTCCTTGTGTTGATTAGGTTGGGATGGGAGGATGGAATATCATTTGGTATGAATTGAGAGAAGCCTGCAGGAAAGTGAGCCCCACTCTAGAGGCTCCAGGACTGGTATTTTTAAAGTGCTTTGTCTGATCTAATTTTGATACATTCAACAGTCTGTGATGATTTCACCACTTTTCCGACAGACTGCTGTGCTTTTCAAGTCTCATAGGCTTTTTTTTTAATATTGAAAAACAGTATGTGTGCCCAGCTTAAGTTCTCTTCTAGAAAATATTCACTGCTCAGGTTATGTTGACCTATGTTTGTACTTGGTAAGGATGTTAACACAATTGAGTGTGAGTTTGTGTGTGTACCTATCATTGTGGAATAGCACTGGAAGTATTGCGTTTTGTACTGTGTTTGTACTTGTATTGTGTTTTTATTGTCCTTGTACTGTGTTTTTATGGTCCTTCAACATAGTAAATTGCATGTTTATATTATAGGCTTTGTCTAGTAAAGGATTAAGGAGTTCTTATGTTTAGTTCTTTTCAGAATTTTGTTTATAGTTTCCCTATTGAATTCACATTCAATATACCAAAAATAATCTGACCACAAAACCAGAATCCATACTCTTAAATTCATGATCATTTTTCTCAGCCTATAATTTAGTTATAAATTGCATATATATGTATATATATATATATGTGTGTGTGTGTGTGTGTGTATATAGACATATATATATATGTTACTTTAAGAGATTTTGCATATTTTTAAAGCCTCATAAAACATAGCCTAGAGAGTCTAAGGTTATATATGAATCCATATGTGTTTTTAACATATTTGTACAGTATGCCCATTAAAACTATCATCTCGAAGGCTGGGCAGTAGCGCACTGGGTTAAGCACTATGCTAAGCGCAAGGACCAGCACAAGGATGCCAGTTCAAGCCCTCAGCTCCCCATTTGTAAGGGCGTCACTTCACAAGCAGTGAAGCAGGTCTACAGGTGTCTTTCTCTCCCCCTCTCTGTCGTCCCCTCCTTTCTCAATTTCTCTCTATTCTATCCAACAGCAACAACAACAACAATAACAACAGCAACAATGGGAAAAAGATGGCCTCCAGGAGCAGTGGGTTTGTAGTGGAGGCACCAAGGCCCCAGCGAAAACCTGCAGGCAAAAATAAAAATAAAATCATCTCATTTCGCTACTGCATGATTAAACACTGTAGTTCACATCTATGTGACTCTACTCTTAGATAATCATCCCACATAGAAAATTCCTTTAGAAGTGGCTCAGCAAATTAGCTCACTTAGATAGTGTGTTGTTTTGCCATGTACATAGCCCAAGTTGGAGCCTAGTTGAAAGAGGCTTCATGCTATGGTTTCTATCTAAAACAAACAACAACAACAACAAAAAGTCAAATCTTTGGAAGTAAACTTTGTCTGTTGAGCACTGTGAGTATGCCTCACTAGTTTTGCAGTGCGTTCCAATTCACATCATCTCATTCTTTTCAATAAGAAAAAACTCACAGAGGCCAGGTGGTCCCACAGCCAACTGAGCACACATGTTACTGTGTAACACCCCAGTTTAAACTTCCATCCCCTTCCTGCATGGAGGACGCTTCACGCTTTTCTAGTGATGAATCAGTGTTATAGGTCTTTCTCCCCTTTATCTCTCTATTCCCTCTCAATTTCTCTCTACCCTATCGAAATAAAGTCTTTTACAAAAATGTTGTTCTGCATGTTAAGATTCTTACCAACAATCACTTTCCATAAAATCATTCTTTCCTCTTTTAGGAAAAAATATCTTTTCAATGTTTACCTAAAATTATACTCAGAAAAATCCAGGTGTTCTAGCCAATTTGGGGGGGGTAGGATATTTTTAGATACATTTCCTTCTGAGATTCTTTAAATTCCACTTTTCTTGAGTAGTCATAGTTTTTCCTTTAAGAAAAAGTATCTCATGAGAGACTCAAAATTATACTTGATGGAGCCTTAACACTAATGACGCAAATGTTCTAACTAGTTCTCAGAGCCCTTTAAAAATCTCCAAAAATTCAGTGACTTTCCACTCTTCTGCACACAACCCATACTGTGTCTTCAAAAAGTGTGTTTATGGAAACAATTCTTAGTTTATTTATATGATCTAATACCTTCAAACAATCCAACTACAACAAGGGCAACAAGAGGGAAAATAAATACATATGAAAAATAATCCAAATTAATTTAGGCAATTCCTCTGCAAGGCAGTATAAAATATTGCAAATATTAATAATTAACACTACAAAAGCAGTGATTCACTAAATGCTTCGTGAGATCCAGGAACTATACACATAATACCTTCTAGATGTTCATTCCATTTACAAAAACATCTTGAGAGGCAAGTACTGCTAAAAGTCTCACTTAATAAATGAGGAAATGGACAGAAAGAGATTACTTGACATCACCTAGCTTCCTCAGCTCGGGTATGTCAGAAGTGAGGATAGTCCAGATATCTCTTACTTCAAAGTCATGTTCTTTCTGGCATGACTGCATCACTTGGGTAGGTGTGGGCTCCAAAGAAACACTGCCAAGTGGCCAGCACATTCACAGAGGATGTTAAGTGATTAAGCACTCAGTACATTCTGGTTATAAGTGTAAAACAAAATGTAGTAGATTTCAATGGAGGCATCCAGGGAAAAACCTTAGGAAGGAGAGGATATTATAGCTGAGATTTAAGAAAAGTATCCGAGACCAAATCAAATCAACAGGCTTTACAGTCAACAATATTTATACCCCTTCCCCATATTAGGGAGCTACTCTCTTCCCTGATCCGGCTTTCTGTCCTTTTTCCAGCCATGACATCACCTCCCCTGACAATAACTTGGATCCACCTGCATATCAGATTTCAGGCTCAGAGAAAAAAAAAACTAGTATATCTACAGGCCCTTTGAAATATAATTAAAATATGCCTACTATCTATCTACAAAATGGAGGACCCCTCCAACTCTTCATCTGCACTATTCCAGCCTTTAGGTCCATGACTGTTCAACAATTTGTTTGGCTTTTTGTATGTTAACTCTATTTTCAGCCAACAGGTTCCAGATGTTAGCATGATGCCGACCAGACTTCTGTGGACAGACAACCCCACCAATGTATCCTGGAGCTCCGCATTCCCAGAGCCCTTCCCCACTAGGGAAAGAGAAAGACAGGCTGGGAGTATGGATCAACCAGTCAACGCCCATATTCAGCAGGGAAGCAATTACAGAAGCCAGACCTTCCACCTTCTGCAACCCACAGTGACCTTGGGTCCATACTCCCAGAGGGATAAAGAATAGGAAAGCTATCAGGGGAGGGGATGGGATACAGAGTTCTGGTGGTGGGAATTGTGTAGAGTTGTACCCCTCTTATCCTATGGTTTCGTTAATGTCTCCTTTTTAAAATATATAAATATAAATAGTTTTTTTAAGTATCATCTAAAAACAAATAAACAAAAACAGGCAAAGGCATGAAAATAGGAAATCAAGTTGGGGCCAGACAGTGGCACACCTGCTTGAATGTATATGCTACCATACTCAAGTACCCAGGTGCAAGCCTCCAGTCAACACATGGGGGAGCTTCATGAGCTGTGAAGCAATGCTGCAAGTGTCTCTCTCACTCTTGCTTTCTAGCTCCCTTCCTCCTCTTAGTTTTTCTCTGTCCTATTAACTTGAAAATAGTAACAAAATAAATAGTTTCAGAAGGAAATCAGAACAAAGGGCATATATATTTTTTCATTTTATTGGATAGGACAGAGAGAAATTGAGAGAGGAATGGGGTAGAGAGGAAGAAAAAGGTGGAACTCCTGCAGGTGTTGGAACAGGGGTTCAAAGCAGGATCTTTTTGGGGGTCTTCGCACTTAGTGCTATGTGCACTTAACCCAATGCACCACGCCCCCCCCCCCAATTTTCTATCATTATTTCTAAATGCTTACTTGCGATTTTGTACTTTTCATGAACCAGTAGGACTTCTTGGCTGGCACTTTTAATAGCACAGTCTGCAAGTTAGGTCATGGAGGAAAAGAAATATCAAGGTAGGAATCAAGGCAAAAGGTGACAAGAATATTATACCTACATGAAAAAGCCAAAAATCTTTTGTGTCTCCAAGGTTCATTATCATCTTCTTATATAGAACTGAAAGGAGGATAAAAAGGCAAGTGAGAGATGTCTCAAGAACACTACCTGAAAAGAACCCAGGCAGAGATGTACTTGCAAGGTGAAAAAAGTAAAATGAAGATATTCTTTTTTTTAAAAAAAAAAATTATTATTATTTATATTATTTATTTTCTCTTATTGTTGCACTTGTTTTTTGTTGCTGTAGTTATTGTTATTGATGTCATCGTTGTTGGATGGGACAGAGAGAAATAGACAGCAGAGGGGGAGACAGAGAGGGGGAGAGAAAGATAGATACCTGCAGACCTGCTTCACAGCTTGTGAAGCGACTCCCCTGCCAGGTGGGGAGCTGGGGGCTCAAACCCGGATCCTTATACCGGTCCTTGCGCTTCGCACCACATGCGCTTAACCCACTGCACTACCGCCTACTCCCAGAAGATATTCTAAGATAGAAATTTCCCTTATCAAACAGCAGCTTTACCTACCATTTGGCCTGGGTGATACCTTAGTAATGCATTTACTAACTCATTTCTTTTAATCAGTAAGTGGATCTTCCCAAAACTTGAATCCTGGGACTACAATTTCAAAAGCTGAGTTACTGTTTCTGCAGCCTTGTTCTTTTCCTTATTTCCTCCTTCCTCCTTTCCAAGGAGCCTCCTGTTGTCTGTTTTGACTTTAACTTAGATCTGTTGTTTTCAACCTATTTTTCATTTCTACCTAATAACGAATCATGATGTCCTACTATTAGACTACCTCATCAGAACTTCCCAGCAATAATAATAAAATCCTCTTTACTTGATAGTTTTATCTTCTCCACAGTTATCTGCCTTCTCAATACATACATCTATCATTTCATTCATATATGGAATATAGAAATTTAAACATATGTACTTACACAAAATGTCAAATTGTCTGTAAGACTGTGAGAACTATGCTGGTTAGCAGTGTGTGGGGAGCCAAAGAACTGTGGTCGAGGATGTATGGTGTGGAACTATACCTCTGTGCTCTTACAGTTTTGTAAGACATTACTAAATCAATCATTAAAATGCTAAAATAAATTAATTAAAAGAAATTTCCCTTGACCACACTTTTGTTTTATTGAGTTCTTTTAGTTAAATGGATAACCTTGAAGATATTCTACCTCTATTTTCGTAAAATGCTGTAAGGGAATGTGAGTAAAGATGCAGTGTGTGTTATTTCTAAAGTGGATGCCCACACTCATTTGTTAAAGTTGGTTATGCCACATTTGAAAACAGCAAGTACTTTTATAGAGAAAATTTCACCTTTAGAGAGAGAACGTCTACCTACATATTACTGAACATGATGGACAGAATTTGGCTATTTGAGATAGCAATCAATTATTTATTGCCTGCTAAACAGTAGGCACTTCACATGCCTGTTATTGGAAACACTCTGATGAAATGTGGCTTTCACGTTTTTGTCTAGCTATTTATAAAGCTCATCCAAAATACTGACTTTTATTGGAATCCCAGCTATTTCATTGCCCTCTCATGTATCTTTAAACAAATGCATGCAGAAAATAAAGTCAAGTTTCACTAATAACTGGGTTCCAAAAATAAAAGCAAAAAGACAGTGAGAGTGGTTAACACAACTATCCTGACCCTAAACATAAAAGATACATAGGGATATTTATTTGGCAACTAACAGCTCACCCTGGAAACCCATCTAAATGAATATGTCTCAAGGTGAACCTGCACTGTGACTGACTACATATGGAACTAGAGTTAGATCTCTGTTGTCTAGTGAATAGGTAAAAGTACTTAAATCATGGAGACCAGCAACCTCAGACTGCACCACCTCCAATAAGTACTTGTTGATCCAGACCTAGTCTCTTGCCCAAGGAGCTATACAAAGCAAAAGCAAAACCCTTTTTCCATCATCCTACACCTACACCTGCATCACTTAAGAACTCTCACCTCGGGGCCGGGCAGTAGCGCAGCGGGTTAAGCGCACATGGCACGAAGCACAAGGACCGGTGTGGGGACCCCAGTTCGAGCCCCCAGCTCCCCACCTGTAGGGGAGTCACTTCACAGGCGGTGAAGCAGGTCTGCGGGTGTCTTGTCTTTCTCTCCTCCTCTCTGTCTTCCCCTCCTCTCTCAATTTCTCTCTGTCCTATCCAACAACAACGACAACAATAATATTAACAACAACAAGGATAGACAAGGGCAACAAAAGGGAAAAAATGGCCTCCAGGAGCAGTGGATTCGTAGTGCAGGCACCATGCCCCAACAATAACCCTGGAGGCAAAAAAATGAAAAGAAATAAAAAATCCTTAAAAAAAAAAAAAACAACTCTCACCTCAGAAAAATAATAGATTTCATGCTTGTTCTGTTGCCATGGCAACAACTGCCTATTAAATTAGTATGCATGCAGATCCAACTAGCAGAGCAGTTGAAGTGTGAGAAAGTAAAAACACTTTGTGATATACACACCTAACAACAGTTACAGGCATCCTCATGTCTCTGCCTCTGGAAATAGCAGTTATTGCCTTCTGTATTCTAGAACTCCACCTCTAAACTGTAATGTATACCTAATCAACACAGGGTCTCTTATTTCCTCTACCTCACCACATCATAAGTAAAGACAGAAAGGTATTTCTTCATGTTCAAGTAAAAATGTGCTTAGAACCATAATATATTTGGTTTAGTTCCACAGTTCCATATACTTCACTCCTGAATAAGTTAAGTACCAAGAATCAAACATTATTCTGCCACAGAAAGACTCTGTGGAAAAACACAGGCAAGTTATGATCTATATTTAGAGAAAAAAAATGTATGTACTATAATTTGTATGAGCAGAACAGCATGAAAATAGTCTCTGCCAACGGCACACCCACCTTCCTATAAAGGTTTATAAAGGGCCTAGACTAAGAAAAACAATAGTTTTTATAGCTTATGAAATTCTTATGAAATTTATAGAGTGCATATATTAAGCAAGTCAACTCAAAACAGTAATGAAATAATCAGAAATAAGTCTCTTTAAATTGTCTTCTTTTGATGAAATGAAACACAATTTCTAATGATTTCATGGAAAACATAATTGTAAATATGCTCAAAGCTGCATACATCTGGGGAAATGTCTTTCATTGAAAGCTATTCTGTTGTTCTACTTGATGGCTATATTTTCAGTATACTTTCTGTCAGTTTTATTCCCTCTAATGTATGTATTTTATTGTAAGAAAATCTGACAATAATCAGAAAAAATAAACTACAGAATTACAGTAAAACCCAGTTCTAACGATAGAGACAAAGGTTCCTGGGTTGACCAAACTTTAATTGAACTCTTAAGACTTCTTTCTTGAAACCTACTTTCATGTAAACTCTAATTTCAGCAAGTCTTAAATCAGTCAAAACAGAACACCTCAACTTGATATCTGATCACTCACAACACTTAGTTTCCAAGTCCTCTGCTTCCCCTTAGGTGATGTCTAATTGCCTTGACCAGTCTTCAGCAAAAATGTTGTCAGACTAGTTTTGTCGACTCCCCTTTACTTATCCTCTAAGTAACTTCCTAGTCACTGACCCAAGCCTATTCCTCAGCTACAAATGTCTACTTGTACATTTTATAGCAGTACTGAGCTCAATCCCTCCTCCCCCAACCCCAACTCAGATACACACTGTAAAATCCCATTATAACCCCTATACCTGTCTCAATAATCCTGAATGAAGTTTGCTTTAGCATTCTTTTTTAAAATTTATGTTATTTATTCATGAATAATGATAGGTGGAGAGAGAGAGAAAGAACCAGATACCATTCTGGTATGTGTGCTGCTGGGGACTGAACTCAGGACCTCATACTTGAGAGCCCAATATTTTATCCACTGTGTCACCTCCTGACACTGCTTTAGCATTCCTTAAAAGCATCATTGAATATATTTTCTAACAATGACTAACAAAAACTTAATATTAACATATGCAAAAGCTAATTACATTCATATTGTCCAAATTAATTGTATCAGACTAAATTTTTACATATTTTCCATTTATTTAAAAGTAAATACCTTCTGATGTAGAATAATGATTGCCAGGGTCTAGGAAGTAAGGAAAATGAGAAGGTAATCATGAAAGGGTAAAATTTTTCAGTTATGTGATTACAAAGTTCTGAGAATCAGACATAGATTACAATTAATAATATGTAATAAATAGTAAAGATGTACGTCTTAACCCTACAGAATTGCGTTTTGCTATGCCTCTGTAAAATTGGGGGAAAGCAACATAAATTCTCCTTTCTTAAGAAACATTTTTCAAAAATCACTTTTACATGTATATGCAA